>NW_022991189.1:356036-475615 GCF_902827175.1 Gymnodraco acuticeps | reverse complement strand
GAGAGAGAGAGAGAGAGAGAGAGAGGAGAAGAAGAGAGGGAGAGAGAGAGAGAGGAGAGAGAGAGAGAGAGAGAGAGAGAGAGAGAGAGAGAGAGAGAGAGAGAGATGAGATAGAGAGATAGAGATAGAGAGAGATTTTGTTAGCATCTGATGCTAGCTTGGAGCTAATAGATATAAGGAGGTGTTTCTACAAGCTGGAGGGAGAGCTAGCCCGTGGACAGTGGCGGCGCAAGAGTATTTTTGTTGGGTAATCTATGGTAGAGCTAACCCATGGTGGGGCTCAAGTCAGTATTTGCAATGTAATTACATACCGCTCCCCTTGACAGTGAAACGCCACTCGTGAGGTTTAGATTATTTCCCTGTCTCAATCCAAATTGAACTGTATGAAATAAAAAGGCACATTTGTCTTGTAGTAAATAAAAAGGGCGACCTGAAGCCAATCCTGCAATTCCCCACAGGTGAAAGAGTTGACATGCTGAAAACCCAACCCCTGGGGGGGTCTGAGGGGATTCTCCAACCAGGAGACTTTTTTAAATACTAACATAAAATACACATTCTAGTTCTCTTTTGAGAAGAAAAATAAATAAATCTATCACTAACACGACATATATAAAAAATGAATGCCATTTTAGTTTTGTGTTACTTTGTTCTGAAAGCTGAACCTGCTGCTCCTCACTGAAGAGGGAAGAGGCTGTGAATACTTTACATTGTGGATAAGGGTGGATAGCCCCCATTGTTCTGTGTGTCAAAATAAAAGACAGCCCACACACCTATCAATCATCAAACCGTGGGGTCTATTTCATTACGTAATGTTGTATCGATGTATATAGAGATGTACTACAGCAGGGGTGGGGAACCTCCGGCCCCCGGGCCGTATACGGCCGCGAGACCATTTGGTATGGCCCTCGAGGTAATTTATAAACACACGCAAAAAAGAAAAAAATTAAAGAAATCTAGACCGCAAAATAATTAAACAAGCGAGTGCCTGTTTTTCCTGGCAACGGTCATGGTCCTTGAACACAACACGAGCCTAACGTGTCATCACGTGGTATAATACACGTCTGACGGGGGTGCAATTCTGACGGAGAGCACCAGAACGCCGCTCCGGCACTTCAAAAAATGGCAGTACCAATAAATCCGTACCGGTCCGTACACATGCTGCAGTTTTGGCGTGGCTGTGTCTTTAGTTGAAAGCCCAGTGGCGATCTGCTCATCTGTCACACTGATCATAACTTTGTTGTTATTAGCATCTGGTTAGCTAGCTATGCTAATGAATATAAGAAGCTTTTTCCACAACCAGTGAGGTAAAGGCACATCTTTATATGATCATTATAGTTATCAAAAAATAAGAGAATAAAGTAAACAGGTATAAAATACTATATGACAGTAACAAAAAGTTGTTATTAATAAACAAGAATACAGTTTGAAAGGAGAGTGATTTGTAAAATATCCATAAAGAAAAAGAAAATCTGCTTCCAGTTCTGTTTCATATGGGTGCTGAGAGATGTTTCCATAGATCTCTTCATGTTGCTCTCAAAGTGCACCAGATTGATGCTTTTAACTTCAATATTTAAAAACAAATCTTCCCGGGGGAGCATGCCCCCTAGAGGAGGTTAGGTCCCCCCCCACTTAAATCATGTCCATGGATAGGAAACTAAATACATTTACATTTCTTGTGTCCATATCTTTCTGTTTGGTGGTCATGCCACACCGTGCACGAGTCATGGTGAGATATCTGGATGAAGAGGTTGCTTTTTCTTTGCACAGCATGAAAGAAAGGCCAAATGAAATGGGCTGTGATTTTTAAGCAGAGGTCAATAATTTGTGCGGCCCTCGGAGGATGTTGAAAAAATTGAAATGGCCCTTGAGAGGAAAAAGGTTCCCCACCCCTGTACTACAGCAAAAGTATTCTCCGTCGGGACTTCCTGCAACAACACCACGCCGTTATCGTGATTCTGATTGGCCAGAAGACATTATCAAAGATGTTCTATTGAGACTCCGTGACAAAAGTTTTGAAAACCATTTCTAGTCTTCGTTATTCCAGACAAGTGGCTACTGAAACCAATCTTACGAACTGCTGTCTGTGCAATTTACTCCGCGCGAGTTGGCGGACTTTATTTTGCTTACTTTAACATCATTTTTCACGGTGGGGCTAATCCATTTCTTGGTATGGCTGTAGCCTACCCCAGCCATACCCTGGCGCCGCCACTGCCCGTGGACCCCCCTAGAGGATGTGAGGTCCACCCACAAATAAAATAGGTTCACATCAGTGTTAATTTTGGCAGCTGTTTTTGATTTAGTCTTAAGACAAAAATGGTTATTAGTTTGTCACATTTTAGTCATTCCTATCCTTCGTAGTTTTAGTCTAGTTTTAGTCGACAAAACTCAAAACGTTTGTCTACTTTTAGTTGATGAAAAATTACTTTTAGTAAAAAAAAAAGGTTTTCTCTCTTTAAACCAATTCAGTTAAATACAGGTTTCTGACATTGGAATCAAGGTGACAGCATCAAGTGTTGAAATTCGTAAAGCAACATTTCCTTCTCTTAACACTTTACTTGTGTAATATCTAGGGATGGGTATCGCTAAGGTTTTTAACGGTACTACTATTATCGATACTGCTCATCGATCCGGTACCTTAACGGTATTCTTGTAGGTACTTTTTGTTATTTTTTAAAGGGAAAAACTAAACAAATTGTTAACCGAATTAACATTGCTTTATTTACATGTGAAATAAATAAATAAAATATGTGTAATTATGTTATTATATTGTACTGTACTTGAGTAAAATGTTGAGGTAGGCTACTTAGTACTTCTACTCCACTACAGTTCAGAGGTAAATGATGTAATTTTACTCCACTACATGTATTTAATCCCTTTAGTTACTTTATTGATCTGGATGAATGATGTGAAATATAATCAAGTGTTGAATCAGAATTTAGTTCCACCTGGAGTAAATCCACAAGCTACCCTGCAGTATACAAAGTCATTCAAACTAGCTGCACCTTCACCAGCTTTGAGAACACTTTCATGACCAATCATTATAAAACATATCATATATATTATTCTGAAATGGACCAATCTGCACCATGACTACTTTTATACTTTTACTTGAGGAACATTTTGAATGAAGGACTTTTACTGTAACAGAGTTTCCTACACTATGGTATTTTTTTACTTAACTACAAGATCTGAGTACTTCTCCCACCTCTGCGCACCTGATGTGATAACGTTACTCGTAATTGGCGCAACAGAGCTACTTAAGGAAGTCGAAAATTGTGCATTTCTCCGATTGAATATGACGCATTTTCAATCAATCAATGTTTATTTATATAGCCCAATATCACAAATGTTACATTTGTCTCAGTGGTCTTCACAGTGTGTACAAAATATCAGTATGACAATACGACACCCTCTGTCCTTAGACCCTCAGGGAGAGCAACAGAGGAGGGATCCCTCTCCCAGGACGGACAGACGTGCAATAGATGCCGTGTGTAAATCGAAAAGATAATACATTTACAACATAGGTAGACGTAGACCAAATGTTTGGAAATGCATGTGTCTATAATAAGAAGATGAATCCACGAGGATGTCAACAATCTTGTGGGAGCCTTCAGGGAAGTAGTATTTTTTGGCCAGCTGTCTGGACAGACTACTGTACTCGTGTCAACGCCCTAACGCCATAACACTAATGGCAAACAAGCTTTGTCCACATCGAGCCTTGTAGAGTGTCTCTATACTCTCTGAACGCTCCGTCCCCGGCAGATCTCTGTGTCCGCTGCAGCGTGTCTGTTAGGCCCCGCCCCCCGCACACAGAGACACAGGGAGATCGCTCTTCTGGAGTGAAGAGAGCGAAAATAATGATATTGCAAGTTAGAAACATAAGATGCATTTTGACAGACAAGATGGACACTTGGGGGAAAATATGCTGCATTTTGAATGTCTGATAGTCCACCATTAACACCTTAGTCCCGTCTCGTCAACGAAAACTAAATATACATTTCGTCATAGTTTTCGTTATCAAGAATCTATTTTTAGCGCGTCATCGTCTCGTCTTAGTCATGTAAAAAAGGTTGTTGACGAACATTTTTCGTCCTAGTTTTCGTTGACGAAATTAACACTGGTTCACATGGATAGGATACTAGATAAATCTACACACTCATAATATACCCTCCTGGGACCCGAGGAAAAAAGTGTCTTCCAATTTCCTTTTTTTTGTGATTTCCTACCTATTTAGGGTTAAAAAAACATCTTGCAATTTAGACTTTTTTTATTTTATTTTATTTTAAAATGTTACAGTATGTCCACTGTAGAGGACGTAGGGACCATATTAGTTTGAAAAGACAGCCAAAATTAACAGATGGACTATGTAACGTATTATGGTTATATAGAGTGATATTAATACAATAATACATTCACCTTTATTTAAAACATGAATAAGTAATTGATCTGAACATTGCTGTTTATTTGTATACAAAACTAGCTTGTTTTTTTGGTGAATCTTTCCAGATCTTCAAAGACTTTGTAGTCAATGTAGTGGGAAAGTACCTCATTGACTCCAGTCAGCACGGGCTGTAGGGTCATCTTGACTAGTTTGATGGATCTGGTCTCCATTTGACCTGCTCATAGAAACAAAGCTTGCATTCCTGAGGCAACTCTCATTTTTCATGGCTCCACTTAAAATAAAAACAACAATAAGACATACGTGCTACTCTTGGCCCACAGAGGGCCATGTCTTTCCAGCTCGTCCCTATCTGTCTCTATGTATCTATCTGTGAGCTCATCCTGCATCTTTCCCCCCCTTCTTCTTGACCCTCTTCTATCCCAGGTGTGAAAGCCTCATCTCTCTCATCATCTGAGAGCTCAACATCTGAATCTCCCTGAACTATCTGGTACAGAAAATGTCTGCTTCAGTTCCGTCTCCTGCAACAATATTGAGTCATAAAGTCCATGAAGATAGTCCTGACGTCCACTAGAATGGACATTTATAAAAGGGCTGTTATTTGAAAACTTGAATTATTTAATTTCATTCAGAACTAATTATATAGTTCCTCACATGTTAATAAACAAGAACATATATGATTTGAAGGTAAAAATGACAATTATTCAACAATATTTGACTTCTCCTCCTGCTTCTATACCATTTTGTTTTTCGTATGCCAGCCATTTTGGATGAAAAGAAAGAGGAACTTCCCAGCATGCAATTTTAAGCAATGACATATCACTGGAAAGACCAGGATGTCCTCTGTACAGCACATCAGGGATTGGTAGAGTAGCTCAAAAGAGTAAAAGGAGATGCATGTTAACAAAATGTCCACTACAGTGGACATTTTCAATGGGCTGGGTCCCAGGAGGATACACTAAACATTTTTGAGGGATTTAAAAAAAATATCTAAATATTTGTAGAAAGGCAGGAAATGGGATTCAAATCAAGAACATTTTTCATTGCGAAGGACCCCCTGTTTTGTGTCCGCCATACTTCTCAAACCAAAGGTTAACACCCTATACTATGAACCCGAAAATGTATACAACACCAACGTTTTATGTAAGAAATGACATAGACCAAAACAACCAAAATAATTTAGGTTGTTTTGTCTGTAAGAATTCAAATTCAAGTAAAAATGAAATCTGGAAAGTCATAGCAGCATTCAGTTTAAACTCTACGAAACACAATGTGTAAGCTCTAATACTGTTGGGGGATTTTGCCGTTGTTGAACAGAGGAGTGAAACCTCCTGCTGAGCATCACTGAAGTTAATACTAGTTGTTAAAAAACAGTAAACGTTATCAGCTTCAAAAGGCAGACAGCAGTTACTACAGAAACAGGTTCAAAGCTCAAGGCTACTAACCACAGTGTGTACAAATGATACAAGATGAAATATGTAATTGTCATGCCTTTTATAAGCAACACTTGTAACATAACACCAGATCCCTTGCTTTGGACAGTCCAGAACAAATCTACTATTTAGATTCTACTTTGTTTAATAAAGTCAATTATAAAGATGTTTTCAAATACAGGAAATATGAAAAATAAGTATAAGCTAATGCTAGCTTTGACTGTATGCTCTCTAACTAACCAGAGTTTACATTGTATTTGTGGCTGTTGCTAATGTAAATATTGAGTTTTCTATAACTGACACATTTATATTGTGTAATATTCTTTATACCGTAAAATGGATGTAGTCAGATTCAGATTGTAATCCAACTTTGACTAATGTTAGTAAGTGATGTGTCTGTAGTGAACTCACCAGTGTTTGCAGAGTCCTGCTGTGTTGTTGAGAAAAAGCTGCTGGATTCAGTTGAGTGTTTCTTCAGAGAAACAGAGACGTGTCTCGGCTGCTGCTCTGCTGGTCGCTCAGACAAACAACAACTTTCAGTTCCGGGAAATTGAAACTCTTCTCTTAGCGTTTAGTCCCTCCCACCAGGGGAAGCATGGAGAGACGCAAGGAAACCACGAGAAGCAGAGAAATGAGTTTTAAGAGGCAATGGGACGTCCTTTCCCCTCCGGAGCGTCACGTGAAGCGACGTCCTTTGTGATGACGCTGCACAGCTGATAGTCTGACAGCAGCTCTGTCCCCGTTATTTCCACACTCACCCTCGCCTCTGTTAGCACACATTTACTGACACAAAACATTTGTATCATCTGTTGTAGACCAAATAAATAAAAATAAGAACTCATTCTCAAAAAAGATAAAAGCCATTCTTAAAATGTATAAACGAACAATAGTTTGATTAACATTGATTGCACAATATAAATAAAATAATTGAGAGAGAAGAAAAAGAGATATTGTAGTGCTGAGAGATAGGGAGAATGAAGGTATGAAGCTATCTTTAATGAGAGCAGCAGAAACGGACATGTTGTCAGTTCGCAGCCCAAGAAGACAAGAGGAAGAAACCAGGGCCCTTTCTCATTTCTCTAACTCCCCTCCTCGACTCCTATCCATCGACTCCTATCCTCGAGACTTAAGAGGCTTCTCAATACTCAAATTTCCTCGGTCCTCCGGTAGTGACCCGGAAATGAATTTCAGCGCGCCATTTTGAAGGACTCTCATTTCTCTAAATGCAGACCGAGGACCGAGGATCGAGCATTGAGGAGGCTCTCTGGAGGAGCTATAAACCGAGGATACACTGATGGTTCCTCCACTGCTCCTCCGCGGATGCATTTCCGGGAACGGTGAAGCCGCTGACGTCACTATTCTTCTTCTTCTGCTTTGGGTTTACTGGCAGGGGCCGCAAACAACTTCACGGCGTATACTGCCACCCCGAAGTCCCCGGGCCGGAAGTCCCCGGAGTTGGGGACTGGCTTCAGTAGAAGCTGCTGGTGCTGCTGCTGCTGCTGCTGCTGCAATCCGCCCAGCCAATCAAAATATAACCTTTTCTCCCACGAAAGTACCTGTTCTCGTAGCAGGGACTGAAAAGGGGGGTACAAAGTTTCTCATGAACTAATTTATCTTCTGGATGTTTTTGGTGTCAACGCAACATTTCGGAAATATATCAGAACTAAAGTGGGAAAAGTACTGCTGTGTGAACGCGCTTAATGGACTGTACCCAATATTTTTTATCTACATCCATTATGTTGACATTTCTAATGTAAATCAAAATGAATGCTGCACAATAATTTGTAATAGTTTTTAAAAAATCGTTTGAATTATATATGGATTTTCTTGGTAATGAATTACTTTTGACGGTAAAAAAAAGAGTTACTGGTACTTATGACCCTTTTTGAGTAAAGTATCTCTCAAAAATGTAACTTTTAAAATAAATATTCACTTAAGACGATAAAATGTAAAGAATAGAAGGAAATTGGCAAATTTGAGATTAAGAAACAAATTATTTCTGAAATGTTCGCATGAAAAGTTTTTTAAAATGATAAATGTATTATCAGAAAATTATTACTAGCCATTGATGCAATACATCATGGTACGAAAAGGACTCAACGGTATGTTGTTCTGAAAGCCCTTCTTTTTGTACAAGTAGTATTGTACGGCAGAGTTTTACCACTTTGTGCAATGCAAAGATTTGTATCACCTGGTCATTTTCAGACAACACTCTTTGAGTTAAAGATCTCTCCCAAACTTAACTTTAAACATAAATATTCCCTTTAGTATGATTCAAAAAGCAAAGGATAGTAGGAAATTACCATCTTTGATACTAAAAACAGCATTATTCCTGAAATGTTTGCACTTTAAATGGTTTATATATAATCCATAAAAGTGGCTTTAAATAGTTCTTGTTATTGGTCGTTACAGTTCAGTAACTTGGTACAAAAAAATAACATTTGACCCGCTTTGAGTTATGAAAATCACCGTTTTGTTCAAATTAGCATTTTAAAAAACCCTAAAATCTGACTTATTTCCTTTAGTGTCTTTACAACTACATCATGAATATTATACTTGAACATCTTAACAATGTGTTTAGTGCTGAAATATGAACATATTACATGTTCTGGTATTAATGAGAAATGTTTGTACTCTCCGTGTTTGAAACCACTTTACATCATATCTTCAGGGATTTATAACGTTGTGTAAACTCCGTGTTGTAGCCTACTAAGCCTTACAGCCAGTTTGTATTATAGTATGTTGGGTTTTTAATGTGGTGGCGGACACTGTTTGTTTCTATATGAATGTGCTGAAAGACTTAATGAAACCACAACATCGACCGCAGGGGAGCTTTTATTTTTTAAATATAACATTTCTGGTCCATTTCTTTGAACTTCATCTTCCTAGCTTGATGCTAATCGACAAGCTAACCGATTGAATCGTTGACCTGGGCCGCTTTTCTTTTTTAATCACAGTTAAGAATATATTTTACTTTAGCTGAGAGATAAATTAAGAGGCTTAAATAAATGTATGTTGTAATGTAAACAATAAGGGGATTGTTAGCTTTAGCCTCTTAACACTAGCTAATCGGCTAAAGCTAAACAACTGGAGCTGACCTAAAACCTTTTTAAATCACAGTTAAGTTTATATTTTACTATAGCTAGGATGTTCAAAAGAAGCTCAAATATATTATTATTAACATATCTATAAATATTAAAGGTTTTTCTGATCTGATTAACTTTAGCTTCTCCAGTCCGAGCTAATTGGCTAAAGCTAAATAAGTTAAAACAACACAAAGTCGTAGTTCAGCTTTTCTTTTTTGACTTTGTACAAAGCTCAATTTCCTATCAATCTGACCTAAATGAGCCGATAAGTAAAAAAATAAGTTTATTTTGACAACATTCTTATACCCATCAACATGTAGCCCATGTTTATTTTTACTCTAACACTAGTAAGGCTTCTTAAATTATATTTTTTTGCAGCTTGATTAAGTGTCTGTTACCCAGCTAATGCAGCTATGTTTAAATCATGTCTCTATTTGTATTTTCAGTCTGAAAGCTTTTAATCCAGCGTTTAAACATTTTATTTGACGTTAAATTCCCTTTATTTCAATGAAAAAGTTGCACATTTGACAAACTGTGTCCTTTCTGTCGGCTGCTGTCTTTAGGATACAATGGTTTTATAAACTGGTGTCGTTGTATACATAGGTGTACGTTTTTTAAATGAAATGATTGCTCTTCTTAAATTGTAATGTACATTTTTTTTAAAAGTAAAATCAAATGTCAAACACTGACAGTCTCCTGTTTTTAATTGTTGCTCTGCGCAGTACCACGTTCAGCCTGTTGGTGTCAGTAGAGAGTCAGAGGAGACGATGAAACACAAACAGTACATTCATAAACACTCTAATTTCTCTTTATGGCAGGGTAGAGCGAAATGCAGATTCCACAGAAAATTCCTTTATTCCAAGGTCAAATGGAAACTAACAGAACTCTTCCCCGTGAACACAGTGAAGTCAAGATACACAGATTCATCTCCCTCCATCATGTTGATTTGAATCCGAAGTTCTGAACATGAGCCCGCCTCGCTCGGCCTTCTGAGCCAATCACAGCACAATAATGTTTCCGTTTCCACTATACTCTCTCACACATACATACATACATACATTCTTCTCTTGCATACATATATTGTCTTCAGACATGCATATACTGTTTATAATATTAAATGTAAACATTGAATGAATGTACATAAGAGCAAAATGTATAAATATGAGCGTTAAAATATATGAATATGAGAGCTAAATGTATATATGTGTGGGTGAAAAATGTATAAATATGTGAGTGACAATGTGTGCATTTGAAATATATGTATGTGAGAATGAAAATGTATGTACAGTATGTAAAAGGAGAATGTATGTGTGTGAGAGTGAAAATATATGTACGTGTGTGTTACGATCTCACTATAGGGATGAGGTAGGCAACACACACCAGAATGGAATTGGTAATTCATTATAATAGGGTTTAATGGAATAACCAACAGGTGTACAACAAAAGGAGGACAAAAATAGCTAAGCCAAACTAAAGAGCCAAAGGGCACAGGTAAACTGCTAAACAGAAAGGACTCTAAAAGGGAGTCTAAATCCACACCTGGCTACACCGCTAATTACCACTAATCACTGCTAATGGGGAGGCCCGCAGGGAAATGCAGCTAACACAGGGGAACCAAAACACGCACTCTTAACACATATCTAAACACACTACTCTAAACACATAAACACACGCTACACACAACACTAAACACGGATCACACAAGTTCTGACAGTTTAACTCTAACGTGTCCACGACACAGGAGCAACAATGAGTGAGGCGTCTGATCGCAGCAGAGCCTCCCGAGTGATAGGTGTCCGCAGGCTTTGTAGTCATATCCGGAAGGTGTGCGTTGGGGCTGCACGGGGATTGGAGTGCGTCGGGCCCGGCATGCTGCAATCAGTGTCCTCGGAGGCGGACCAGGAGATGGCAGCCAATGACGTTGGAGCAACTACACAGCTCATTTACATGTATACATATACAGCAAAAATAATTACAAGGACCGGAGAGGCGACAACCATCACAGTATGTAAAAGGAAAATGTATGTGTGTGAGAGGACCAGTATGAATTACGGCCTGTACGTACCAACAAATGGTCCAAAGATACACAGATTAATTAAAATATATGAAAGAGAGCTAAATGTATATATGTGTGAGTGAAAAATGTATAAATGTGTGCCTTGAAATATATTTGTATGAGAATGAAAATGTATGTAAAAGGAGAATGTATGTGTGTGAGAGGACCAGTATGAATTACGGCCTGTACGGCCCCTCATATGATACACTACTTCCAGTATCATTCAATGAACACACATTGAAATATAACCTGGCCTTTGACCTCATTCACACAGTACAACTGAGGTATTCTTAGACAGATATCTGTGTGTTGGGACGTACTGAGAGATTGCACACTTGTTCACTGCCTCATAGCATATTTTTGTTTACTCAGTGCAGACAGGTTGTCTTGAATCTTGAAGACACTGCCCTTATTTTAATCTCTTAGTCCTTGAGCCAACTCCCTATTAGAGAACGTGCTATTCAAGCATTGTGTCGCTAACGGGTGAAGGTACGTCACCATCGGTTGACAGTTTTGAAAGGTTGGGCTATTTTGATTCCTACCTCAAAATGAGTTTCACTCCCATCTGTACTCTGAGTGGTTTGTTCATATATCATCAATAGCCAGATGTATAGACTGATTATTGATGATTGCGTTTAGGATTATAACATCTGTTTCCCTCAAAAACATGTGGAGAATAGATTTCTCTTAAAGGCTGCTGACAGTTTTTGTGGATGTATGTAGTGGTACAAACCCATATCAAAACTCCCCTCTGTAAAAACCTTTGACTCTAATAAGTCGACAATAAAACAAGAATTTGATCCTGGTTTTAACCAGTGTACACATTTCTGTGCTGTTTCTGTATGAGTTAGTATATTTAAAGATAACATTTCAGAAAACGTGTACTGTAATAAAAACAAAGTCATGATGTGAGTGAAACATTTTTAATTGTAATATTATTCACCATCCACCTCTTTAAAAATAATGACATTTCAAATGATAAGCTCCATCTTCTAAACAGGGCATTAATCAAATAAACTTTATAAGCATATTTCATGCAATTTTGATATTTAAAAAACCCTTTATTTATCTCCCAGTCAGACGGGACGTTTGCAGTCAGTTAGTCTCACCTGTACAGGCAGTGCTGGAGTGTGTTCAAGGTGAGGAATGAGATCTTAATCATTAGAAGCAGTCCAACCAGTCAGACTGCTCACACTGACACAGGCTGCAGCCATCAGACACTTAGATTAGCTTCATTTAGCATATATACTATGAAAAGGGGAAAATAGTGAGTGAAAAAATACACATTTAAGTGTACTTAATATATCTCTGTACAAAAACTGAAATGTAAAAACAATTTGGCAACTTGTTTTGGTCCCAGTCAAGAAATAGCCCGACCCATAATCCCTTGTTAAACGTCTTATTGATGTTTTTACTCCTCTGATTTGGTATGGATTAAACAAACTGGATTCAGAGCTGCTGATAGGTGGATTTTGTAACCTTTGGACGGGCTGGCTTTGTCTTCCCCTGTTTCCAGTCTTTATGCTAAGCTAAGCTAACCAGTTGATGACCTTATTTCTAACAAACATATACAGCAATCTTAATATCTATGATCAGCTGATACAAGAGGGTTTTAAATAGTTTATAAAGCTTCAGAAGAACCAAATCTATCAGACACATGTAGTTAAGTAGAAATGGAAATAGTTAAGTACATTTTTTAAGCTACTTTCCCTAAATTGAGAACTAGTGAAAACTGTACTTCAGTTAGTACATTTAAAAAAACACAAAAAATAACATTCTTTGTTCCTTTTTTTTTAATCCATTGAGGCTTTGTTCAAACTTTACAAGCAGTGTGCAGAGAGGTGGACGAAATACAATCAACACAACACAACAGACAGCTGAGAGGTAACATTTGAATTTCCCTCATTTGTTAAACCACTGCAGCCTAATGTTTAATGATCAGGTATTGTTGATTTTCAAAGTAACTGTTTATAATTTTTTTACCAATATATTGTAATTAAAGCATGAATCCTGAATCTACCACTTTAAAATATACCCATCATTTTTTCCTTTTAAAATTATTAAAAAACAAGTGCATTACTTCCACTAGTAATGTTTGCAAGTATGAAACACTTTTTGAAAACACAATTCTGAGACAATAAATACTTTTCTTGTTCCCCTGACAAATAAATAAGTGGTAAAAGTTTATTTCTGAGTAAATCATTTTCTGATCACTTCAAGTCATGACGGCAGGAAGTGCAATCCGTAGAATAAACTAGACTACATTAGAACATACTCATCAGTATTTTATGTGTTGTTATGAGTCTCATCAAGGTGAACCATATGTGATCAGATTCTGAAACATTAACAATGTGTACAATATACTTCCCCAGTTGAATACATTGATTACATTTAGTGAGAGTGAATCTTTCTGTAGAAAATCAAATGGTTGTTCTACTCAGTGTGATTGACAGGAGAGATGATCAGAGAGGCAGAGTTTTTACCACCATGATTAAGACTGGGACCAAAGTATGGGTAGAGTTTCTCTTTGAAGCAGCAGCCAGTGAAGGAGTAGATCAGAGCTGCAGCATCAACATCATAAAAGGAGACCAGACCCTCCTCATAATCCACAAACACCCCCACCTTCTCAGGCTGAGACTTCAGAGAGAGACGGACTGAAGGACCAGCAAGAGCGTGGTACTCATTGTCATTCCTCAACCATATCGTCCAGTAACCTTTCTGAGGAGTCAGTATGATGCTTCCCTTCCTGTTGATCGACTCTCTGGCCACTCCTAGAGTCCAGTCAGTCTTCCCTTTAACCTGAACCTCGTAATAAAATCTTCCTGAAGAGAAACTCTGCTTTGCTAAGACACAAGGACACAAATCAAATCTCTCTGGATTATCTGGGAGATTCTTCTTCACATCACCATCTTTCACTTGTTTTCCATCATCAGACAGGATGAGTCTGGGTTGTGCTGTATCAGGATCAAGAGTCACCTCCACCTCAGACTGCTGGACCCTCTTCAGCTCCACCTCAGAGAGCAGCTTCTTCATCTGTTTACTGAGCGTCTCCTCCAGCTGAGTCACAGCTCTCACCACAGTCACCACATATGAAGGTGGACGGACCCTGACTTCTGTCCAGTTCTTGGTGGGTGGAGCAGCGTTCAGGGACGTGAAGCTTTGGAGGAGGTGGAGCTGGTCTTCAGAGCGTGAGAGCTGCTCCACCTCAGAGCTTCTCTTCTTCAGCTCAGAGATTTCCTGTTCCAGCTCTTTGATGAAGCGTTCAGCCTGTTCCTCTGTCTCTCTCTGCTTCTCTTTGATGGTGTCCATGAGCTCGGCCTGGCTTCTCTCAACAGACTCCTTCAGAGCGGTGAAGACCTGAACACCATCTGCTATCTCTCTGTCTGCTCCTTCCTTACTGAGCTCCACTGAGCGATTCATCTCCTGGATCTTCAGTCGTCTCTTCTGGATCATCTGCTGAATTTCAGCCTCTGTCTTCCCCAGCTCAGCCTTTTTTCCTTCATATCCTTCTTTCAGAGGAACAACATCATGTATCTTGTGGTCTAAAACAGTGCAGAGCATGCAGACACACACCTGGTCGGTCTTACAGAACAGCTCCAGCAGTTTATCATGCTTCACACACATCCTGCTTTCCAGGTTCTCCTCAGGGTCGATCAGCTGATGTTTCTTCAGGCCTGCTCTTGTCAGGTGACGCTCCAGGTGAGTCTCACAGTAGGACTCCAGACACACCAGGCAGGACTTCAGGGCCTTCAGTCTGGTTCCAGTGCAGACGTCACAGGGAACTTCTCCTGGTTTGACAACGTGTTGCTCTGAGCTGCTGCTGCTGGCTTTCTGTTGAGCTGACTGTCTGAACTGAGCAGCCATCTCAGAGATGAAAGTGTTGACCAGCATTTCAGGCCTTGTGTGGAATAACTTTTTACAGTTAGGACACTGATAGGGGACTTTAGTATCCCAGTGTTCAGAGATGCAGGCTTTACAGAAGTTGTGTCCACATGGTGTGCTGACTGGATCAGTGAACACATCCAGACAGATGGAGCACAGAAACTGATCTTCAGTCAGCAGACAGCTGGCAGCAGACATGTCTCTCTGGGGACAAACGTTTGAAAGAAACACAACTGTAATTACATATTCTCTATTTGCCAGTTCATAGAGTTCTACTATGAACCCGGAAATGTAAACTACCCCAACGTTTTATGTTAGAAATGACAAACATAGACCAATGACAACCAACAACATTTAGGTTTTTTGTCTGTAAGAATTAAAATTCAAGTTCAAATGAAACCTGGAAAATCATAGCAGCATTCGGTTTAAACTCTAAGAAACACAATGTGTAAGCTCTAATACTGTTGGGGGATTTTGCTGTTG
The DNA here is from genome assembly GCF_902827175.1 of Gymnodraco acuticeps. NCBI lineage: Eukaryota > Metazoa > Chordata > Actinopteri > Perciformes > Bathydraconidae > Gymnodraco > Gymnodraco acuticeps. The sequence goes on along the minus strand of NW_022991189.1, from coordinate 460,276 downwards.
TTGAACAGAGGAGTGAAACCTCCTGCTGAGCATCACTGAAGTTAATACTAGTTGTTAAAAAACAGTAAACGTTATCAGCTTCAAAAGGCAGACAGCAGTTACTACAGAAACAGGTTCAAAGCTCAAGGCTACTAACCACAGTGTGTACAAATGATACAAGATGAAATATGTAATTGTCATGCCTTTTTATGAGCAAAACTTGTAACATAACACCAGATCCCTTGCTTTGGACGGTCCAGAACAAATCTACTATTTAGATTCTACTTTGTTTAATAGAGTCAATTATAAAGATGTTTTCAAATACAGGAAATATGAAAATAAGTAAAGCTAATGCTAGCTTTGACTGTATGCTCTCTAACCTAACTTAACCAGAGTTTACATTGCAGCTGTTCCTAATATCTTAACCGACACATATCTATAGTATACTATTTTTTATATGAATACAACTTTGACTAAATGTTTAGTAAGTGATGTGTCTGTAGTGAACTCACCAGTGTTTGCAGAGTCCTGCTGTGTTGGAAAAAGCTGCTGGATTCAGTTGAGTGTTTCTTCAGAGAAACAGAGACGTGTCTCGGCTGCTGCTCTGCTGTCGCTCAGACAAACAACAGCTTTGATTTCCGGGAAATGGAAACTCTTCTCTTACAGTGTGGTTCCACCTCTCAGTGGCAGTTTGCCAAGAGGGAGTGGAGGAAGAACTGTTGAGGCTTGTTATTTAACTTTGTGACGATGCATTTTACAGCTGATCCAAGAGGCTTTTCAAATAGTGTATTGAGTATAAGTAGGAGTATTTTCTCAATACATAAAAGACATCTCTTTACACATCTGGAGATTCATAGCTATATTTCACAACGCTGTGTTATGGTCCCTGTTTAAGAGCAGCTGGTGAGACATTTTCTCCTCCCTGAACAGACGGTTTGAAAATGGGTCACGTGCTGTCTTTCGGATACAATGGTTTTATAAACTGGTGTCGTTGTATACATAGGTGTACGTTTTTTAAATGAAATGATTGCTCTTCTTAAATTGTAATGTACATTTGTTTTTAAAGTAAAATCAAATGTCAAACACTGACAGTCTCCTGTTTTTAATTGTTGTTCTGCGCAGTACCACGTTCAGCCTGTTGGTGTCAGTAGAGAGTCAGAGTAGACGATGACAAACATATAAACAGTATATTCATAAACACTCTAATTTGTCTTTAGTTATTATTTGAGATTACTTTAAACATGCGTTAAAATTAGACGTCTGGAAATAAAAATAACTTATTATTATTATAAATCTACAATGTCATTTTCATTTATTTTTAGCCCCAAATTCTGCCTCATTCTGACAAATGTTTCTAAAACCATTTGTGGGTCATAACGACAGAAGTTCAGTGTGTTCTGTTATAATGTTTTACAGCCTTCAGTATCAGCAGGGAGGGTTTTATTATCACTGACGGTAACAATCACCATAACCAGTAAATAATCTACTCACCTGGAGGGAAAGACTGACATTAAACACACAGACTTTCGTTCTTTAAAAAAACATAACTTTTTCCAGGTCCTTCTTCTATTCTATCCTGCTGTTTGCCTTTGCTCTCGCATATGGAGTGAAACTATGCTATAAAGCACATGTGTCAAACTCAAGGCCCGGGGGCCAAATCAGGCCCGTGGTGAATTTAATTTCGGCCCGCAGGATAATTTCTAATTACTATTAGACCTGGCCCGCCGGTATATTGCACGCACACCTTCCCTCCATCCTGAGGGTCTCCTCAGCTCAGAGCCTGAGCCCAAACATTGATGAACTTGCACCCAAGATGAGATGCCAAGTATCTGAGCTAGCATCACAGAGCAGCAACCTGAGTTTAATGGATGTTTCCTTCTGAACTTTCTTTCTTGAGACAACAGGGCATGTTTGGTTTTCTCTTTGAGGGAAATAGTTTGTTGAAGCTGTTGTTGGCCTGTGGGAAAATGTAATCATAAGAAATGACTCTGTAAAAGCTGCAGATAGAGCCATAAGAAATGAATGCAACTGATTATTTAATTTGTCATGTTGTTTTTATAGGCAATAATTTAAGCTTTGTTAGTTCCAGGTTTAATATGTGCAATGAGTTCATTTCAATAAGTTCTGCAATAAACATTGAACCAGTCCGGCCCTCGACTTGTACCCATTTTTTTATTTTGGCCCACTGTGTGTTTGAGTTTGACCAGAGCCATATAATAGAAGAGTTACGACAACGGAAGTCCAAAAACGGTTATCGTCACGTGGTTCATGTAGAAGAGGATCGTTCCCCGGAAGTTCATGGCGGGCAATGTGAATGCATTGATAACAGGAGATAGAACTACGATTTTTGGTAATTATTAGTGAATAAAGGTTTTGATTTGCAAAATGTATACAACAAATCGATATGTGTATGTATTTACATCAATATGTTTTAAAAAATAAAATAGAATTTGCTAATATTAAGTGATAATATTAGGATTAGTGTGAACAACTAGTTTACATGTTAGGCTAACAGTGCCTTGGTTAAAGAGCCTGTTGCTGTTTATTTATAGCTTTGAATTCTTTAAAAGCCAATATTATCTTCTTAAACTTGTATGGTGGTCAGGAGCATCACTTTCTAATGTTTATTGATATATTTAGAGGGAGGGGATCTAAAGTAATGCTTTAAAATTCAGATTAGATTAATGTCTACCATTTTCTTAAATTCATGGTAGTTTCAGTAACCATGGTAATTGAGGACACAAGTTATCTAAATGACTAATGTCATCTTTATGGCTTTCAGAAAGGACAGGAGACCGACAGGTGACTATCAAAGGACTAGCAGCAGCAGCATGATGATGATGATGATGATGTTAAATGTGTTGTTTTAGGAACATCCATTGCAAATACATGGAATTCAATAAACATTGAATAGCATATCATGCAGTTTGTCTGTGCCTTTTCCTCCGTGTTGTCCTGGTTTGCTGTGCTGCCTCCTAGTCGCCACCATGGTTTGCTGTGCTGCCTCATAGCCCATGGTTTGCTGTGCTGCCTGGGGATGCTCCAATCGCTCAGAGAAAGGAGTACGAATGTACAGCTTCCCCACTGACACAGAGCGGAGGAAGCAGGAGCAATTTCACGACCAACAGCAACAAAATATGTGATTTATATACAAACACTGCATTTGCACTTTTTCACAAAACGAAAACCACACCATTGGGAAAGCTTAATGTTTTGTTTAATACAAAAAACAGGGAAAGGCTTGAAAAACACTGAGAGTTGAGACACAGGGTGCAGGGTGAGGGTCTCAGTGCAGGTATTCAGGCTCCATTGAATCCCCCTCTGGTTCTTGTGCTGAAAGAGGGATAAACAGACAGGAGAAAGGGTTATACACACCTATATAGCACACCTATTGGATAAGATAAGGTGTGGTCTTTGTTCCCAACTGAAGTTATGGAACTTTATTATTTGTGAGTTTAACAAAGTATATGACAAATGGCATCAGTAACATATGTGATATGAATTTCTATAAAGTTGTCTCACATTCTTGGTCATATTTTATATACAGTATGTAATGAGTATAACATGTCCAGTAAGTATAAAGTGTTTCCTAATACTGTGTATTCAACCACTATGGAATATGTATGTGGGCAGACAAGATTCAGACACAGTTGTTCTGTGTGTGAAGTAACCTCAAGTCACTCCGCAGGCACATTTTGATGCAGACCAGTTTGTCAAGACAAAAAAGGGCAAGACTAGGCTGAGAGCAGAGGCTATACCCACCATCTTCGTGCATCGCCCTGTGGTCAAAAAGAGAAGGGCCCCTGCACCACGATTCACCCCGGGACCTGTATCTACAAAGCCCATAGCTCATGATCACAGCTATAGTGTGAAAGGTGACACAGGTATAATAAGTATGAACTCTTAGTAACAAAAGTAATATTTCTTATTTTTAAGTGGTATAATATTTTAAATGTTTGAACATTTACAGTGCCATGTCTTCTACTTACATTAGTCTCAAAGATTGAGGGAAGAAGGGAAGGGATCACTGCCCTCCACCTGCCAGAGGAGCGCAAACAACAAAAACAAGCAAGGTGTCCCGTCATGTACCTGGAAGTTTGGGTTGGCAAAATGGAGTAAGAGAGGGACTTGAAAAACCTTGGTGGCTGTCTACTCATGTTGTTACAGTTGTCTTGGTTACAGCTCTCACGTGTTTTTTTGTTGCCATTTCCACATCTTTAGAAAATATGAAAAAATGTAAGTGAAATCAACCTCTTCTCTGGAGAACAAACTTTGATTTCTCTGTCTTGTGAGTTTGCAGTTTTGCTCCTCCACCTGTAACATCACTGCCCCTCCACCTGCCATACAGTAGGTTACTAACAAGATTACTTATATAATAGAGTGATAGAATACATGTTTAGTATGCTTACTTATATAAAACAGTAGTATTAAACTTACCTTGTGTTTTCACACTCACTTAAGTTCCTCTCCCTTTGCCATCAATCCAAAATCAGCTGAGCTGCAACATTATACACAGGTAATAATCAACATAATCACAAGGACACAATATGGCTCTGCTAAAAACACTCACTCTTACACGCACCAAAGTTATATGTATCTAATATTTAACTCCCTCCACCCCCGCATACAATCCCGTTTAGAAGCCCCTCTTCTCTAATTCAACAACGTTGGACCAAATAGACATTAAGAGAACGGAATTTACAATTAAAAGGTTGTTCAACGTCTGTTGCTAACTTGCTTCGGTATCCTAGCTTGATCTGTTATCTGTAAACGTTCCCTAAATCTACTAATTTAGGGATAATCCACTGACATCCTTTAATACACATGTTCATTTGAATCAGATGTACTGATAATATCCGCAATATAAATCTTTAAACTTCTTCTTACCTTTAAAAGTCCGTCACGAACGGTCTATTATGCTGCAACTCCACAGCTCTGCTAGCCTTGGCGCTAACTTCCGGGGAACGATTGAGAGGCTCCACGATCCGCCATTGCTGTAAACAAGTGGTCCATTGGAGTGAACGGAGATGTCATAACTCTTCTATTATACGGCTCTGAGTTTGACACCCCGGCTGTAAAGGAATCAAATCATCATTAATATATCAATTACTTACGTTACCTGGAATTATCAAAAAAAGAGACAGAAATGATTGATTATTAATAATATAAATGGTTAATTTGTGGGTGATTTATTCCCTTAACAAACATGTCAAGTTATTTCAAAATAAAGGTCAGATTTGACTGAGAATAAATTAATTAATACACATTTATTGAACTTAATTTTGTCCATTTTGTATTTTCACTACATTGGTCGCAGTAGAAAAATTAACATTCAATATTTTATAATTATTATTGTGTTTATTATTATTATTGACTTTCAGTTATACAGATGAAAACTACATTTCTTGTGCTTTACAAACAAAAGAGCAAACAGGGCAATACGATTATGTATAATTGACAGAGGATTTTAACACAAACAATACACATACAAACAAAAAAGCTAAATAATTCAATATATAAAGATTGATTGATGTCCAAAATCAGGAGCAGGAACAATTTCATGAAATTATAAATATGAGTTCCTCTAGTTTAAAGTGCTTAACCATAAAATATGTTTTTTTTTCAAGTTTAGAAGATCTACTCAACTTGACTTAATCTAAATATTTCACACGCACAGGAACAATGTTATGATTTAAAAGGGCCCTAAAATGCACATTTTCAGATTCATATCAGTATGTAGTTTCTCTACTTTAAAGAGTCCTCTCCTGCTGATGTTCAGGTGTATATCAGTATGTAGTGTCTCTACTTTAAAGAGTCCTCTCCTGCTGATGTTCAGGTGTGTATCAGTATGTAGTGTCTCTACTTTAAAGAGTCCTCTCCTGCTGATGTTCAGGTGTATATCAGTATGTAGTGTCTCTACTTTAAAGAGTCCTCTCCTGCTGATGTTCAGGTGTATATCAGTATGTAGTGTCTCTACTTTAAAGAGTCCTCTCTGCTGATGTTCAGGTGTATATCAGTATGTCTCTACTTTAAAGAGTCCTCTCCTGCTGATGTTCAGGTGTATATCAGTGTGTAATGTCTCTACTTTAAAGAGTCCTCTCCTGCTGATGTTCAGGTGTATATCAGTATGTAGTGTCTCTACTTTAAAGAGTCCTCTCCTGCTGATGTTCAGGTGTATATCAGTATGTAGTGTCTCTACTTTAAAGAGTCCTCTCCTGCTGATGTTCAGGTGTATATCAGTATGTAGTGTCCTCTACTTTAAAGAGTCCTCTCCTGCTGATGTTCAGGTGTATATCAGTATGAAGTGTATCTACTTTAAAGAGTCCTCTCACATCATACAATGTGTCGGAGCACTAGCCAATAGAAGCGGGAGTGTTACATAGTGATGTCTTGTTGCACACCTTTCTTGGGTCTTTCCCTTGGGTTAGGGTTCAATCCCTGTGCTCCCTCCAGTTATATTGTATAAATACATTTAATTGATAGATTACATGTTAAGTAAAGTATTAGTATCTGAATTGAACTCACTTCCTGTCTTGTTGCAGCCGATGGTGTTCGGCGCGATGATCCACAGAGACGAGGCCTTCGACGCCATCTTTAACCAGCACACGAAAATCGTTTCGGCTGCAACAGCCATCGAACCGGAGACGTAGTAAACACCTTCACAGGCTGCCGCCACACACACACACACACACACCACACACACACACACACACACACACACACACACACACACACACACACACACACACACACACACACACACACACACACACACACACACACACACACACACACACACACACACACACACACACACACACACACACACACACACACACACACACACACACACACACACACACACACACACACACACACACACACACACACACACACACACACACACACACACACACACACACACACACACACACACACACACACACACACACACACACACACACACTGGACTGTCATACTGTTAATTAACCAGTTTTTAAATAATCCGGTGACGTTAAATCGCTGTTTTTTTTGTCACCAATGACTTCTTAAACAAGTTCCCACAAAACAGGAAACAATAAGGTACATTTTTAGTGCTAATTAATTGATAAATCCTCAATTATCTCCGGTATTTATCTCTGGAATAATGTCCTGCATATTAATACATATTGTCCAGAAGGCGTAAGGATATCGAGGCGAGTTCTCCCTTGATAAATTAAATATGAATTACATTTCCTTCAAACAGTCATGTCTTAATCACCGCGTTTAATACGGCTGTACCATAGATACAGTCTATAGGTGCTTTCACACCGCAGTACTTTCCCACAAAGGTTCATCAGAACTTAGTTCATGAGAACTCTAGTTCTCTAAAAAAAAAAGAGTTACTGGTACTTATGACCCTTTTTGAGTAAAGGATTTCTCAAAAATGTAACTTTTAAAATAAATATTCACTAGAAGGAAATTGGCAAATTTGAGATTTAGAAACTAATTCTTTCTGAAATGTTTGCATGAAAAGTTTCTTAAAATGATTAATGTATTATCAGAAAATTATTACTAGCCATTGATGCAATAAGTCATGGTACGAAAAAGACTTTATGTCCCTCTTTGAGTTAAAGATCTCTCCCAAACTTAACTTTTAACTTAAATATTCCCTTTAGTATGATTCAAAAAGCAAAGGATAGTAGGAAATCACCATCTTTGAGACTAACAACAGCATTATTCCTGAAATGTTTGCACTTTAAATGGTTTATATATAATCCATAAAAGTTGGCTTTAAATATTTCTTGTTATTCGGTCGTTACAGTTCAGTACTTGGTTCAACAAATAACATTTTGACCCGCTTTGAGTTATGAAAATCACCTTTTTGTTCTAATGAGCCGTTTAAAACCCTAAAATCGGACTTATTTCCTTTAGTGTCTTTACACTACATCATGAATATTATACTTGAACATCTTCACAATGTGTTAGTGCTAAAATATGAACATATTACATGTTCTGGTATTAATGAGAAATGTTTTTACTCTCCGTGTTTGAACCACTTTACATCATATCTTCAGGGATTTATAACGTTGTGTAACTCTGTGTTGTACTAAGCCTTACAGCCAGTTTGTATTATAGTATGTTGGGTTTTTAATGTGGTGGCGGACACTGTTTGTTTCTATATGAATGTGCTGAAAGACTTAATGAAACCACAACATCGACCGCAGGGGGGCTTTTATTTTTTTTAAATATAACATTTCAACAAGTTTATTTTGACAACATTCTTATACCCATCAACATGCAGCCCATGTTTGTTTTTACTCTAACACTAGTAAGGCTTCTTAAATTATATTTGTCTGCAGCTTGATTAAGTGTCTGTTACCCAGCTAATTCAGCTATGTTTAAATAATGTCTGTATTTGTATTTTCAGTCTGAAAGCTTTTAATCCAGCGTTTAAACATTTTATTTGACGTTAAATTCCCTTTATTTCAATGAAAAAGTTGCACATTTGACAGAAAAACAAACTTTGCAGAATAAGTAGGGATATCCTCTTTAAAATAATTACAAGTACAATTACTGAACACCAATATTTGTTTCTAAGTTGGGCTCAAAACTCAGACTTAGTAACATTATTGATCAGTTTGTTTTCTAATAAATACTCAGTTTCAATAGGTATTTTTATTGGTCCAGTTAAGCTCTTTCTTTAGCAAATGTAATTCCTTTAAAAAAAAAGAAAAAGGTTTGATTCTCTAAACTTTGATTACATTCTTCCCCAGTTTATTTTGTGGTTTCTCGGGTTCTGCTTTCGTCTCGTTTACGTGAACGTTGTGAACTCTTCTGTCGGCTGCTGTCTTTCGGATACAATGGTTTTATAAACTGGTGTCGTTGTATACATAGGTGTACGTTTTTTAAATGAAATGATTGCTCTTCTTAAATTGTAATGTACATTTAAAAAAAAAAGTAAAATCAAATGTCAAACACTGACAGTCTCCTGTTTTTAATTGTTGCTCTGCGCAGTACCACGTTCAGCCTGTTGGTGTCAGTAGAGAGTCAGAGGAGACGATGAAACACAAACAGTATATTCATAAACACTCTAATTTCTCTTTATGGCAGGGTAGAGCGAAATGCAGATTCCACATAAAATTCCTTTATTCCAAGGTCAAATGGAAACTAACAGAACTCTTCCCCGTGAACACAGTCAAGCAGAGGCGGACTGGCCATCTGTAGAATCTGGAGAACCACAGAACGGCCGGTCGTCAAGGGCCGTTGGCGGCCGGCACTTTAAAAAAAAAAAGGTTTAACGTCATCATTTAAATTGCGCTGATGGCCGACACAGGACGACAGCGGCCGCTAATGCAGTTGTGTGGTTCTTATGTCAAATAATCACACACGAAGAAGAAAAAATACCGGCCACATGAAGAGAAGGGATTAGACGCCGTGGCAGACAGGGAGAATTAAAAAAACATGGTTAAAAAAATAAAAATCAAAGAAAACGAAAAGAAAAAGGTGGACCGAGAAGGCAAGAGAAAAAAAGGTGAAGTCACTCGCAGGTGGAGCATATAAATGTCGCAAATTGACAGACCTTTTTGGCAGCAGCGCTGCTACAAGCTCTATCATCATCATCAGCTTAAAACAAGTGCAAGATGATGAAGAGAATGATGTGGGCGCGAGTTCAGATATACAGCCAGCATTCATGATGAGGGACAGAGTTGAGCTGCTGGAAGAACCAGCTCAACCGGCACACGTGCAGGGCAAGAGGTGGGTGAGAATTATCCCTTGAACTCAGTGTCGTTTTCTCCTGGAGGCCAAGGGAAGCCAGTCTTCCCCTGTTTTTTTGCATTGTAGTTATAATATTAATAAATAAATGAAAACACTTTGTTTAGTTTCGGTAATTATTCTGTCGGCCCGTCTCTCCCCCATTCTCATTGAGTATTTTACAAAGAGTGAAACAGCGCCCCTCTAGGTGTTATGGTGAAACAGAAAAAAAGACAAGACAAAACAAAACACAGACAGATCGTGACACTTTAGTTATTATTTGAGATTACTTTAAACATGCATTAGAATTGGACCTCAGGAATTAAAAATAACTCTGTATTATTTTAATGTTACATTTTATTTATTATTTAAATTATTATATATTTATTTTCATTTAAAATGTAAAATATATATTATTTGAAGAAATGGTTCTATATATTTATGAAAAACAAAAAGCAAAAACGCCTCGCAGACGTTCTTCCGTTTACTTTTTTAATAAATAAAAACAAATGGTCCGTAGATACACGGATTCATCTCCTTCCATCATGTTGATTTGAATCCGAAGTTCTGAACATGAGCCCGCCCTGCTCGACCTTCTGAGCCAATCACAGCACGATACTCCTTCCGTTTCCACTATACTTTCTCTAACACATGCATACATTCTTCTCTTTCATACATACAGTACTCGAGTTGAGGGGGGATGGCATCCCCCCTGAAATAAAAACGGTAAAAAATCATCCCCCTTCTAAAATTGCCATCCCCCCTTTCCATCCCTTATGTAATGTTATCAATGAACGTGGCACTGGTATTACTGCTATTTCAACATTAATTTTGTGCATTTTGAGTAAAATACTGTGGGCGAGGGAGCACGCACACACGCAATGACATTTTTACCAAGTCACTGACGCTATACTATGCGAGTGCCCTAGAGGGCGCCAGAGCGCCGTGATGCGCCTGTTTGATCGATGCCAGAAGCGCAGGTAACGGTCATCACAATGGCCAAGCAACCAGGAGGACAACGCGATCTGAGGGACTTCATATTTAAAAATACTAAAAATAACATTTCAGGTAAGTCAAGAATCAGTAATCTTAGTCATTACTCACTACTTTAGTCACCAAAGGTGGAATCTATGGACATAAGCAGCAATAACAACTTAGTTTGGAGTTTAGCTACGTTTTTCTCTCGTGTTAGCTAGCTGGTAAGACTCAAAACTGTTGATGAAATGATACCACCAGCACCAGAAGAGCTGAAACCCCTCCTTCAAGCAGTGAACACTCTGGTCATCTCCACAGCTGAGTGTGAACGTGGGTTTAGTCAGATGAACATTTTAACCACAACTAGAAGCTCCCTGGAGGTAAAAAGCATGTCAGCCTTGCTTTTCATCAAGTGTGTTGGCCCTCCACTGAACAAGTTCAGACCAGAGGTATATGTTAAGACTTGGCTTCAAAGCCATTGCTTAGCTAACAATCCGAAAGCAAGAGCCAGAAAAATTGAGACCAAAAAGCATGATTATGAAAATCTTTGGAAACTTCTATGAGATGGGGGAGAGTGGAGTCAGCAGCCATTGACAACATTGGTCCTATTTTGTATTATCTGTATAATCTTTTAATATATTTTCATATTTCGTAAACAATTTCAATTTGCACTTAATGCCCTGTTCCTAAAAATGTTCATGAAGAATTTACATAATGATTTAATTAATTACGATACAAATGTAACCCTTTAGATACCAGTTTTGATCGTATACCAGTAACTGCTTTTTTGAAAAAATACACTATAATTCAATATTCTAAAAACTATTTTGACTTTATTATTAGTATAATCAGTTGATCCATCTGAATAATAAATGAGGGACTGTTAACCTACAAGATTTGTACCATATACTTCATTATAACCACATTTTTGTATTCCCTCCCCCCCTTTAAATGAAAGTGAAAAAAATATTTTGCCCTAATTGTCCTCTGCATTTGACCCTAAATGTTATTCTACTCTAATTCTGAGGTGACTTGGTCAAGAGCAATGAAAGGAGTATCTGAACATCCATAACATGCATGTTGTTTTAGGAGTATAATAATTATCTTTATGCTGGTAGGTCTCCCACCCTCGGCGGGTTATCAGCACAAATTATGTCCCCATATGATAAAATCCACCATCCCCCCTGATTTATTTTTACAACTTGAGTACTGCATACATATATTGTCTTCAGACATGCATATACTATTTATAATATAAAATGTAAACATTGAATGAATGTACATAAGAGCAAAATGTATGAATATGAGAGTGACAATGTATGAATGTGTGCATTGAAATATATGTGTATGAGAATGAAAATGTATGAACGTATGTAAAAGGAGAATGTATGTGTGTGAGAGGACCAGTATGAATTACGGCCTGTACGGCCCCTCATATGAAACACTACTTCCACTATAATTCAATGAACACACATTGAAATATAACATGGCCTTTGACCTCATTCACACAGTACAACTGAGGTATTCTTAGACAGATTCTGTGTGTTGGGACGTACTATGAGATTGCCCACTTGTTCACTGTCTCATAGCATATTTTTGTTTACTCAGTGCAGACAGGTTGTCTTGAATCTTGCAGACACTGCCCTTACCTCTTAGTCCTTGAGCCAACTCCCTATTAGAGAGAACGTGCTATTCAAGCATTGTGTCGCTAACAGGTGAAGGTACGTCACCATTGGTTGACAGTTTTGAAAGGTTGGGCTATTTTGATTCCTTACTATGTTATCATTAAATAATGCCAGATTAAATTAGAATCTAATACAAAAAGTGGTCATATGAATTAGTTAATATTCTTTAAACGTAATTACTGTGTCGCTAACAGGTGAAGGTACGTCACCATTGGGCGAGACACTGTTGTTGTAAAACATTGTTTTTTTCATTGGTTGTCAGTTTTGAAAGTTTGGGCTCTTTTAATTCCTACCTCAAAATGAGTTTCAGTCCCATCTGTACTCTGAGTGGTTTGTTCATATATCATCAATAGCCAGATGTATAGACTGATTATTGATGATTGCGTTAAGGATTATAACATCTGTTTCCCTCAAAAACATGTGGAGAATAGATTTAGGATAAAGGCTGGGCACGAACATCCGTCTGGAGGCCCTGTATTTTGTGACAGATGCCTCAACCCTCTACTTGTGACAAAGCTCTCATCCTGTGCTTCTGTAGACTGACTAGCAGTGTGTATTCTGTGCTTCTGTAGACTGACTAGCAGTGTGTATTCTGTGCTTCTGTAGACTGACTAGCAGTGTGTATTCTGTGCTTCTGTAGACTGACTAGCAGTGTGTATTCTGTAGGGTTCTGTGCGAGCACACTGGTTAGCAGTGTGTCGTGGTATTCTGTGTTTGGTGTAGGGTTTGTGTGTGTGTGTTGCGTAGATCCAGGTTGCTTAGCTCCTGTAGACCCGCATTTAGATTAGTGACATTGTGAAACAGCTTAGACCCAGGTTAGCTTAGCGCCTGTAGATCAGCATTTGTGTATATTGCTTAGACCCCGGTGATTAGCACCGGTTGATCAGCAACAGCTGTGTTTCCACACAGTCCCGTTTTGTTATTGTTTTGTTTCCACTTTAGAAGTGAGATTTTCTTTCCTTTTGTATAGCGGGGCAACTCTCTTTTGGAGACCCCTTTTGTTGGATAGGGACAGCTTGACCTGTTGTTGGGCCAAGCTGTTTGTGTACATCATTTTACTTACTTGCAGTCATAAATAAACCCACCGGTAACCAATACCAGTTACAAACTGGTCGTGTCGTTTCACCTTTTTACCCCTAGCCAAGAGGGAACGTAACACTGGTTTTAACCAGTGTACACATTTCTGTGCTGTTTCTGTATGCGTTAGTATATTTAAAGATAACATTTCAGAAAACGTGTACTGTAATAAAAACAAAGTCATGATGTGAGTGAAACATTTTTTAATTGTAATATTATTCACCATCCACCTCTTTAAAAATAATGACATTTCAAATGATAAGCTCCATCTTATAAACAGGGCATTAATCAAATAAACTTTATAAGCATATTTCATGCAATTTTGATATTTAAAAAAACCTTTATTTATCTCCCAGTCAGACGGGAAGTTTGCAGTCAGTTAGTCTCACCTGTACAGGCAGTGCTGGAGTGTGTTCAAGGTGAAGAATGAGATCATAATCATTAGAAGCAGTCCAACCAGTCAGACCGCTCTCACTGACACAGGCTGCAGCCATCAGACACTTAGATTAGCTTCATTTAGCATTTATACTATGAAAAGGGGGAAATAGTGAGTGAAAAAATACACATTTAAGTGTACTTAATATATCTCTGTACGAAAACTTAAATGTAAAAACTATTTGGCAACTTGTTTTGGTCCCAGTCAAGAAATAGCCCGACCCATAATCCCCTGTTAAACATCTTATTGATGTTTTTACTCCTCTGATTTGGTATGGATTAAACAAACTGGATTCAGAGCTGCTGATAGGTGGATTTTGTTACCTTTGGACGGGCTGGCTTTGTCTTCCCCTGTTTCCAGTCTTTATGCTAAGCTAAGCTAACCAGTTGATGGCCTTATTTCTAACAAACATATACAGCAATTTTAATATCTAGTAGTTAAGTACATTTTTTAAGCTACTTTCCCTAAATTGAGAACTAGTGAAAACTGTACTTCAGTTTGTACATTTAAAAAAAACACAAAAAATAACATTCTTTGTTCCTTTTTTTTAAATCCATTGAGGCTTTGTTCAAACTTTACAAGCAGTGTGCAGAGAGGTGGACGCAATACAATTAACACAACACAACAGACAGCTGAGATGTAACATTTAAATTTCCCTAATTTGTTAAACCACTGCAGCCTAATGTTTAATGATCAGGTATTGTTGATTTTCAAAGTAACTGTTTATAATGTTTTTACCAATATACTGTAATTAAAGCATGAATCCTGAATCGACCCCTTTAAAATATACCCATCATTTTTGCCTTTTAAAATTATTAAAAAACAAGTGCATTACTTCCACTAGTAATGTCTGCTAGTATGAAACACTTTTTGAACACACAATTCTGAGACAATAAATACTTTTCTTGTTCCCCTGACATATAAAGAAGTGGTAAACGTTTATTTCTGAGTAAATAGTTTTCTGATCACTTCAAGTCATGACGGCAGGTAGTGCAATCCGTAGAATAAACTAGAGTACATTAGAACATACTCATCAGTATTTGATGTGTTTTTATGCGTCTCATCAAGGTGAACCATATGTGATCAGATTCTGAAACATTAACAATGTGTACAATGTACTTCCCCAGTTGAATACATTTATTACATTTAGTGAGAGTGAATCTTTCTGTAGTAAATCAAATGGTTGTTCTACTCAGTGTGATTGACAGGAGAGATGATCAGAGGGGCAGAGTTTTTACCACCATTGTTAAGATGGGGACCAAAGTATGGGTAGAGTTTCTCTTTGAAGCAGCAGCCAGTGAAGGAGTAGAGCAGAGCTGCAGCATCAACATCATAAAAGGAGACCAGACCCTCCTCATAATCCACAAACACCCCCACCTTCTCAGGCTGAGACTTCAGAGAGAGACAGACTGAAGGACCAGCATGAGCTGAGTACTGATTTCCATTCCTCAACACTATCACCCAGTAACCTTTCTGAGGAGACAGTGTGATCTTCCCCTTCCTGTTGATCGACTCTCTGGCCACTCCTAGAGTCCACTCAGTCTTCCCTTTAACCTGAACCTCGTAATAAAATCTCCCTGAAGAGAAACTCTGCTTTGCTAAGACATTAGCACAAGAATCAAATCTCTCTGGATTGTTTGGGAGATTTTTCCTCACATCACCAAGTTTAACTTGTTTTCCATCATCAGACAGGATGAGGTTGGGATGTGCTGTATCAGGATCAAGAGTCACCTCCACCTCAGACTGCTGGACCCTCTTCAGCTCCACCTCAGAGAGCAGCTTCTTCATCTGTTTCCTGAGCGTCTTCTCCAGCTGAGTCACAGCTCTCCTCACAGTCCCCTCATATGAAGGTGGACAGACCCTGACTTCTGTCCAGTTCTTGGTGGGTGGAGCAGCGTTCAGGGACGTGAAGCTTTGGAGGAGGTGGAGCTGGTCTTCAGAGCGTGAGAGCTGCTCCACCTCAGAGCTTCTCTTCTTCAGCTCAGAGATTTCCTGTTCCAGCTCTTTGATGAAGCCTTCAGCCTGTTCCTCTGTCTCTCTCTGCTTCTCTTTGATGGTGTCGATGAGCTCGGCCTGGCTTCTCTCAACAGGACTCCTTCAGAGCGGTGAAGACCTGAACACCATCTGCTATCTCTCTGTCTGCTCCTTCCTTACTGAGCTCCACTGAGCGATTCATCTCCTGAATCTTCAGTCGTCTCTTCTGGATCATCTGCTGAATTTCAGCCTCTGTCTTCCCCAGCTCAGCCTTCTTTCCTTCACATCCTTCTTTCAGAGGAACAACATCATGTGTCTTGTGGTCTAAAACAGTGCAGAGCATGCAGACACACACCTGGTCGGTCTTGCAGAACAGCTCCAGCAGTTTATCGTGCTTCACACACATCCTGCTTTCCAGGTTCTCCTCAGGGTCGATCAGCTGATGTTTCTTCAGGCCTGCTCTTGTCAGGTGAGGCTCCAGGTGAGTCTCACAGTAGGACTCCAGACACACCAGGCAGGACTTCAGGGCCTTCAGTCTGGTTCCAGTGCAGGCGTCACAGGGAACTTCTCCTGGTTTGACAACTTGTTGCTCTGAGCTGCTGCTGCTGGCTTTCTGTTGAGCTGACTGTCTGAACTGAGCAGCCATCTCAGAGATGAAAGTGTTGACCCGCAGCTCAGGCTTTATGTTGAACACCTTTTTGCAGTTGGGACACTGACTCGGGACATTTCTGTCCCAGTGTTCAGAGATGCAGGCTTTACAGAAGTTGTGTCCACATGGTGTGCTGACTGGATCAGTGAACACATCCAGACAGATGGAGCACAGAAACTGATCTTCAGTCAGCAGACAGCTGGCAGCAGACATGTCTCTCTGGGGACAAATGTTTTGAAAAAAACAAAACTGTAATTACATATTCTCTATTTGCCAGTTCATAGAGTCCTACGATCACTGGGGTAATTTCCAATTTTGAGAGAGAGAGAGATTTATTTTTTTTGATTTTTCAAACCACTTTTATTCACAAAGCAAATAACCAAACAGACACATTGACACACATTGACAGTTCAGACAACGACTGAAAATAAGATCCTCATTCTCCTCAGAACACAAAGCATTTTTAACCACATGGCCTCAAATTCTCCCACATTTTTTGTTAAGCAAAAGTAACCGTAGTCCGCTTTCAGTCTTGCTTTAACCATCCGCTTGAAAATCGAAACTGCATCGGTATCCAATGATCCCGCAACTTTATTCCTCCTGCTGAGGTAGATGGCCATTTTAGTCTGCCCCAACAAAAAATTAAAAAGCTGACTTTTGCACTTTTGCTTCTGGCTGTACCTACAACCCAAAATGAACATTGACTTAGAAAAAACCACATTAAACAAAATCAACATCTGAGTGAGTAACTGAAAAAGACAAAGGAGTCGACCACATTCTGTAAAACAATGAAAAATGTTTTCCCTCTGTTCACAGAAAGGACAGGCGTCAGACACTGTAGGGTTGATCACAGAAACAAACGCATTAACAGCTACCGCAGCGTGGAGAATCCTCCACTGGAGAGCCCCACCCCTCTTAGTCAGCGGAGGCTTGTAGAGCGCTCTCCACTCAGGCCTCTGAGCCTCCGTCAGGCCCAGGTGGGCTCTCCACCGGGTGTCCACTCGCTCTTGGAGTCTGCTCTGATTCAGCACCTTTGTCACCAAATAATAAAATGTTTTGTTGGACATGGTGCTAAACTTAAAATCAGTAACATTGTCCAACTTTAACAAAAACCCCTCACAACTGAGATCAGGAAAACATTGCATCTCTGGAAAAGAGTCATTGTCATTTGGAGACTTCAGTCCGTTACAGTGAGCAGCGATCAGCGCCAGCTCTGACTGGCTGAGCTGCTGTTTCCAGCTCTGCAGCAGGAGGCTGACCACCCGGACTGACCTGAGGCTCAGACGTGAGGCCAGGCTTGCAGCGTTGTCCAGACGGGGGCCACACACCTCCACCACCTGGCCCAGCGTGAGGATCCTCTCCTCACAGAGTCTCTGTTGTAGAGAAGGCCCTACTCCACACACAAAACGAGATCCACGGACCACCGGCTCTCTGAGTAGCCAGAACAGTGAGCCACAGCACTCTGGTCTCTCTTTTTTGAGTAGTCCCCACACCTTGAAGAGACCTCCATAGAAACCCGAGAGATTGTTCAGGTGTAATCCTTTCAGGTCCATTAGGAACAGCGACTCAGCCAGACCCAGCCCACCACAGCGCTCCAATAAGGCCCGAGCTACGGGTCTCCAGACCAGGTCAGCAGGTCCAGTCAGGAACCTCTGGACGAACCGGAGCCTGAAGGCTTGCCAGGTGAACCAGGCCATGTCCCCCCTCCTCCTTTGGCAGGAACAGGACGCTCTGAGGGACCCAGTGCATGCGGTCCCAGAAGAAGTCCACCATGAGAGCCTGCACCCTGGACAGCAGGTTTACGGGTGGGTCGGTGCACGCCAGCCCGTGAGCCAGCATGGAGGAAACAAGGTTGTTTAAAATAAGGATTCTCCCTTTAAAAGAAAGTTTGGGAAGGATCCACTTCCACTTCTTTAACCGGCCTTCCACTTTCTCTATAAGCCCGTCCCAGTTCTTCAAACAAAATGTGTCATCACCAAGATAAATACCCAGTTACTTTAACCCTGCCCTTTTACAACCAAGGCCCCCAGGTAACAACAAGCTGTCAATACTGCCCTCTCCTCCTGCTAAGGCCTCACTTTTCCCCCAGTTGATCAATACTGCCCTCTCCTCCTGCTAAGGCCTCACTTTCCCCCAGTTGATCAATACTGCCCTCTCCTCCTGCTAAGGCCTCACTTTTCCCCCAGTTGACTCGAGCAGATGAGATTTTGCAAAAATTGCTCACAGTTTCAGTTAAAACATTGATGTCATCTTGTTTTTTAACAAAGACCATTATGTCATCCACATACGCAGACAATTTAAAGACATCCCTACAGCCAGGAAAAGAAAAACCCTGTAACTTTGACCCGGTGTAAAAAGGGCTCTATGGCCAGGGAGTAGAGCATCCCGGACAAAGAGCAGCCCTGTCGGACTCCTCTCTGAGCTTCAAAAGGAGCACACAAACTACCGTTTATCTTCAGTACACTCTCAATGTCCCTGTACAAGACCTGGATCTTGGTTATGAGACCAGAGCTGAACCCAAAAGCTTCCAGCGTCTGCCACAAGTACTGGTGTTCAACTCGGTCAAAAGCCTTTTCTTGGTCTAGAAAAATCAGACCAAGCTCACAGCCCAATGAACCGGAGAGGTCCAAAACATCTCGAATTAGAGTCACGTTGTCAGTTATCAACCTGCTGGGTACACAGTATGTCTGGTCTACGTGAATGACATGCTCCATCACTTTTCTCAGCCTCGTCGCTAACACTTTGGAAAGCAGCTTGTAGTCGGTACGGAGTAGAGACACAGGACGCCAGTTCTTAATCTCCTGCAGGTCTCCTTTCTTAGGGAGGAGAGTGAGCACAGCTCTCCTGCAACTCAGAGCCAACCTCCCGTTACTTAGACTGTCTCTGAGCACACTCAGCAGGTCGTCACCTATAACTGGCCAGAGAGCCTTATAGAAGTCTGCAGGCAGGCCGTCTATGCCAGGAGCCTTCCCACTCTGCATGCTCTGCAGGGCCTCCTGCAGCTCCTGGGCAGAGAGCTCCACCTCCAGCTCAGCATGGTCCTCCTCAGGGACGTTAGGAAGGCCCTCATAGAACGACTGCGCCACCTCTGGCTCGGCCTGGAACTCTGTTCTGTAGAGCTCTTTGTAGAACTCCAGAGCACACTGACGAATGTCGGCGGACTCCTGAAGCAGCTGCCCAGCATTGGATCGCAGGGAGTGCATCAGCCTCCTCTGACCATTCTTACGCTCGAGACCAAAGAACAAGTGAGAGGGAGCATCCATTTTCATGATGTTCTGAAACCGGGATCTGACCAGAGCACCCTGAGCAGAAAACCCCAGCAGGTCAGACAGAGCTGAGTTTTTACTTTTGAAAACTTCAACATGTTCTCGCTCTCCTGTGGAGTCTGCCAATCCCTGCAGCTCCACCACTTCTCTCTCCAGAGCTCTCAGAGATCTAGCCATGTCCTTTGTGACATTGAAAGTGTACTGCAGGCAAAGCTGCTTGATCTTCACTTTACCTACATCCCACCACTGCTGAAGAGAATTGTACTCACTCTTAGATAAACGGTAGTTTTCTCAAAATAATTTTAAAACATTTTTAAAATGGTTGTCGGCCAACAGAGAAGCATTAAAGTGCCAATACGCACTATTACACTTAACATGATTAATAAACTTGTACGAGGGAATGGTCAGAGATTCCCAATGGACTGATGGAGCAGCTTCTGCTCACATTAATGTGATGGTTAAAAACATAGACACGATCCAGCCTAGCTAGAGACAACAGGTTATCCCTAGAGTGCACCCACGTGTGCTGCCGCTGGCCCGGGTGGAAGTGCCTCCAAACATCACACAGCTCAAAGCTTTCTGTTAGTCTCATGAAGGCACTCTTCGAGGCAGCATGCGGTTCCTGGTGGTTCCTATCCAGCACAGGGTTCTCTGTGCAGTTGAAGTCACCCCCCAGGAACAGATACTCCCCACTATCACAGGTGCTAAGAGTGTGTTTCAGTTTCTCAAAAAACAAAAGCCTCTCTCTCACACTGGGAGCAGAAACATTTATAAAACATATTTTAACTTTTTCAAATTCAGCATTTATTTTGAGCAAGTGTCCTGGGATGACCTCATCGACCGTACAGGAGAAGGGTGTAAAGCCCCTCGCAAAGAGAATGGCAACCCCTCCACTATTGCTGCGCTTATGGCTGAAGAAGCCCTCCCCCCCATTCCCTCCTCCAGCCACTCTCGTTCTCAGCAGTGCTGTGAGTTTCCTGGAGAAACGTTACATTTAAACTCTTGTTTCCTAATAAAGTAAATAAAGATGCTCTCTTAGCATCCCCTCGAGCACCGTTAATGTTTAAGAGCCCAGCTTTATGTCACTCATAATGAAATTATAGTTGCATCCTAACAAAATCAAAAACCTGGCTGAAGAAAAAAAATAAATAAAAATAAAACCAAGATGTACTTATTCATCATTCTTTGCAGTTTCCCCTCTAATCCTCTGAAGTATCTTCTTTAACCGAGCCTTCTCTGGGCCGCTGAAGAAAGGTTCCCCTAAGGCTTCTTTGCGCCGCATGAGAACCCTGGCAGTATTATGAAAGATCTGCAAATCTGCAAAAAAGTCATCTAACTTCACCCCCCTCCACCCCTTAGTTTCCACCAGAAAGATCTGATCCTCTGGAAAGAATACTCCTCTCCCTTTGCTACCTCAACGATGTCAAAGAATGACTCGCTGTCACTGTCCTCTGAGTCTCCTTCTGGCTGAGAGGAGGAACACAGCGACTCCTTCTTTGACACCTTCCCTTTCTGAGCCACACTTCCTTTGCTCACTTGTTCGTTTTTCCTTTTAACAGGTAACCTTAACAAATCCTCATCCATTACCACATCCTCTAGAACAGACTCAGCCACTCTGGCTGCAGTGTGCTCACTATCTGCTTTCTGTGTGACCTGAGTGTCTGTGTGTGATACTGTGTGTACCGGCTGCCTGTGTGCTTTCTACGCGTGAAACCGTTGGCTCTGCCACGGACCGACTGACCTGCGGTTCCACCACCTTCGTTTCCGCCGCGGGCGCGGGCCCGGCCGTGGACAAAACAACCAGCAGCGGCTCCGCAGCTGGCGCGGACCCCAGCACCGGCGGCCCGGCCGTGGACAAAGGGACCTGCAGCGGCTCCGCCGCGGGCTCGGACCCCAGCACCGGCGGCCCGGCAGTGGACAAGGCAACCAGTAGCGGCTCCGCCGCGGGCACCGTCGGGCCGGCTGCGAGCGCGGATACCACGGGTGAGTCACCCGCCCTCTCCGGGCACGCGCGGATCAGGTGTCCTGCCGCTCCACAACCATAACATTTCAAAATGTCAGACGTAACATGGACAGTATACACAAAATCATCCATTTTAAACTTGAGAGCCAGATTAAGTTCCCCTTCATCAGGACCATAAGCACCTGTCTCCTAAAAGACACAACGTGCTTGAGGTGCGGGGATTTGCAGCCCAGGGGGATCAACTTAATGGGAGACGCAAGCTGGCCGTATCGAGCCAGCTCTCTCTCCAACAACTCGTTTCTCAGAAACGGGGGTACATTAGAGAAGATGACTTTTTTAGCTGGAGTGACCAGGGGTAGCACGGGTAACAGCGTCCCTTTAATCACTAGCCCGCTCTCCACCAGCTGGTTAGCTTTCTCCGTGCAGTCTAAAAAAATAACCACTGCACTGTTCATGCGGGAGGCAGATTTAACTCTGCCATATCCCACCACAGCCCCCACAGCCAGACCACACTCCTCCACCGACACACCGACAGGTGGAGAGAGCTTGATGGCGTGTTGGCGAGTCAGCTTCTCTAACACAGCGCAGCTGCCACGGAACGCCATGCCGGGCGGCGTGACTGCAGCTGCAGCCGCTCGACAAACAATTAGACAAACAATTCACCAGTGCAACCAAACAACACCACCAAAAAAACACCAAAGTCGGTGAAGTGATGCACAAAGACATAAACTATCACCCAGAGAAACATGAATTGTTAACAATGGTTTGAAAAGTTGTACAACTTTAAACGATCGCTCTCCGCTATACTCACCGGTCCACTCACAATCAGACAGAGACAGAGAGAGACAGAGACAGAGACAGAGACAGAGACAGAGACAGAGACAGAGACAGAGAGAGAGAGAGAGAGAGAGAGGGAGAGAGAGAGAGAGAGATAGATAGATAGATAGATAGATAGATAGATAGAGAGATTTGTGTTAGCATCTGATGCTAGCTTGGAGCTAATAGATATAAGGAGGTGTTTCTACAAGCTGGAGGGAGAGCTAGCCCGTGGACAGTGGTGGCGCAAGAGTATTTTTGTTGGGTAATCTATGGTAGAGCTAACCCATACAGTGGTGGGGCTCAAGTCAGTATTTGCAATGTAATTACATACCCGCTCCCCTTGACAGTGAAACGCCACGCGTGAGGTTTAGATTATTTCCCTGTCTCAATCCAAATTGAACTGTATGAAATAAAAAGGCACATTTGTCTTGTAGTAAATAAAAAGGGCGACCTGAAGCCAATCCTGCAATTCCCCACAGGTGAAAGAGTTGACATGCTGAAAACCCAACCCCTGGGGGGGTCTGAGGGGATTCTCCCCCAGGAGACTTTTTTAAATACTAACATAAAATACACATTCTAGTTCTTTTTTGAGAAGAAAAATAAATAAATCTATCACTAAACGACATATATATAAAAATGAATGCCATTTTAGTTTTGTGTTACTTTTTTCTGAAAGCTGAACCTGCTGCTCCTCACTGAAGAGGGAAGAGGCTGTGAATTACTTTACATTGTGGATAAGGGTGGATAGCCCCCATTGTTCTGTGTGTCAAAATAAAAGACAGCCCACACACACCTATCAATCATCAAACCGTGGGGTCTTATTTCATTACGTAATGTTGTATCGATGTATATAGAGATGTACTACAGCAGGGGTGGGGAACCTCCGGCCCCCGGGCCGTATACGGCCCGCGAGACCATTTGGTATGGCCCTCGAGGTAATTTATAAACACACGCAAAAAAGAAAAAAATTAAAGAAATCTAGACCGCAAAATAATTAAACAAGCGAGTGCCTGTTTTTCCTGGCAACGGTCATGGTCCTTGAACACAACACGAGCCTAACGTGTCATCACGTGGTATAATACCACGTCAGACGGGGGTGCAATTCTGACGGAGAGCACCAGAACGCCGCTCCAGCACTTCAAAAAATGGCAGTACCAATAAATCCGTACCGGTCCGTACACATGCTGCAGTTTTGGCGTGGCTGTGTCTTTAGTTGAAAGCCCAGTGGCGATCTGCTCATCTGTCACACTGATCATAACTTTGTTGTTATTAGCATCTGGTTAGCTAGCTATGCTAATGAATATAAGAAGCTTTTTCCACAACCAGTGAGGTAAAGGCACATCTTTATATGATCATTATAGTTATAAAAAAATAAGAGAATAAAGTAAACAGGTATAAAATACTATATGACAGTAAAAAAAAGTTGTTATTAATAAACAAGAATACAGTTTGAAAGGAGAGTGATTTGTAAAATATCCATAAAGAAAAAGAAAATCTGCTTCCAGTTCTGTTTCATATGGGTGTTGAGAGATGTTTCCATAGATCTCTTCATGTTGCTCTCAAAGTGCACCAGATTGATGCTTTTAACTTCAACATTTAAAAACAAATCTTCCCGGGGGAGCATGCCCCCTAGAGGAGGTTAGGTCCCCCCCCACTTAAATCATGTCCATGGATAGGAAACTAAATACATTTACATTTCTTGTGTCCATATATTTCTGTTTGGTGGTCATGCCACACCGTGCACGAGTCATGGTGAGATATCTGGATTAAGAGGTTGCTTTTTCTTTGCACAGCATGAAAGAAAGGCCAAATGAAATGGGCTGTGATTTTTAAGCAGAGGTCAATCATTTGTGCGGCCCTCGGAGGATGTTGAAAAAATTGAAATGGCCCTTGAGAGGAAAAAGGTTCCCCACCCCTGTACTACAGCAAAAGTATTCTCCGTCGGGACTTCCTGCAACAACACCACGCCGTTATCGTGATTCTGATTGGCCAGAAGACATTATCAAAGATGTTCTATTGAGACTCCGTGACAAAAGTTTTGAAAACCATTTCTAGTCTTCGTTATCTCCAGACAAGTGGCTACTGAAACCAATCTTACGAACTGCTGTCTGTGCAATTTACTCCGCGCGAGTTGGCGGACTTTATTTTGCTTACTTTAACATCATTTTTCACGGTGGGGCTAATCCATTTCTTGGTATGGCTGTAGCCTACCCCAGCCATACCCTGGCGCCGCCACTGCCCGTGGACCCCCCTAGAGGATGTGAGGTCCACCCACAAATAAAATAGGTTCACATCAGTGTTAATTTTGGCAGCTGTTTTTGATTTAGTCTTAAGACAAAAATGGTTATTAGTTTGTCACATTTTAGTCATTCCTATCCTTCGTAGTTTTAGTCTACTTTTAGTTGATGAAAAATTACTTTTAGTAAAAAAAAAAGGTTTTCTCTCTTTAAACCAATTCAGTTAAATACAGGTTTCTGACATTGGAATCAAGGTGACAGCATCAAGTGTTGAAATTCGTAAAGCAACATTTCCTTCTCTTAACACTTTACTTGTGTAATATCTAGGGATGGGTATCGCTAAGGTTTTTAACGGTACTACTATTATCGATACTGCTCATCGATCCGGTACCTTAACGGTATTCTTGTAGGTACTTTTTGTTATTTTTTAAAGGGAAAAACTAAACAAATTGTTAACCGAATTAACATTGATTTATTTACATGTGAAATAAATAAATGAAATATGTGTAATTATGTTATTATATTGTACTGTACTTGAGTAAAATGTTGAGGTAGGCTACTTAGTACTTCTACTCCACTACAGTTCAGAGGTAAATGATGTAATTTTACTCCACTACATGTATTTAATCCCTTTAGTTACTTTATTGATCTGGATGAATGATGTGAAATATAATCAAGTGTTGAATCAGAATTTAGTTCCACCTGGAGTAAATCCACAAGCTACCCTGCAGTATACAAAGTCATTCAAACTAGCTGCACCTTCACCAGCTTTGAGAACACTTTCATGATCAATCATTATAAAACATATCATATATATTATTCTGAAATGGACCAATCTGCACAACGACTACTTTTATACTTTTACTTGAGGAACATTTTGAATGAAGGACTTTTACTGTAACAGAGTTTCCTACACTATGGTATTTTTTTACTTAACTACAAGATCTGAGTACTTCTCCCACCTCTGCGCACCTGATGTGATAACGTTACTCGTAATTGGCGCAACAGAGCTACTTAAGGAAGTCGAAAATTGTGCATTTCTCCGATTGAATATGACGCATTTTCAATCAATCAATGTTTATTTATATAGCCCAATATCACAAATGTTACATTTGTCTCAGTGGTCTTCACAGTGTGTACAAAATATCAGTATGACAATACGACACCCTCTGTCCTTAGACCCTCAGGGAGAGCAACAGAGGAGGGATCCCTCTCCCAGGACGGACAGACGTGCAATAGATGCCGTGTGTAAATCGAAAAGATAATACATTTACAACATAGGTAGACGTAGACCAAATGTTTGGAAATGCATGTGTCTATAATAAGAAGATGAATCCACGAGGATGTCAACAATCTTGTGGGAGCCTTCAGGGAAGTAGTATTTTTTGGCCAGCTGTCTGGACAGACTACTGTACTCGTGTCAACGCCCTAACGCCATAACACTAATGGCAAACAAGCTTTGTCCACATCGAGCCTTGTAGAGTGTCTCTATACTCTCTGAACGCTCCGTCCCCGGCAGATCTCTGTGTCCGCTGCAGCGTGTCTGTTAGGCCCCGCCCCCCCGCACACAGAGACACAGGGAGATCGCTCTTCTGGAGTGAAGAGAGCGAAAATAATGATATTGCAAGTTAGAAACATAAGATGCATTTTGACAGACAAGATGGACACTTGGGGCGAAATATGCTGCATTTTGAATGTCTGATAGTCCACCATTAACACCTTAGTCCCGTCTCGTCAACGAAAACTAAATATACATTTCGTCATAGTTTTCGTTATCAAGAATCTATTTTTAGCGCGTCATCGTCTCGTCTTAGTCATGTAAAAAAGGTTGTTGACGAACATTTTTCGTCCTAGTTGTCGTTGACGAAATTAACACTGGTTCACATGGATAGGATACTAGATAAATCTACACACTCATAATATACCCTCCTGGGACCCGAGGAAAAAAGTGTCTTCCAATTTCCTTTTTTTTGTGATTTCCTACCTATTTAGGGTTAAAAAAACATCTTGCAATTTAGACTTTTTTTATTTTATTTTATTTTAAAATGTTACAGTATGTCCACTGTAGAGGATGTAGGGACCATATTAGTTTGAAAAGACAGCCAAAATTAACAGATGGACTATGTAACGTATTATGGTTATATAGAGTGATATTAATACAATAATACATTCACCTTTATTTAAAACATGAATAAGTAATTGATCTGAACATTGCTGTTTATTTGTATACAAAACTAGCTTGTTTTTTTGGTGAATCTTTCCAGATCTTCAAAGACTTTGTAGTCAATGTAGTGGGAAAGTACCTCATTGACTCCAGTCAGCACGGGCTGTAGGGTCATCTTGACTAGTTTGATGGATCTGGTCTCCATTTGACCTGCTCATAGAAACAAAGCTTGCATTCCTGAGGCAACTCTCATTTTTCATGGCTCCACTTAAAATAAAAACAACAATAAGACATACGTGCTACTCTTGGCCCACAGAGGGCCATGTCTTTCCAGCTCGTCCCTATCTGTCTCTATGTATCTATCTGTGAGCTCATCCTGCATCTTTCCCCCCCTTCTTCTTGACCCTCTTCTATCCCAGGTGTGAAAGCCTCATCTCTCTCATCATCTGAGAGCTCAACATCTGAATCTCCCTGAACTATCTGGTACAGAAAATGTCTGCTTCAGTTCCGTCTCCTGCAACAATATTGAGTCATAAAGTCCATGAAGATAGTCCTGACGTCCACTAGAATGGACATTTATAAAAGGGCTGTTATTTGAAAACTTGAATTATTTAATTTCATTCAGAACTAATTATATAGTTCCTCACATGTTAATAAACAAGAACATATATGATTTGAAGGTAAAAATGACAATTATTCAACAATATTTGACTTCTCCTCCTGCTTCTATACCATTTTGTTTTTCGTATGCCAGCCATTTTGGATGAAAAGAAAGAGGAACTTCCCAGCATGCAATTTTAAGCAATGACATATCACTGGAAAGACCAGGATGTCCTCTGTACAGCACATCAGGGATTGGTAGAGTAGCTCAAAAGAGTAAAAGGAGATGCATGTTAACAAAATGTCCACTACATTGGACATTTTCAATGGGCTGGGTCCCAGGAGGATACACTAAACATTTTTGAGGGATTTAAAAAAAATATCTAAATATTTGTAGAAAGGCAGGAAATGGGATTCAAATCAAGAACATTTTTCATTGCGAAGGACCCCCTGTTTTGTGTCCGCCATACTTCTCAAACCAAAGTTACACCCTATACTATGAACCCGAAAATGTATACAACCCCAACGTTTTATGTAAGAAATGACATAGACCAAAACAACCAAAATAATTTAGGTTGTTTTGTCTAAAAGAATTCAAATTCAAGTAAAAATGAAATCTGGAAAGTCATAGCAGCATTCAGTTTAAACTCTAAGAAACACAATGTGTAAGCTCTAATACTGTTGGGGGATTTTGCCGTTGTTGAACAGAGGAGTGAAACCTCCTGCTGAGCATCACTGAAGTTAATACTAGTTGTTAAAAAACAGTAAACGTTATCAGCTTCAAAAGGCAGACAGCAGTTACTACAGAAACAGGTTCAAAGCTCAAGGCTACTAACCACAGTGTGTACAAATGATATAAGATGAAATATGTAATTGTCATGCCTTTTATAAGCAACACTTGTAACATAACACCAGATCCCTTGCTTTGGACAGTCCAGAACAAATCTACTATTTAGATACTACTTTGTTTAATAGAGTCAATTATAAAGATGTTTTCAAATACAGGAAATATGAAAATAAGTATAAGCTAATGCTAGCTTTGACTGTATGCTCTCTAACCTAACCAGAGTTTACATTGTATTTGTGGCTGTTGCTAATGTAAATATTGAGTTTTCTATAACTGACACATTTATATTGTGTAATATTCTTTATATCGTAAAATGGATGTAGTCAGATTCAGATTGTAATCCAACTTTGACTAAATGTTTAGTAAGTGATGTGTCTGTAGTGAACTCACCAGTGTTTGCAGAGTCCTGCTGTGTTGTTGAGAAAAAGCTGCTGGATTCAGTTGAGTGTTTCTTCAGAGAAACAGAGACGTGTCTCGGCTGCTGCTCTGGTGTCGCTCAGACAAACAACAACTTTCAGTTCCGGGAAATTGAAACTCTTCTCTTAGCGTTTAGTCCCTCCCACCGGGGAAGCATGGAGAGACGCAAGGAAACCACGAGAAGCAGAGAAATGAGTTTTAAGAGCAATGGGACTTCCTTTCCTCCGGAGCGTCACGTGAAGCGATGTCCTTTGTGATGACGCAGCACAGCTGATAGTCTGACAGCAGCTCTGTCCCCGTTATTTCCACACTCACCCTCGCCTCTGTTAGCACACATTTACTGACACAAACATTTGTATCATCTGTTGTAGACCAAATAAATAAAAATAAGAACTCATTCTCAAAAAAGATAAAAGCCATTCTTAAAATGTATAAACGAACAATAGTTTGATTAACATTGATTGCACAATATAAATAAAATAATTGAGAGAAGAAAAAGAGATATTGTAGTGCTGAGAGATAGGGAGAATGAAGGTATGAAGCTAGCTTTAATGAGCAGCAGAAACGGACATGTTGTCAGTTCGCAGCCCAAGAAGACAAGAGGAAGAAACCAGGGCCCTTTCTCATTTCTCTAACTCCCCTCCTCGACTCCTATCCTCGACTCCTATCCTCGAGACTTAAGAGGCTTCTCAATACTCAAATTTCCTCGGTCCTCCGGTAGTGACCCGGAAATGAATTTCAGCGCGCCATTTTGAAGGACATCTCATTTCTCTAAATGCAGACCGAGGACCGAGGATCGAGCATTGAGGAGGCTCTCTGGAGGAGCTATAACCGAGGATACACTGATGGTTCCTCCACGGCTCCTCCGCGGATGCATTTCCGGGAACGGTGAAGCCGCTGACGTCACTTCTTCTTCTTCTGCTTTGGGTTTACTGGCAGGCCGCAAACAACTTCACGGCGTATACTGCCACCCGAAGTCCCCGGCCGGAAGTCCCCGGAGTTGGGGACTGGCTTCAGTAGAAGCTGCTGCTGCTGCTGCTGCTGCTGCTGCTGCTGCAATCCGCCCAGCCAATCAGAAATAGTAACCTTTTTCTCCCACGAAAGTACCTGTTCTCTAGCAGGGACTGAAAAGGGGGTACAAAGTTTCTCATGAACTAATTTATCTTCTGGATGTTTTTGGTGTCAACGCAACATTTCGGAAATATATCAGAACTAAAGTGGGAAAAGTACTGCTGTGTGAACGCGCCTTATGGACTGTACCCAATATTTGTAATCTACATCCATTATGTTGACATTTCTAATGTAAATCAAAATGAATGCTGCACAATAATTTGTAATAGTTTTTAAAAAATCGTTTGAATTATATATGGATTTTCTTGGTAATGAATTACTTTTGACGGTAAAAAAAAGAGTTACTGGTACTTATGACCCTTTTTGAGTAAAGTATCTCTCAAAAATGTAACTTTTAAAATAAATATTCACTTAAGACGATAAAATGTAAAGAATAGAAGGAAATTGGCAAATTTGAGATTAAGAAACAAATTATTTCTGAAATGTTCGCATGAAAAGTTTTTTAAAATGATAAATGTATTATCAGAAAATTATTACTAGCCATTGATGCAATACATCATGGTACGAAAAGGACTCAACGGTATGTTGTTCTGAAAGCCCTTCTTTTTGTACAAGTAGTATTGTACGGCAGAGTTTTACCACTTTGTGCAATGCAAAGATTTGTATCACCTGGTCATTTTCAGACAACACTCTTTGAGTTAAAGATCTCTCCCAAACTTAACTTTAAACATAAATATTCCCTTTAGTATGATTCAAAAAGCAAAGGATAGTAGGAAATTACCATCTTTGATACTAAAAACAGCATTATTCCTGAAATGTTTGCACTTTAAATGGTTTATATATAATCCATAAAAGTTGGCTTTAAATATTTCTTGTTATTTGGTCGTTACAGTTCAGTACTTGGTACAAAAAATAACATTTTGACCCGCTTTGAGTTATGAAAATCACCTTTTTGTTCAAATTAGCATTTTAAAACCCTAAAATCTGACTTATTTCCTTTAGTGTCTTTACACTACATCATGAATATTATACTTGAACATCTTAACAATGTGTTAGTGCTGAAATATGAACATATTACATGTTCTGGTATTAATGAGAAATGTTTGTACTCTCCGTGTTTGAACCACTTTACATCATATCTTCAGGGATTTATAACGTTGTGTAACTCCGTGTTGTAGCCTACTAAGCCTTACAGCCAGTTTGTATTATAGTATGTTGGGTTTTTAATGTGGTGGCGGACACTGTTTGTTTCTATATGAATGTGCTGAAAGACTTAATGAAACCACAACATCGACCGCAGGGGAGCTTTTATTTTTTTAAATATAACATTTCTGTCCATTTCTTTGAACTTCATCTCCTAGCTTGATGCTAATCGACAAGCTAACCGATTGAATCGTTGACCTGGGCCGCTTTTCTTTTTTATCACTGTTAAGATATATTTTACTTTAGCTGAGAGATAAATTAAGAGGCTTAAATAAATGTATGTTGTAATGTAAACAATAAGGGGATTGTTAGCTTTAGCCTCTTTAACACTAGCTAATCGGCTAAAGCTAAACAACTGGAGCTGACCTAAAACCTTTTTTAAATCACAGTTAAGTTATATTTTCCTATAGCTAGGATGTTCAAAAGAAGCTCAAATATATTATTATTAACATATCTATAAATATTAAAGGTTTTTTCTGATCTGATTAACTTTAGCTTCTCCAGTCCGAGCTAATTGGCTAAAGCTAAACAAGTTAAAACAACACAAAGTCGTAGTTCAGCTTTTCTTTTTTGACTTTGTACAAAGCTCAATTTCCTATCAATCTGACCTAAATGAGCCGATAAGTAAAAAAATAAGTTTATTTTGACAACATTCTTATACCCATCAACATGTAGCCCATGTTTATTTTTACTCTAACACTAGTAAGGCTTCTTAAATTATATTTTTTTGCAGCTTGATTAAGTGTCTGTTACCCAGCTAATGCAGCTATGTTTAAATCATGTCTCTATTTGTATTTTCAGTCTGAAAGCTTTTAATCCAGCGTTTAAACATTTTATTTGACGTTAAATTCCCTTTATTTCAATGAAAAAGTTGCACATTTGACAAACTGTGTCCTTTCTGTCGGCTGCTGTCTTTAGGATACAATGGTTTTATAAACTGGTGTCGTTGTATACATAGGTGTACGTTTTTTAAATGAAATGATTGCTCTTCTTAAATTGTAATGTACATTTTTTTTAAAAGTAAAATCAAATGTCAAACACTGACAGTCTCCTGTTTTTAATTGTTGCTCTGCGCAGT
This sequence comes from Gymnodraco acuticeps, assembly GCF_902827175.1. NCBI lineage: Eukaryota > Metazoa > Chordata > Actinopteri > Perciformes > Bathydraconidae > Gymnodraco > Gymnodraco acuticeps. Next base: position 428,101 of record NW_022991189.1, on the reverse strand, counting down.
ACCACGTTCAGCCTGTTGGTGTCAGTAGAGAGTCAGAGGAGACGATGAAACACAAACAGTACATTCATAAACACTCTAATTTCTCTTTATGGCAGGGTAGAGCGAAATGCAGATTCCACAGAAAATTCCTTTATTCCAAGGTCAAATGGAAACTAACAGAACTCTTCCCCGTGAACACAGTGAAGTCAAGATACACAGATTCATCTCCCTCCATCATGTTGATTTGAATCCGAAGTTCTGAACATGAGCCCGCCTCGCTCGGCCTTCTGAGCCAATCACAGCACGATAATGCTTCCGTTTCAACTATACTCCTTCCGTTTCCACTATACTTTCTCTCACACATACATACATTCTTCTCTTGCATACATATATTGTCTTCAGACATGCATATACTATTATAATATTAAATGTAAACATTGAATGAATGTACATAAGAGCAAAATGTATGAATATGAGAGTGACAATGTATGAATGTGTGCGTTGAAATATATGTGTGTGAGAATGAAAATGCATGAACGTATGTAAAAGGATAATGTATGTGTGTGAGAGGACCAGTATGAATTACGGCCTGTACGGCCCCTTATATGAAACACTACTTCCACTATAATTCAATGAACACACATTGAAATATAACACGGCCTTTGACCTCATTCACACAGTACAACTGAGGTATTCTTAGACAGATATCTGTGTGTTGGGACGTACTATGAGATTGCCCATTTGTTCACTGTCTCATAGCATATTTTTGTTTACTCAGTGCAGACAGGTTGTCTTGAATCTTGCAGACACTGCCCTTATTTTAACCTCTTAGTCCTTGAGCCAACTCCCTATTAGAGAGAACGTGCTATTCAAGCATTGTGTCGCTAACAGGTGAAGGTACGTCACCATTGGTTGACAGTTTTGAAAGGTTGGGCTATTTTGATTCCTTACTATGTTATCATTAAATAATGCCAGATTAAATTAGAATCTAATACAAAAAGTGGTCATATGAATTAGTTAATATTCTTTAAACGTAATTACTGTGTCGCTTACGTCACCATTGAGGCGAGACACTGTTGTTGTAAAACATTGTTTTTTTCATTGGTTGTCAGTTTTGAAAGTTTGGGCTCTTTTAATTCCTACCTCAAAATTTGTTTCACTCCCATCTGTACTCTGAGTGGTTTGTTCATATATCATCAATAGCCAGATGTATAGACTGATTATTGATGATTGCGTTAAGGATTATAACATCTGTTTCCCTAAAAAACATGTGGAGAATAGATTTCTCTTAAAGGCTGCTGACAGTTTTTCTGGATGTATGTAGTGGTACAAACCCATATCAAAACTCCCCTCTGTAAAAACCTTTGACTTTAATAAGTCGACAATAAAACAATAATTTGATCCTGGCTTTAACCAATGTACACATTTCTATGCTGTTTCTGTATGAGTTAGTATATTTAAAGATAACATTTCAGAAAACGTGTACTGTAATAAAAACAAAGTCATGATGTGAGTGAAACATTTTTAATTGTAATATTATTCACCATCCACCTCTTTACAAATAATGACATTTCAAATGAAAAGCTCCATCTTCTAAACAGGGCATTAATCAAGTAAACTTTATAAGCATATTTCATGCAATTTTGATATTTAAAAAACCCTTTATTTATCTCCCAGTCAGACGGGACGTTTGCAGTCAGTTAGTCTCACCTGTACAGGCAGTGCTGGAGTGTGTTCAAGGTGAGGAATGAGATCTTAATCATTAGAAGCAGTCCAACCAGTCAGACCGCTCACACTGACACAGGCTGCAGCCATCAGACACTTAGATTAGCTTAGTTTAGCATATATACTAGGAAAAGGGAAAATAGTGAGTGAAAAAATACACATTTAAGTGTACTTAATATATCTCTGTACAAAAACTGAAATGTAAAAACAATTTGGCAACTTGTTTTGGTCCCAGTCAAGAAATAGCCCGACCCATAATCCCTTGTTAAACGTCGTATTGATGTTTTTACTCCTCTGATTTGGTATGGATTAAACAAACTGGATTCAGAGCTGCTGATAGGTGGATTTTGTAACCTTTGGACGGGCTGGCTTTGTCTTCCCCTGTTTCCAGTCTTTATGCTAAGCTAAGCTAACCAGTTGATGACCTTATTTCTAACAAACATATACAGCAATCTTAATATCTATGATCAGCTGATCCAAGAGGGTTTTAAATAGTTTATAAAGCTTCAGAAGAACCAAATCTATCAGACACATGTAGTTAAGTAGAAATGGAAATAGTTAAGTACATTTTTTAAGCTACTTTCCCTAAATTGAGAACTAGTGAAAACTGTACTTCAGTTAGTACATTTAAAAAAACACAAAAAATAACATTCTTTGTTCCTTTTTTTTTAATCCATTGAGGCTTTGTTCAAACTTTACAAGCAGTGTGCAGAGAGGTGGACGAAATACAATTAACATAACACAACAGAGAGCTGAGATGTAACATTTACATTTCCCTCATTTGTTAAACCACTGCAGCCTAATGTTTAATGATCAGGTATTGTTGATTTTCAAAGTAACTGTTTATAATTTTTTTACCAATATATTGTAATTAAAGCATGAATCCTGAATCTACTCCTTTAAAATATACCCATCATTTTTTCCTTTTAAAATTATTAAAAAACAAGTGCATTATTTCCACTAGTAATGTGTGCAAGCATGAAACACTTTTTGAAAACACAATTCTGAGACAATAAATACTTTTCTTGTTCCCCTGACAAATAAATAAGTGGTAAAAGTTTATTTCTGAGTAAATCATTTTCTGATCACTTCAAGTCATGACGGCAGGAAGTGCAATCCGTAGAATAAACTAGACTACATTAGAACATACTCATCAGTATTTTATGTGTTGTTATGCGTCTCATCAAGGTGAACCATATGTGATCAGATTCTGAAACATTAACAATGTGTACAATGTACTTCCCCAGTTGAATACATTGATTACATTTAGTGAGAGTGAATCTTTCTGTAGAAAATCAAATGGTTGTTCTACTCAGTGTGATTGACAGGAGAGATGATCAGAGAGGCAGAGTTTTTACCACCATGATTAAGACTGGGACCAAAGTATGGGTAGAGTTTCTCTTTGAAGCAGCAGCCAGTGAAGGAGTAGATCAGAGCTGCAGCATCAACATCATAAAAGGAGACCAGACCCTCCTCATAATCCACAAACACCCCCACCTTCTCAGGCTGAGACTTCAGAGAGAGACGGACTGAAGGACCAGCAAGAGCGTGGTACTCATTGTCATTCCTCAACACTATCACCCAGTAACCTTTCTGAGGAGTCAGTATGATGCTTCCCTTCCTGTTGATCGACTCTCTGGCCACTCCTAGAGTCCACTCAGTCTTCCCTTTAACCTGAACCTCGTAATAAAATCTTCCTGAAGATAAACTCTGCTTTGCTAAGACACAAGGACACAAATCAAATCTCTCTGGATTGTCTGGGAGATTCTTCCTCACATCACCATCTTTCACTTGTTTTCCATCATCAGACAGAATGAGTTTGGGATGTGCTGTATCAGGATCAAGAGTCACCTCCACCTCAGACTGCTGGACCCTCTTCAGCTCCACCTCAGGGAGCAGCTTCTTCATCTGTTTCCTGAGCGTCTCCTCCAGCTGAGTCACAGCTCTCACCACAGTCACCTCATATGAAGGTGGACGGACCCTGACTTCTGTCCAGTTCTTGGTGGGTGGAGCAGCGTTCAGGGACGTGAAGCTTTGGAGGAGGTGGAGCTGGTCTTCAGAGCGTGAGAGCTGCTCCACCTCAGAGCTTCTCTTCTTCAGCTCAGAGATTTCCTGTTCCAGCTCTTTGATGAAGCCTTCAGCCTGTTCCTCTGTCTCTCTCTGCTTCTCTTTGATGGTGTCGATGAGCTCGGCCTGGCTTCTCTCAACAGACTCCTTCAGAGCGGTGAAGACCTGAACACCATCTGCTATCTCTCTGTCTGCTCCTTCCTTACTGAGCTCCACTGAGCGATTCATCTCCTGGATCTTCAGTCGTCTCTTCTGGATCATCTGCTGAATTTCAGCCTCTGTCTTCCCCAGCTCAGCCTTTTTTCCTTCATATCCTTCTTTCAGAGGAACAACATCATGTGTCTTGTGGTCTAAAACAGTGCAGAGCATGCAGACACACACCTGGTCGGTCTTACAGAACAGCTCCAGCAGTTTATCGTGCTTCACACACATCCTGCCTTCCAGGTTCTCCTCAGGGTCGATCAGCTGATGTTTCTTCAGGCCTGCTCTTGTCAGGTGACGCTCCAGGTGAGTCTCACAGTAGGACTCCAGACACACCAGGCAGGACTTCAGGGCCTTCAGTCTGGTTCCAGTGCAGACGTCACAGGGAACTTCTCCTGGTTTGATAACTTGTTGCTCTGAGCTGCTGCTGCTGCTGGCTTTCTGTTGAGCTGACTGTCTGAACTGAGCAGCCATCTCAGAGATGAAAGTGTTGACCAGCATTTCAGGCCTTGTGTGGAATAACTTTTTACAGTTAGGACACTGATAGGGGACTTTAGTATCCCAGTGTTCAGAGATGCAGGCTTTACAGAAGTTGTGTCCACATGGTGTGCTGACTGGATCAGTGAACACATCCAGACAGATGGAGCACAGAAACTGATCTTCAGTCAGCAGACAGCTGGCAGCAGACATGTCTCTCTGGGGACAAACGTTTGAAAGAAACACAACTGTAATTACATATTCTCTATTTGCCAGTTCATAGAGTTCTACTATGAACCCGGAAATGTAAACTACCCCAACGTTTTATGTTAGAAATGACAAACATAGACCAATGACAACCAACAACATTTAGGTTTTTTGTCTGTAAGAATTAAAATTCAAGTTCAAATGAAACCTGGAAAATCATAGCAGCATTCGGTTTAAACTCTAAGAAACACAATGTGTAAGCTCTAATACTGTTGGGGGATTTTGCTGTTGTTGAACAGAGGAGTGAAACCTCCTGCTGAGCATCACTGAAGTTAATACTAGTTGTTAAAAAACAGTAAACGTTATCAGCTTCAAAAGGCAGACAGCAGTTACTACAGAAACAGGTTCAAAGCTCAAGGCTACTTACCTCAGTGTGTACAAATTATATAAGATGAAATATGTAATTGTCATGCCTTTTTATGAGCAAAACTTGTAACATAACACCAGATCCCTTGCTTTGGACGGTCCAGAACAAATCTACTATTTAGATTCTACTTTGTTTAATAGAGTCAATTATAAAGATGTTTTCAAATACAGGAAATATGAAAATAAGTAAAGCTAATGCTAGCTTTGACTGTATGCTCTCTAACCTAACTTAACCAGAGTTTACATTGCAGCTGTTCCTAATATCTTAACCGACACATATCTATAGTATACTATTTTTTATATGAATACAACTTTGACTAAATGTTTAGTAAGTGATGTGTCTGTAGTGAACTCACCAGTGTTTGCAGAGTCCTGCTGTGTTGGAAAAAGCTGCTGGATTCAGTTGAGTGTTTCTTCAGAGAAACAGAGACGTGTCTCGGCTGCTGCTCTGCTGTCGCTCAGACAAACAACAGCTTTGATTTCCGGGAAATGGAAACTCTTCTCTTACAGTGTGGTTCAACCTCTCAGTGGCAGTTTGCCAAGAGGGAGTGGAGGAAGAACTGTTGAGGCTTGTTATTTAACTTTGTGACGATGCATTTTACAGCTGATCCAAGAGGCTTTTCAAATAGTGTATTGAGTATAAGTAGGAGTATTTTCTCAATACATAAAAGACATCTCTTTACACATCTGGAGATTCATAGCTATATTTCACAACGCTGTGTTATGGTCCCTGTTTAAGAGCAGCTGGTGAGACATTTTCTCCTCCCTGAACAGACGGTTTGAAAATGGGTCACGTGCTGTCTTTCGGATACAATGGTTTTATAAACTGGTGTCGTTGTATACATAGGTGTACGTTTTTTAAATGAAATGATTGCTCTTCTTAAATTGTAATGTACATTTGTTTTTAAAGTAAAATCAAATGTCAAACACTGACAGTCTCCTGTTTTTAATTGTTGTTCTGCGCAGTACCACGTTCAGCCTGTTGGTGTCAGTAGAGAGTCAGAGTAGACGATGACAAACATATAAACAGTATATTCATAAACACTCTAATTTGTCTTTAGTTATTATTTGAGATTACTTTAAACATGCGTTAAAATTAGACGTCTGGAAATAAAAATAAATTATTATTATTATAAATCTACAATGTCATTTTCATTTATTTTTAGCCCCAAATTCTGCCTCATTCTGACAAATGTTTCTAAAACCATTTGTGGGTCATAACGACAGAAGTTCAGTTTATTCTGTTATAATGTTTTACAGCCTTCAGTATCAGCAGGGAGGGTTTTATTATCACTGACGGTAACAATCACCATAACCAGTAAATAATCTACTCACCTGGAGGGAAAGACTGACATTAAACACACAGACTTTCATTCTTTAAAAAAACATAACTTTTTCCAGGTCCTTCTTCTATTCTATCCTGCTGTTTGCCTTTGCTCTCGCATATGGAGTGAAACTATGCTATAAAGCACATGTGTCAAACTCAAGGCCCGGGGGCCAAATCAGGCCCGTGGTGAATTTAATTTCGGCCCGCAGGATAATTTCTAATTACTATTAGATCTGGCCCGCCGGTATATTGCACGCACACCTTCACTCCATCCTGAGGGTCTCCTCAGCTCAGAGCCTGAGCCCAAACATTGATGAACCTGCACCCAAGATGAGATGCCAAGTATCTGAGCTAGCATCACAGAGCAGCACACTGAGTTTAATGGATGTTTCCTTCTGAACTTTCTCTCTCACGACAACAGGGCATGTTTGGTTTTCTCTTTGAGGGAAATAGTTTGTTGAAGCTGTTGTTGGCCTGTGGGAAAATGTAATCATAAGAAATGACTCTGTAAAAGCTGCAGATAGAGCCATAAGAAATGAATGCAACTGATTATTTAATTTGTCATGTTGTTTTTATAGGCAATAATTTAAGCTTTGTTAGTTCCAGGTTTAATATGTGCAATGAGTTCATTTCAATAAGTTCTGCAATAAACATTGAACCAGTCCGGCCCTCGACTTGTACCCATTTTTTTTATTTTGGCCCACTGTGTATTTGAGTTTGACCAGAGCCATATAATAGAAGAGTTACGACAACGGAAGTCCAAAAACGGTTATCGTCACGTGGTTCATGTAGAAGAGGATCGTTCCCCGGAAGTTCATGGCGGGCAATGTGAATGCATTGATAACAGGAGATAGAACTACGATTTTTGGTAATTATTAGTGAATAAAGGTTTTGATTTGCAAAATGTATACAACAAATCGATATGTGTATGTATTTACATCAATATGTTTTAAAAAATAAAATAGAATTTGCTAATATTAAGTGATAATATTAGGATTAGTGTGAACAACTAGTTTACATGTTAGGCTAACAGTGCCTTGGTTAAAGAGCCTGTTGCTGTTTATTTATAGCTTTGAATTCTTTAAAACCAATATTATCTTCTTAAACTTGTATGGTGGTCAGGAGCATCACTTTCTAATGTTTATTGATATATTTAGAGGGAGGGGATCTAAAGTAATGCTTTAAAATTCAGATTAGATTAATGTCTACCATTTTCTTAAATTCATGGTAGTTTCAGTAACCATGGTAATTGAGGACACAAGTTATCTAAATGACTAATGTCATCTTTATGGCTTTCAGAAAGGACAGGTGACTATCAAAGGACTAGCAGCAGCAGCATGATGATGATGATGTTAAATGTGTTGTTTTAGGAACATCCATTGCAAATACATGGAATTCAATAAACATTGAATAGCATATCATGCAGTTGTCTGTGCCTTTTCCTCCGTGTTGTCCTGGTGTGCTGTGCTGCCTCCTAGTCGCCACCATGGTTTGCTGTGCTGCCTGGGGATGCTCCAATCGCTCAGAGAAAGGAGTACGAATGTACAGCTTCCCCACTGACACAGAGCGGAGGAAGCAGGAGCAATTTCACGACCAACAGCAAAAAAATATGTGATTTATATACAAACACTGCATTTGCACTTTTTCACAAAACGAAAACCACACCATTGGGAAAGCTTAATGTTTTGTTTAATACAAAAAACAGGGAAAGGCTTGAAAAACACTGAGAGTTGAGACACAGGGTGCAGGGTGAGGGTCTCAGTGCAGGTATTCAGGCTCCATTGAATCCCCCTCTGGTTCTTGTGCTGAAAGAGGGATAAACAGACAGGAGAAAGGGTTATACACACCTATATAGCACACCTATTGGATGGGAAATTGCCTTGGCGAGATAAGGTGTGGTCTTTGTTCCCAACTGAAGTTATGGAACTTTATTATTTGTGAGTTTAACAAAGTATGACAAATGGCATCAGTAACATATGTGATATGAATTTCTATAAAGTTGTCTCACATTCTTGGTCATATTTTATATACAGTATGTAATGAGTATAACATGTCCAGTAAGTATAAAGTGTTTCCTAATACTGTGTATTCAACCACTATGGAATATGTATGTGGGCAGACAAGATTCAGACACAGTTGTTCTGTGTGTGAAGTAACCTCAAGTCACTCCGCAGGCACATTTTGATGCAGACCAGTTTGTCAAGACAAAAAAGGGCAAGACTAGGCTGAGAGCAGAGGCTATACCCACCATCTTCGTGCATCGCCCTGTGGTCAAAAAGAGAAGGGCCCCTGCACCACGATTCACCCCGGGACCTGTATCTACAAAGCCCATAGCTCATGATCACAGCGATAGTGTGAAAGGTGACACAGGTATAATAAGTATGAACTCTTAGTAACAAAAGTAATATTTCTTATTTTTAAGTGGTATAATATTTTAAATGTTCGAATATTTACAGTGCCATGTCTTCTACTTACATTAGTCTCAAAGATTGAGGGAAGAAGGGAAGGGATCACTGCCCTCCACCTGCCAGAGGAGCGCAAACAACAAAAACAAGCAAGGTGTCCCGTCATGTACCTGGAAGTTTGGGTTGGCAAAATGGAGTAAGAGAGGGACTTGAAAAACCTTGGTGGCTGTCTACTCATGTTGTTACAGTTGTCTTGGTTACAGCTCTCACGTGTTTTTTTGTTGCCATTTCCACATCTTTAGAAAATATGAAAAAATTGAAGTGAAATCAACCTCATCTCTGGAGAACAAACTTTGATTTCTCTGTCTTGTGAGTTTGCAGTCTTGCTCCTCCACCTGTAACATCACTGCCCCTCCACCTGCCATACAGTAGGTTACTAACAAGATTACTTATATAATACAGTGATAGAATACATGTTTAGTATGCTTACTTATATAAAACAGTAGTATTAAACTTACCTTGTGTTTTCACTCTCACTTAAGTCCCTCTCCCTTTGCCATCAATCCAAAATCAGCTGAGCTTCAACATTATACACACAGGTAATAATCAACATAATCACAAGGACACAATATGGCTCTGCTAAAAACACTCACTCTTACACGCACCAAAGTTATATGTATCTAATATTTAACTCCCTCCACCCCCGCATACAATCCCGTTTAGAAGCCCCTCTTCTCTAATTCAACAACGTTGGACCAAATAGACATTAAGAGAACGGAATTTACAATTAAAAGGTTGTTCAACGTCTGTTGCTAACTTGCTTCGGTATCCTAGCTTGATCTGTTATCTGTAAACGTTCCCTAAATCTACTAATTTAGGGATAATCCACTGACATCCTTTAATACACATGTTCATTTGAATCAGATGTACTGATAATATCCGCAATATAAATCTTTAAACTTCTTCTTACCTTTAAAAGTCCGTCACGAACGGTCTATTATGCTGCAACTCCACAGCTCTGCTAGCCTTGGCGCTAACTTCCGGGGAACGATTGAGAGGCTCCACGATCCGCCATTGCTGTAAAAAAGTGGTCCATTGGAGTGAACGGAGATGTCATAACTCTTCTATTATACGGCTCTGAGTTTGACACCCCGGCTGTAAAGGAATCAAATCATCATTAATATATCAATTACTTACATTACCTGGAATTATCAAAAAAAGAGACAGAAATGATTGATTATTAATAATATAAATGGTTAATTTGTGGGTGATTTATTCCCTTAACAAACATGTCAAGTTATTTCAAAATAAAGGTCAGATTTGACTGAGAATAAATAAATTAATACACATTTATTGAACTTAATTTTGTCCATTTTGTATTTTCACTACATTGGTCGCAGTCAGTGCTGGAATTGGGCCGGTACTCACCGGTACGCAGTACCGGCACTTCTGGTTCTGACCCATGGAGTACCGGCACTTCTTGCTCAGTACCGGCATGCTGGCGGTACTCCGGTACTCATGCACCGTGCCAGTACTCAACACTCTCCCGCCGTTCTTATTATACATCCATATATATATATACAGCCGCCCGGTACTCAGTAGATGAGTCATGAGGTGCCGAACGGACATTCTCATCGCTCTAACCGCTGGAGTTTCACAGCGGCTGTCAGCTGTTTACTCCTGTCATTCAAACAGAACGTGCTGGAGAGGGGGCGGGGCTTATCTTCTCCATGTAAATACTGTGGTGGAAACGACTATGTCAAAATTAACCTATTTGACCGTGATTTAATAGTAATACACGTTTCAAAATAATAATAATAATAATAATAATAATGCCGAAGTAACAACATACTGAAAACTGTTAGTAAAACCATGTTTTAATGCTTTACAATTTACATACCTAGATGCACGTGTGTTGTGTTTATGCAGTGCAACTCCCACCCAGTGGGTGGCTATGTAGAGTGATAGAACAGAGCAGGCACGCCCCCGAGAGAAGGAAAGCAAGTCACGTCACAAATTAGCATTTCTAAAATGTTAGCGTGGATTAATAAAAGTGCAAAAAGACAGCGGTTGTCGCCGGAAGAAACTTCAAATACAGAGAATGCTGTGCCTGTGTTGGAAATTGTGTCTGATGGGGAGCTTTCTTTGGTTGATCCTCCTGCTCCAAGTTCTAGTGCATTAGCATTAGCACTAGCTCCGCCGTCTCCTCCAGAGCCTCTAAAGTTAGCTGCTGCTGGCGCAACTGCCACCACCAACACCGGGCAAAGCGATGCACCTGACTGCTGGACAACGGACCAGGTGCAATATTTTTGCAAGACCAATGCATGGCTCCTTCTTAAAGATAAGAAGCTAGGATGTCGGATATGCAGAGATGTCAAATCTTTGGGAATACACACTGGACAAGGACTGAAACTGTCAACTGAATGGGGTGAGTGTGCAGTGTCTCATTTCGGTGTTGACAAGGGCAAACAACAAGCTAGCCTGAGAAAAAAAATCAAAGAACATAAAGAATCACAAGCCCATGTAAAAGCTGCTGACATCCTTACATCTGCTTCACGTGAAACTATTCAACATCAAGTGCAGTCTATGCATAAATCTGAATTAGACACCACTATCAGAGTTTTTCGAACGGCATATAAAATTGGCAAACATAGCCGGCCATTCACAGACATGCCAATTGATTTGAATGTACAGAAACTGAATGGGCTGAACGTGGGCAGGGTTTTGCACTCCAATAAAACCTGTGGCGAAATCATCGACCACATAGCTCATGAGCTGAAGAAAAAAAAATGGCAAAAGACATTACAGAAAACCAAAGAAAACTCTGTGTTTTGGTCGATGAATCTACCACTATTAGTGGTAAAACGGTGCTTGTTGTGTGTCTACGCTCAGCATTAGCTGATGCTGAGCCCGAAACGTTTTTTTGGGAGCTGATCGAGTTGGATGGAACAACGGCTGATGACATCACAAAGGCGTTAATGGAGTGTCTTGGAAGAGATTTTAACGAGGACTTTTTAGGTCAGTGTTTCGTTTCTTTTGCATGTGATGGGGCTTCAGTCATGCTAGGGAAGAGAACAGGCGTTGCTACCCAGTTGTGTAGTAAATTCCCAAGCCTGTTTGTGTGGCACTGCTCCAATCATCGTCTAGAGCTGGCAGTTGGGGATGTGGTCAAGGAGGTCTCAGGGCTCAATCATTTCCAGATCTTTTTTGACAAACTCTATTCCTTGTTCCATGCCTCCCCCAAAAATCAGAGGCAGTTAGCGCAGTGTGCGCAAGCAGTCGGACAGCGTCTCCTGGTGATAGGGCGTGTTTTGTCCATCCGCTGGGTGGCTTCAAGTGAAAGGAGCGTCAGAGCAGTCTAGGAAAACTACTGAGTGCTTCATGATCACTTCACAAATGCTGCAAACGACACGAGCAGGGATTCCAGAGACAGAGCAAAGTACAAGGGCCTGGATGATGTGCTCACATCTGCAACGTTTGTCAGCAATCTGGGACTGATGTACGATGCGCTCACAGAGCTCAGCGACCTCTCTCGGCAACTCCAAAAAAGAGAGATGACACTGCCTACAGCAGATAGGCTCTTAACTCGAGAAATACGAGTTTTTGAATCCATGGTCACCATGCCTGGCCCACACATGACTACAGTTCATACAGCTCTAGCTGAGAAGTCCTTCAAGGGTGTTGCCCTGCGTGAGAATGGCAGGCTTGTACAGATTCATGCAGGTCTGTTTTTCCGCAGTATGGTAGAGAATCTGAGACACAGAATGACTTCCACAACCTCCTCTCATGTCAGCACAAGATAAATCCCATTACATGGCCGGGAGGCCCGGGACAATCAGCTAATCCAGGACATGAAAGTTATCCATCCTGGAAGTTGGCCTGAAGAGGAGTTAGACGTACAGTATGGGGACGTAGAGGTGCTACGTTTGTGCGAAGTGCTGAAAGTGGACAGAAGAGAGACTGTTCAGGGCTTTCGCGAATACAAGGAAACCAGGGCATCCCGTACACCTGCTGCCATGGAGCCTCTACTGAAAGCAGTCCGAACCATCGCTGTCTCCACTAGTGAGTGTGAGCGGGCATTCAGCTGCATGAACGATATCCTTACTGCAAAAAGGAATGCTCTCTCTGTCAGCCGACTGTCCAGCCTGGTTTTCATTAAATGTAATGGACCATCACTAGGACAGTTCAATCCGGAACAGTATGTGAGGTCCTGGCTGGCAAAGGGAAGGAGAAGTGCTGATGAAAGAGCCTGTCCAGCTCCAGCCCCTGATACTGATGTCCCCAAGGCCTTCTGGAGCCTTTTCTAACAATGTGAAGTATATTGCAAAGCACTTTCCCTAAATTGAGAACTAGTGAAAACTGTACTTCAGTTTGTACATTTAAAAAAAACACAAAAAATAACATTCTTTGTTCCTTTTTTTTAATCCATTGAGGCTTTGTTCAAACTTTACAAGCAGTGAGCAGAGAGGTGGACGCAATACAGTTAACATAACACAACAGACAGCTGAGATGTAACATTTAAATTTCCCTCATTTGTTAAACCACTGCAGCCTAATGTTTAAAGATCAAGTATTGTTGATTTTCAAAGTAACTGTTTATCATTTTTTTACCAATATACTGTAATTAAAGCATGAATCCTGAATCGACCCCTTTAAAAATATACCCATCATTTTTTCCTTTTAAAATGATTAAAAAACAAGTGCATTACTTCCACTAGTAATGTGTGCTAGTATGAAACACTTTTTGAACACACAATTCTGAGACAATACATACTTTTCTTTTCCCCCTGACATATAAAGAAGTGGTAAAAGTTTATTTCTGATTAAATAGTTTTCTGATCACTTCAAGTCATGACGGCAGGAAGTGCAATCCGTAGAATAAACTAGACTACATTAGAACATACTCATCAGTATTTTATGTGTTGTTATGCGTCTCATCAAGGTGAACCATATGTGATCAGATTCTGAACCATTAACAATGTGTACAATGTACTTCCCCAGTTGAAGACATTTATTACATTTAGTGAGAGTGAATCTTTCTGAAGAAAATCAAATGGTTGTTCTACTCGGTGTGATTGACAGGAGAGATGATCAGAGGGGCAGAGTTTTTACCACCATCATTAAGATAGGGACCAAAGTATGGGTAGAGTTTCTCTTTGAAGCAGCAGCCAGTGAAGGAGTAGATCAGAGCTGCAGCATCAACATCATAAAAGGAGACCAGACCCTCCTCATAATCCACAAACACCCCCACCTTCTCAGGCTGAGACTTCAGAGAGAGACAGACTGAAGGACCAGCATGAGCTGAGTACTGATTTCCATTCCTCAACACTATCACCCAGTAACCTTTCTGAGGAGACAGTGTGATCTTCCCCTTCCTGTTGATCGACTCTCTGGCCACTCCTAAAGTCCAGTCAGTCTTCCCTTTAACCTGAACCTCGTAATAAAATCTTCCTGAAGAGAAACTCTGCTTTGCTAAGACATTAGCACAAGAATCAAATCTCTCTGGATTGTTTGGGAGATTTTTCCTCATATCACCAAGTTTAACTTGTTTTCCATCATCAGACAGGATGAGGTTGGGATGTGCTGTATCAGGATCAAGAGTCACCTCCACCTCAGACTGCTGGACCCTCTTCAGCTCCACCTCAGAGAGCAGCTTCTTCATCTGTTTCCTGAGCGTCTTCTCCAGCTGAGTCACAGCTCTCCTCACAGTCCCCTCATATGAAGGTGGACAGACCCTGACTTCTGTCCAGTTCTTGGTGGGTGGAGCAGCGTTCAGGGACGTGAAGCTTTGGAGGAGGTGGAGCTGGTCTTCAAAGCGTGAGAGCTGCTCCACCTCAGAGCTTCTCTTCTTCAGCTCAGAGATTTCCTGTTCCAGCTCTTTGATGAAGCCTTCAGCCTGTTCCTCTGTCTCTCTCTGCTTCTCTTTGATGGTGTCGATGAGCTCGGCCTGGCTTCTCTCAACAGACTCCTTCAGAGCGGTGAAGACCTGAACACCATCTGCTATCTCTCTGTCTGCTCCTTCCTTACTGAGCTCCACTGAGCGATTCATCTCCTGGATCTTCAGTCGTCTCTTCTGGATCATCTGCTGAATTTCAGCCTCTGTCTTCCCCAGCTCAGCCTTTTTTCCTTCATATCCTTCTTTCAGAGGAACAACATCATGTGTCTTGTGCTCTGAATAGGTGCAGTGGATGCAGACACACACCTGGTCGGTCTGACAGAACAGCTCCAGCAGTTTATCGTGCTTCACACACATCCTGCTTTCCAGGTTCTCCTCAGGGTCGATCAGCTGATGTTTCTTCAGACCTGCTCTTGTCAGGTGAGGCTCCAGGTGAGTCTCACAGTAGGACTCCAGACACACCAGGCAGGACTTCAGGGCCTTCAGTCTGGTTCCAGTGCAGACGTCACAGGGAACTTCTCCTGATTTGACAACGTGTTGCTCTGAGCTGCTGCTGCTGGCTTTCTGTTGAGCTGACTGTCTGAACTGAGCAGCCACCTCAGAGATGAAAGTGTTGACCAGCAGCTCAGGCTTAATGTTGAACACCTTATTACAGTTGGGACACTGACTCGGGACATTTCTATCCCAGTGTTCAGAGATGCAGGCTTTACAGAAGTTGTGTCCACATGGTATGGTGACTGGATCAGTGAACACATCCAGACAGATGGAGCACAGAAACTGATCTTCAGTCAGCAGACAGCTGGTAGCAGACATGTTTACTCTGTGGGGAAAAAACACAACTCTAATTACATATTCTCTATTTGCCAGTTCATAGAGTCCTACTATGAACCCAAACAGGTAAACTACCCCAACGTTTTATGTTAGAAATGACAAACATAGACCAATGACAACCAACAACATTTACCTTTTTTGTCTGTAAGAATTACAATTTAAGTTCAAATGAAATCTGGAAAATCATAGCAGCATTCGGTTTAAACTCTAAGAAACACAATGTGTAAGCTCTAATACTGTTGGGGCATTTTGCCGTTGTTGAACAGAGAAGTGAAACCTCCTGCTGAGCATCACTGAAGTTAATACTAGTTGTTAAAAAACAATAAACGTTATCAGCTTCAAAAGGCAGACAGCAGTTACTACAGAAACAGGTTCAAAGCTCAAGGCTACTAACCACAGTGTGTACAAATGATATAAGATTAAATATGTAATTGTCATGCCTTTTATAAGCAACACTTGTAACATAACACCAGATCCCTTGCTTTGGACGGTCCAGAACAAATCTAATATTTAGATACTACTTTGTTTAATAGAGTCAATTATAAAGATCTTTTCAAATACAGGAAATATGAAAATAAGTATAAACTAATGCTAGCTGTGACTACCCGATTTGCATTGCGCATGCGCGAGATTGGCCGCCATATTGGACAGCTACATAGGCAACCCAAATAGGACATTTGTTTCGCAAAGCATACAAAAAACCCACAAAAAAACCCAACAACATTAATCTGAACGAGAGATATGAGTTAATGTTATTACAATGTGACTTCACTATTATTTAACAACTACTTTTATTGGGTTAAGTACAATCTCAGAATAAGTGAGGAATGGATTTAACTTCTGTTAGACAGCTATCATACTGAAGACATATTTACTGTGAATGTATGCAAAAATGTATGGCATTAATAGTTCTAATTACATTAACTGTGAATGTCTTTCATTTTGTTTCAAATAAAATACAATTGCATAAAATATTTTTGTAGAGATATTTGAGATGTTTATGACTGTTTATGTTTATATGGCGGACCATCTCGCGCATGCGCAATGCAAATCGGGCAGAGATGCAAATCGGGTAGTCACAGGCTGTATGCTCTCTAACCCAACTTAACCATAGTTTACATTGCAGTTGTTTTGTGGCTGTTGCTAATTTAAATGTTGAGGTTTTTATCTTAACTGACACATTTCTATTGTGTAATATTCTTTATATGGTCAAACGATGTAATCCAGTCAGATTCAGATTTTAATCCAACTTTGACTAAATGTTTAGTAAGTGATGTGTCTGTAGTGAACTCACCAGTGTTTGCAGAGTCCTGCTGTGTTGTTGAGAAGAAGCTGCTGGATTCAGTTGAGTGTTTCTTCAGAGAAACGGAGACTTGTCTCGGCTGCTGCTCTGCTGTCTCTCAGACAAACAACAGCTTTGATTTCCGGGAAATATAAACTCTTCTCTTACAGTGTGGTTCAACCTGTCAGTGACAGTTTGCCAAGAGGGAGTGGAGGAAGAACTTGAGGCTTGTTATTTAACTTTGTGATGATGCATTTTACAGCTGATCCAAGAGGCTTTTCAAATAGTGTATTGAGCATAAGTAGGAGTATGTTCTCAATACATAAAGGACATCTCTTTACACATCCGGAGATTCATAGCTATATTTCACAACGCTGTGTTATGGTCCCTGTTTAAGAGCAGCTGGTGAAACACTTCCTCCTCCCTGAACAGACGGTTTGAAAATGGGTCACGTGATTGTTGACTCGCATACATTTGATATGTAGTTAATCAAATGTATATTTATGTTGCAATATATCAAAATGTATCCTAGGAACTTAAATATAATAATAATAATGATGTGTTCCTGTCCTCCTTCAGTCTCTGCAGTGCTGCCGGCAGTCATGTTCAGGTAGAGAACGACCGGCTAAACGGCGGCCACCATGCGGAAACATCTGGAAAGGATCCGTTTCCGGGGCCAGAGACGGGATGAGTTCCCGGATCTGGCCGATTCTCCCAACACCTCCGACACAGAGAGCAACGAGGAGGTCGTGAGCAGACCTCGAGTCTCCGCCAGAGATTCAGAGGAGCTGAGGGAGGCGGAGGGGGAGCAGAGTGACGCTCAGGTACACAAACACACACAATATCAACCAGGAGTTTAGAAAGAAACATGTTTATCTGACCCTGAACTTTAAAGAGTCCTCTCCTGCTGATGTTCAGGTGTATATCAGTATGTGGTGTCTCTACTTTAAAGAGTCCTCTCCTGCTGATGTTCAGGTGTATATCAGTATGTAGTGTCTCTACTTTAAAGAGTCCTCTCCTGCTGATGTTCAGATGTATATCAGTATGTAGTGTCTCTACTTTAAAGAGTCCTCTCCTGCTGATGTTCAGGTGTATATCAGTATGTAGTGTCTCTACTTTAAAGAGTCCTCTCCTGCTGATGTTCAGGTGTATATCAGTATGTAGTGTATCTACTTTAAAGAGTCCTCTCCTGCTGATGTTCAGGTGTATATCAGTATGTAGTGTATCTACTTTAAAGAGTCCTCTCCTGCTGATGTCCAGGTGTATATCAGTATGTAGTGTCTCTACTTTAAAGAGTCCTCTCCTGCTGATGTTCAGGTGTCTATCAGTATGTAGTGTCTGTACTTTAAAGAGTCCTCTCCTGCTGATGTTCAGGTGTATATCAGTATGTAGTGTCTCTACTTTAAAGAGTCCTCTCCTGCTGATGTTCAGGTGTCTATCAGTATGTAGTGTCTGTACTTTAAAGAGTCCTCTCCTGCTGATGTTCAGGTGTATATCAGTATGTAGTGTCTCTACTTTAAAGAGTCCTCTCCTGCTGATGTTCAGGTGTATATCAGTATGTAGTGTCTCTACTTTAAAGAGTCCTCTCCTGCTGATGTTCAGGTGTATATCAGTATGTAGTGTATCTACTTTAAAGAGTCCTCTCCTGCTGATGTTCAGGTGTATATCAGTATGTAGTGTATCTACTTTAAAGAGTCCTCTCCTGCTGATGTCCAGGTGTATATCAGTATGTAGTGTCTCTACTTTAAAGAGTCCTCTCCTGCTGATGTTCAGGTGTCTATCAGTATGTAGTGTCTGTACTTTAAAGAGTCCTCTCCTGCTGATGTTCAGGTTTATATCAGTATGTAGTGTCTCTACTTTAAAGAGTCCTCTCCTGCTGATGTTCAGGTGTATATCAGTATGTAGTGTCTCTACTTTAAAGAGTCCTCTCCTGCTGATGTTCAGGTTTATATCAGTATGTAGTGTCTCTACTTTAAAGAGTCATCTCCTGCTGATGTTCAGGTGTATATCAGTATGTAGTGTCTCTACTTTAAAGAGTCCTCTCCTGCTGATGTTCAGCTGTATATCAGTATGTAGTGTCTCTCCATGCTTTAATGTTCATGAAGCTCTTTATTTTGCTGCAGCACCTCTTTTCACCCTCTGTCTGAAACCAGACAGATTGGAAGTATATGGTAGCATACAATAAAAAGTAAAGGTGTCTTACAATGTTTCTTTTTGTGTCCTACGTATTCAGACACCAGGCTTCACTTACATAATCATGTCACTTATATACAAGTAGTTGAGTTGTATGATTATGTCCAGAGATACCACCTCTCAACTAACTCGTTGCTTTGTCATGTGTGTTTTATTTTTATTTGACTGTGTGTGTGTTTGTCTCTCAGGCTAGTCATGCAACTTGTTTGTACTATGAGTAATTCTTTAGGGCCTCTTACAGTTATTGAAATGAAATCAGGAGGAAAATAAACAACCAAAAAGACTACAAATGTGTAAAATCGATAAATGTAGTGCAATATTTACCTCTAAAATATAGTGGATTGGAAGAATATGGTAGCATTAAACAAAAAGTACAAGTCAAGGTGTCTTCAAATGTTTCTTTTTGTGACCTACTTATTTAGACGCGGTTTCACTTACTGTAGCTTATATACTGAAGTAGTTTAGTTTTATGATTAGATCCAGAGATACCACCTGTAAACTAACTCGTCTGCTTGTTATGTGTGTCTGTATTTAACTGTGTGTTTGTCTCTCAGGCTAGTCATGCATCGTTCTCTGCTGCTCTCCACGACGACTCCAGGACGGATCTCAACGAGGTCAAAGGTCACCTGGAAATCGCCTTGTTAGGGAAACACTTCTTAGGTGAGTAATCTGACCTGAACTGCACTCCACTGTGTGGGGTTTCTTTGTTTACTTATGTAAACAAAGAAACAACATATAACAATATATAATAATCTGTGTTTTTCTCTTTTAAACCGGATGTTATTTATATTTTTTTATATATTTATCTTATATATATGGCCAAACCAAGGCAGTACAGTGAAACATATATATTATTTGGATTCATTTCTACTTCTGCGGACCCACCGCAGCCTCAGTGCTTCTTTTGCGGTGAAGTCCTGGCTAATAGTGCGATGAAGCCAGCGCATTTACAGAGACACCAGAGCACCAAACACTCGGGAAGTGTCGATGAAAGTGAAGAATTTTACAGACGAAAGCTGTCGGAATTTAAGTCGAGCCAGACAGTAATGATGAAAGCCACGAATGTGTCAATGAAAGCACTCGAGGCATCTTACGCCGTGTCCCTGCTTGTGGCTAAATCCAAAAAACCTCACTCTATTGTTGAGGAGCTCATTCTCCCTGCAGCGACTGTGTTGGCCGAAATTATGATAGACAAGAAAGCAGCCGAAGCACTCAAGAAAGTTCCCCTGTCGAATAACACCGTATCCCGTCGGATCAATGATATGTCTGTTAATATAATTGGACAAGTGGTGAACAAAATAAAACTAGCCGGTCAGTTCGCTTTGCAGCTGGATGAAATGACAGATGTGAGTGGAGAAGCGCAGCTCCTGTCCTTTGTGCGTTACAAAGATGCGTCGGACATAAACGAGCATATTTTATTTTGCAAAACGCTGCCAGGAAAGACAACTGGGGAAGAATTGTTCCAGGTTATCGACAGCTTCTTCAGAGAACATGATCTGCAGTGGAAAACCTGCAGCCACATCTGTACTGATGGAGCAGCTGCGATGACGGGGCGCGTAAAGGGACTTTTTGGGCACGTAAGAAAGGTAAATCCCGACATTAAATGGATGCATTGTATTATTCATCGTGAAGCACTAGCTAGCAAGAGGATGAGCCCTGATGTAAGTGCTGTTATGGATGATGCTGTGAAGATGATACATTTCATCCAATCTCGGCCATTGAATCACAGGCTGTTTGAAACTTTTTGTCATGAGAACGGCACAGAGCACGATCAGCTATTGCTTCACACAAACGTGCGCTGGCTGTCTCGTGGGAAAACGCTACTGAGACTTTATGAACTTCGCAATTACGTTTTTGTGTTCTTGATGGAGCATCTGCATCCTCTTGCTGTGCAGCTTGAGGATGACAAGTGGGTGGCGCGCCTGGCATATCTTGCTGATGTGTTTACCAAACTCAACGAGCTCAACCTATCACTTCAGTGCAAGCAGTCACATGTCCTGAAATTGTATGACAAAGTTCAAGGATTCACAAAAAAGCTCAAACTATGGGAGAGGAAATGTGATGAGGGAGACGTGAGCTGTTTCCCACTACTCAATGCCCATCTTGCCACCACTGCTGTTGCCAGGGGTCCAGTGGTCAAACTGGTGCAAGAACACCTGTCCAAACTCTGCACTGATTTCAGCCATTATTTTCAGGACATTGAAAATAAGTCAGAAAGACTGGATTGGGTGAGGAACCCATTCATTGTGAGTGAGAGCAGCAACAGCCTTCCAGCAATGCTGCAGGAGCCTCTGATGGAATTATCATCTGACCCTCTGAAGATGGCATATGCTGAGAAGTCATTGACTGAGTTTTGGTGTGATGTGGAGAAGGAATATCCTGAGCTGGGAAAACATGCACTGATTGAACTTTTGCCGTTTGGTTCTACTTATTTGTGTGAGGTGACCTTCTCAGCTTTAACACACATCAAAACCAAGCAGAGGAACAGACTGGATGTGGAGACCAGCCTGGTCACAGCTGTTTCCACACTGCCTCCAGAACTATCAAAGCTTATGAAAGACAAGCAAGCTCAAGTGTCTCATTAAAGCTCACATGACTGGTGAAAAGAAACTGCTAGGCCTATACTGATTCTGGATATTAAGTGTTTTGTTCCTGAATTAAAGTTTAAATGCCTGTTTAAAGGGGACTTATTCAAAGGGGCTCCATGGTTTAAGCCTAAATGTTACAAGATATATATATATATAGCAAAGATAAGTTGATTATTTTGATTTCATATGTATTTATTTGATTATATTATTTATTTTCAAGGCAACATATTCATTTTTATTTATTTTTATTGAGTGATTTAAGTTAAAATTAAGAAAATGCCTGAGAATTAGATGTTCAAATTAAGGAGATGAAATAAAGTTATTTTCATTCAATAATCAGTTACGTTCTACTTGTGAAGGATCATCAGCACGTATGATTGAGGGGGTACTCATGGTATGACAAAAGGCTCAGGGGGTACACAAGACAACAAAGGTTGGGAACCACTGAGCTAGTTTATCGGATCCTAGTGTTGGTGTTAGCTCTAGAACATTTTAAGATTTATGTTGGACCCAGCCTTTGGCCAATTGTGGTGTTTAGCTGTTACGATCCCTTCATATTCTGCCCCAGCGTGTCCAAGCACAATCAGCGTCTCATGCAATGGGCTCTGATTGTGCAGGGACTACAACGTTAGACACCCGTCATAAAAGGGCTCAGCTGTTGGCCGATGCTTTGTCCAGGTTAAGTTTGTGATGTTAGTGTGTGTTATTAGGTAGGGTTGTTTAGTGATGTTAGAATGTGTGTTATTAGGAGTTTTGTTAGTGTGCTTAGGTTCACAAAACCGGTGGGTTTGTGTCTTAAGGGGGGGGGAGGGTTACGGCTGCTGCCTTTCTGGTCGGCTGCGTGTTTTCAGCTGTGTGTGTTCTCTGTAAATGAGCTGTGCGGTTGCCCTCCCGTCATTGGCTGCCATCTCCTGGTCCGCCCCTGAAGATTGTGATTGGAGCACGCCGGGCCCGACGCACTCCAATCGCAGCGCACAGCCGGCGCACACCTGCTGGAGATTACTACAAAGTTTGGGGACAACGATCACTCAGGAGGCTCTGTTGAGTGAACAGACAACCTCTCGCTACTGGCTCCTCAGTGAATTCTGTCGAAGTGTGGTTAAACTTGTGTGATTAGTTAGTGGTTAGAGTAGTTTTGGATTCTGTGATTATTGCCTTTAGTTTAGCTGTGTTTTGTATAGATTCTTTGGTTAGTTGTACCACTTTTAAAGTGAGGTTTTGTTTCGTTCTTTATATTAGTATTTATTTTCCCTGTATGCCATTAGACTCCCTTTTTAGAGTCCTCCTTTTGTTTGGTTATCAACCTGTGCCCTTTTGGCCCTTTTGTTTGTTCAGGCTGGACACCTTCCATTTTGTTACACCCTGTTCTGTAATAAAACTACTTATAATTATTACCAATTACATACGGGTGTGTGTTCCATTCCTCTTCCCCTAGTTGGGACGTAACAACCGTTATGGTGTAAATATAACCTATCTATGAATTAGATCAAATGTAAAAGTCAGCCGAATTAGTGTTGATACTGCAAGGAGACGTATTGTGTGAAGAGAAATTGAAGATGTTGTTTAATTGTTGATATATTTATGATCCACGTCAAGTATTCAGTTTCGGCGGCATTTTCTCAGTTTTTCCAAAGGTCTTCTCATCAGGGCTCTATAAATAAAGAACTACGGCAGATCTGTAATATGTAATGCAGCCGAACCGTGTATTACAATGCCGTTATGTGATGACTTTCAAAGAGAAAAGCAAGAGCACTCGGAATTAAGTATTTTATTCTTTTAAAATGTTTTCCGGATTTCATATCATATAAACACCAAATCCCAGCATGCATTGTGGCTAAAACATCCAATCAGCGAGCTTAAACCATAGCTGAGGATCTTGGGTAAGCGCTCGAAATGCCTACGTCTGTTTCCGGTTATTTTATTTTGAAATTCAGTTCATGACGGACGCCAAAAAAGCCAGAGATTATGGAATCAAACCAATAAATAAAAGCAAGGATAATTGTGTGTTATTGGTAAGTAAATAACAGTGTGTTATTTTGAAAAGAATAACAAATTAGATTTAAAAAATACAGATTTCAGTATTCTGAGGCTCTGAGCCCCATTTATTTTCCTCACAGACGGCAACAAAAGTCCGAAATTATACGATTTCAAATAAAAGCAATAACTGTGGCTTGATATTGAGTAAGAACATGTTTTTATGAACCACACAGCTTCCGGTCTTCCACGACCCGACCGGAGAAAAAGACGTGCTGCAGGCACGAAACACATTACCAGTAGAAATACATTGCTTTTAAAATCGTGCTGTGCAACACGAAAAAAAGGGGAAAATCGTGTCGGTGAACACGAAATGCCATGAGACTGGGTTGTATTAAGCTAGCTGCCACAGAAAGTAGCCCTACAGCTTAACATGCTAACCTTTGGTAGAGAGCTACAGTTAGCCAACTTCATGTTCAACTAGGGATGTAACGATATACCGAATATCGCGGTAAATAAACGTCCCAATACCGTCGTGAGACTGACAAAATCTACCGGGATTTTTTTTTTTAAATACATTTTTAAAAACTTTTTTTATTTTTTTTTATTTAACCAGATGGTCCCGTTGAGATCATCGATCTCTTTTTCAAGAGAGACCTGTCCAACATGGCAGCAAGTAGGTTACAACATGAACATAAAACAACAGAACACAAAAGGACATCGTATTTACAGGGCTACACGTACACACCTAGAGACATTGACAAGTACCAACAGTATATCTATATCTCTGTCAATAAGCCTCACCTTCTTGGCAAAAACTGTATTGTTTTTGAAGTGGTGGAGAGACAATGCACAGTTTGACCCACTGCTGTCACCCATGGCCAAAGCATATCTCTCTGTCCCACAGAGGTGGCGTTAGACTTTTTCGCTGTCCGTCATTTTGACAGACAGGATCGTAAAATATCCGTCATAATCCCTTATTACCCGTCGGGTCTGAACAGTTCACGAGAGAGCACGCTCGTGAACTGTCAACGGGGGGGGGGGGGGGGCGGTGTTATGCCGTGGGTGCATGCACCTTGCGGGAGCGCGCACAGCGTAAAGCAAAACCTCCCAGACATGTGTTGATCTGTACGGCAAAGTACGGTTTGGAAACTATATCATTTCCTTTTGGAGGGCATGCATAACACGGCATAACACCAGAGCCTCGCTGCGGGGAAACTTTGGCGCTGTTCCGAGTTTGTTCCAATCTGTCAAAATGACAGACTGCTTTCAGATTTTTCCGTCATTGTTAAATAAAATATTCGGTTAACGCGACCACTGCTATCCCAGTAACATCAGTACCAAGCGAGAGAGTTGTTTCCAGAGCAGGGGATATTGTAAATGCCCAAACATCCCAGCTTATAAATACCTGGAAATGTGGACATTCTCATATTCCTAAAAACCTGTCTGATGATGCTGAGTGAGTGACTAGTGAGTTTGAGTTGAGTTACTTGAAAAACTAAAGTGAAACCTGATTTATTTTATTGCAGGGTCTGATTATTAAATGTCCTTGTTTATTTGTGAGATGCAGTGGCACAAAGAAAATGCCTACTTTGTTTGGTAGTACTATAGGTACAAAAACACTGGTTTTCTTGTTCTAGTCTGTTACTGTCACTTTGTTTTTGACACTTTAAAATACTGCTATCCTACTAAAATGCTGTACAAATCAGATTTATTATTTAATAAAGAAACATTTTTTGAGTAAAAACATTTTTTATAAAAAAAAAAAAAAATTGAATTATTTTATTTTTTTCTTTATTATTCAATATCGCGATAAATACCGTACCGTGGACTTGTTATCGCGATATTATCGTACCGTGAGTTGTTGGTATCGTTACATCCCTATGTTCAACACAACACCTCTAATGGCATTACATTGACGATTGTAAACCCTCTCAACTTGTGAGATAACGTTAAGTTAACTTATCCTTAAATAACTACATCACGTTTTTCAGGGGAAACACAAACTGCATAAAACGTTAGCTGCTAACTGTTGTTAGCTAAGACAGCTAGCCTCCTAGCAAACGTAAGGTTAAGTTAACATTAACATAACGTTGTAAGAAAGCAAAACGAACCTTCGAGAAAGCTTTTACTCTCAGACTTGGTGATATTGTGTAGTGTTGCTTACCTCCAGAAGGACTTTTAGCGCGTGTCCCAGTAGACAGAGCTGTCAGAGCGGTGCCTCTAAGAAGAGCAGCCGCTGGGCGGAGTCACATAAACGCTCAACTGATCTTCACTCCTCGACCGTTAGTGCCAGTCAAAACAATATCGCTTTGTTTCAACCACTGCCGTCTCGCCGTTCCCCCGTGTCCCGCCCTCTCTGTCTGTCTGTGTCTGTTTCAGTCTCGCCAGTAAGACTGCTGGTAGACCAGCATAAATACCAGCATAGACCAGCTAAAACCAGCATAGACCAGCATGACATCCATGCTGGGCTATGCTGGTTTAGCTGACCAGGCTGGTCTTGAACCAGCAAGAACAGCCTGGCCATCTTGTCCAGCCTGGTAAACCAACTAAACCAACCCAACACCAGCTAATACCAGCTAACACCGGCTAACATCAGCAACCATCTTAAGCTGGTCTATGCTGGTTTTTTCAGCAGGGCCGTCTCTCTGCGGCGTATCTAGCCTGTACCACTACTGACACGCGCTGTCTTTGGGGTTTCAGTGTCTGCCCCGGTCCCCCCTTCCTTCTTTCATATAATGGTATGATCCAAGTCTGTCCTCGCATGTGATTGGCCGCATGGTGTGCCCATGCTTGGCCTGCATGGATTCTCAGCGGAGCTGAGCAGGAGCAGCAGAAGATTTGGCTCTTCCTGATGGGAGTTGGCTCTTCTCGTTCGATACAAAGCATCGGCTCTTCGATTCGTTTCGTTCGCGAACGACACATTATTACCGGAGAGAGAAACCCTGGCTTGAGTTACTGAGTTGATAACCAGCGTCGTAGGACCGCTTAGCGAAAACACGTTTGTTTTGGTTAGTTAAGCCAGATAACTCAAACATATCCAGGGTATGTTGAACTGGATTCGTAGTAGGCTACAGGCCTATGGAGGGAAAGGCTAACATATTAAACGGACAGACTTTCATTCTTAAAAAAAACACTTTTTCCTGGTTTTAACTACAGAGCTGTTTCCCTTCTTCCAGTGGCGAGCCGTCAGGGCCCTCTAGAGCCAATCCTGCAATTTCTCCACAGGTGAAAGAGTTGACATGCTGAAAACCCAACCCCTGCAGGGGGGTCTGCGGGGATTCTCTCCCAGGAGATTTTTTGAAATACTAACATAAAATACACATTCTGGTACTCTCTTGAGAAGAAAAAATAAATAAATCTATTACTACACAACATATTTAAAAAAATGAATACCATTTTAGTTTTGTGTTAGCCTACTTTGTTCTGAAAGCTGAACCTGCTGCTCCTCACAGAGAGAAGAGGGAAGAGGCTGTGTGAATTACTTTACATTGTGGATAAGGGTGGATAGCCCCCATTGTTCTGTGTGTCAAAATGAAAGACAGCCCACACACCTATCAATCATCAAACCGTGGGGTCTTATTTCATTATGTGTTGATTTCTATCAACACGTAATGTTGTATCGATGTATAGAGATTTACTACAGCAAAAGTATTCTCCGTCGGGACTTCCTGCAACAACACCTCGCCGTTATCGTGATTCTGATTGGCCAGAAGACATTATCAAAGATGTTCTATTGAGAAGATTATCACTACGTGACAAAAGTTTTCAAACCGTTTCTAGTCTTCGGTATTTACTGCTGTCTGTGCAATTTACCCTGAACATAATAATAAAACAATTAAAATGTTGTATTCAGCCCTAATTAAAACAGCGGGCCCAAATCCTGGATGGGCGGGCCCAAATCCTGGATGGGCGGGCCCAAATCCTGGATGGGCGGGCCCGGCCCCATGGGGCCCGCCCATGACGCCGGGTTTGCCTCTAAGCCTCTGTGAGGGCCTAAGATATTCTAACAAATATTATTTGAAAACATTAAAAAAAAAAACATTTTCTTTTAAATTATATTTTTTATATTTTTTTGTTTTACATTTTTCATTAGTTTTACCAAAATAACTTTATTTAATTGTATTTCAAATAATATTTCCAAGTAAATAAATCCTTTGAATCTGCCTGTTCAGTTTCTGTTGGAATGTGAAGGGTTAAATTCCGTCTCTGCTAGTTATGTGAAGACGGGAGCAATTGTTGGTCCCTCTGTACATTCACAGAGGGCCAGCTATAGTAACTCAACGAGAGAGTAATGTCAAATGACAGTACAATTGACCAATCATATCTTCCCTCTAAATGGGCAGGCTTTATTTTCGCGGACTTTATGACAAGTTCCGCCCGCTGTGAGGTCTATGCAAGTGGTGCAGTGACGCGTCCTAAAACCCGGAAGTAAGCTTCGCTCGGATTCCCTCGACAGAAAGCAATGGGATTTCTCCATAGGATTTTGGAAAATAGCTCGAAATAAGGTCTGTGGAAAACGTACCTGTTAGATAAATGCACGTTTTGTTCAGCCGGATAATATCCACATGTCTACCCTACTTTTATTATTTTAGAATCATAAATCTAATTGATAAATTTATGATCGATAGATTAGCATGATGGCTCACTTCAGTGATAGTGATGACATCGTTGCGAAATTATTAACCGAGTCATTTTCAAGATTGAGTTAGCCTCTCTATGGTTAGCCTACATATTGATAAACTGGAGTGGCAAAGGATCAGCTGAATGACCCGCAAGGGCTTCATCCAAAAGGACAGGAAGATAGACTTTGTGTTTAAGTGGTTTGATCATCAAAGGTAGGCCTAAGTCATTTTCAATGTGGGCCTCTGTGCCGACTTAATTCATGTTTAATTGTTATTTGGCTGTGGGTGCCCTGTCATGATAGGTGTTTATATACATCTTGTTGTTTTGTGTGGTAGAGGGTCGCTGTCATTGATGCGTTTTGCACCCCGGGCCGCTGTTTTGATATTCCGCTGAAGTATACGCTGTGACGTAATATCTCTTCTTTTTTTTTTAGGGAAGGGGGGTCAGAGGGCCTAGGTATAAAAGTCACGGCTCGCCACTGCCTTCTTCTATTCTATCTTCCTGTTTGCCTTTGCTCTCGCACATTTGGAGTGAAACTATGCGTTAAAGGAATCCAATCATCATTAAGCTGACCGGCAGTTGCTCAGTCAGTAGGGGGCTTGGACTGTGAGCCGTAGGGTCGCCGGTTCAAGTCCCCGACCAGACCTAAATATGGAGTGTGGACTGCTACTTGGAGAGGTCCCCACCTGGGCCCTGCCGTGGTGCCCTTGAGCAAGGCACCGGACACCCCCTTTCCCCCCTCACTCCAATTCCTCCCCGGGCGCTGTACAATAGCTGCCCACTGCTCCTAGTACTAGACTCCTGGTACTAGGATGAGTGAAAAGCAGAGAACAAATGTCACTGTGTGTGCTGTGTGCTCTGCATGTGTGACCATTAAAGAGGGGTTTCATCCTTCCCAATATATATATTCTTGATATATCAACTGCTTACACTGTGTTACCTTAAATTATCTGAAACATGGAGAAAATTCGTGATGAATTAATAATAATAAAAACAGTTAATTTGGGTGAATTATTCCCTTAACAAACGAGTCAGTTATTCCAAAATAAAGGTCAGATTTGACTGAGAATAAATAAATGAATACACATTTATTGAACTTAATTTCGTCCATTCTGTATTTTCACTACATGCATAGCCGTAGAAAAATTAACATTCAATATTGTTTAATTATTATGGTGTTTATTCACGTTCAGTTATACAGATGAAAATGACATTTTCGTGTTTTACAAACAAAAGAGTATACAGGGTAATACAATTATATAGTACTGACAGAGGATTTTAACACAAACAAACAAAAAAAAGCTAAACAATTCATTATATAAAGATTGATTGATGTCCAAAGAGCAGGAACAATTTCAAGAAATTATAAACATGAGATCCTCTAGTTGTGTGCTTAACCATAAAATATAACTAGTTATTTGTGGGTTTCTTTTCCAGTTTAGAAGATTTACTCTGTTCAACTTGACTTAATCTAAATATTTCACACGCACAGGAAGAATGTTATGATTTAAAACGGTATTGAAATCGTCATATTTCTCGCATCAAATGACATCAAAACTCATTTTAATGGCCAAACTAACTTTAAAATAGGCATTTTCCACCGAGAATAAAACGAAGTTCGGCCATGTTTTCTTTTTCTGCAGGGAGAAATTTGAAGATCACGTGACGTCAAACAGAGCACATGGTGTAGTCCAAACGATAGCTGGGGATTCTGGGTAGTGTAGTGTCTTCTGCCATCCTTTACTCCGAAAAAACATTTGTTTCTCCGAATCGAAGGGGAAAAATACAAAAGCATTGCACACAATTTAAACCAATGAATGTTGTGTAATTAACAAGGATAATCTGGTGTTTTTTTTGTCGATGAGTAGTGCAGATATCACTGTAAAATCAATCGACAGTAAGGGGAATACTTACTTCCGGGTGTACAATTTTCCGTTATCCAATGGGAATGGACGCTCACATTGCCTTTAAGGGCAGCCGACACAAACGAATGCCGTGCTTCCATGAGCGTCAAATCCCGCCGCAGATGGGAATACATTGCAATCACTTGAAAGCTATTTGCGTCCCTTTATGAAGCTGAAGGAGCCTAGGAGCGTCACAACTGCACGCCTCAGGGACCCTGACCAAACGTCGCTCCTGGACGATTATGGAGTGAGAGTGTGTTGCCTAAAGCATAATCAGGCTACAGCCGTTGTGTATTTTATTATGTGAAGCACTAAATGGTTTTAGAAAAATATCGACTCTTTGTTTGTAGATATCTACTAAACTAAAGCAAATAAAGAGAGTAGGCCTGTTATACTGAGTTATATATATTATACACACTGCTCTGCTTTCTGCACGGACCTCACAGCTGTTCTCTCTGGAAACATTGCGTCGCGATGAAAGCAGTTTCTAAAATAATATCCAGGGGATGCATGCAGAGCTGTCATTGGCTGAGATAAGTCCGGCCGTGCGTCACGCCTCCACCGTTCCCGGAAATGCATCCGTGGAGGAGCCGTGGAGGAACCATCAGTGTATCCTCGGTTAGAGCTCCTCCAGAGAGCCTCCTCGATGCTCGATGCTCGGTCCTCGGTGTGCATTTAGAGAAATGAGACATCCTTCAAAATGGCGCGCTGAAATTAATTTCCGGGTCACTACCGGAGGACCGAGGAGTCGAGGAGTCGAGGAGGAGAAATTTGAGTATTGAGAAGCCTCTCTCGAGTCTCTGCCAGAGATTCAGAAGAGCTGAGGGAGGCAGAGGGGGAGCAGAGTGACGCTCAGTCACAAACACACACAATATCACCAGGAGTTTAGAAAGTAACAGGTTTTTCTGACCCTGAACTTTGAAGAGGACATCATGTGTATATCAGTATTGAGTATCTCTACTTCAAAGAGTTCTCTCCTTTTTATTGGTCCAGTTAAGCTCTTTCTTTGTCAAAATGTATTCCTTTTCTTTTTTTTAAATGGTTTGATTGACTCTAAACTTTAATTGAAATCTTCCCCGGTTTATTTTGTGGTTTCTCGGGTTCTGCTTTCGTCTCGTTTACGTGAACATTGTGAACTCTTCTGTCGGCTGCTGTCTTTCGGATACAATGGTTTTATAAACTGGTGTCGTTGTATACATAGGTGTACGTTTTTTAAATGAAATGATTGCTCTTCTTAAATTGTAATGTACATGTGTTTTTAAAGTAAAATCAAATGTCAAACACTGACAGTCTCCTGTTTTTAATTGTTGTTCTGCGCAGTACCACGTTCAGCCTGTTGGTGTCAGTAGAGAATCAGAGGAGACTATGACAAACATATAAACAGTATATTCATAAACACTCTAATTTGTCTTTAGTTATTATTTGAGATTACTTTAAACATGCGTTAAAATTGGACGTCTGGAAATAAAAATAACTTATTATTAATATTATTATAAATCTACAATGTCATTTTCATTTATTTTTGGCCCCAAATTCTGCCTCATTCTGACAAATGTTTCTAAAACCATTTGTGGGTCATAACGACAGAAGTTCAGTGTGTTCTGTTATAATGTTTTACAGCCTTCAGTATCAGCAGGGAGGGTTTTATTATCACTGACGGTAACAATCACCATAACCAGTAAATAATCTACTCACCTGGAGGGAAAGACTGATATTAAACACACAGACTTTCATTCTTTAAAAAAACATAACTTTTTCCAGGTCCTTCTTCTATTCTATCCTGCTGTTTGCCTTTGCTCTCGCATATGGAGTGAAACTATGCTTTAAAGCACATATGTCAAAATCAGGCCCGGGGGCCAAATCAGGCCCGTGGTGAATTTAATTTCGGCCCGCAGGATCATTTCTAATTCCTATTAGATCTGGCCCGCCGGTATATTGCACGCACACCTTCACTCCATCCTGAGGGTCTCCTCAGCTCAGAGCCTGAGCCCAAACATTGATGAACTTGCACCCAAGATGAGATGCCAAGTATCTGAGCTAGCATCACAGAGCAGCAACCTGAGTTTAATGGATGCTTCCTTCTGCACTTTCTCTCAGGACAACAGGGCATGTTTGGTTTTCTCTTTGAGGGGAATAGTTTTGTTGAAGCTGTTGTTGGCCTGTGGGAAAATGTAATCATAAGAAATGACTCTGGAAAAGCTGCAGATAGAGCCATAAGAAATGAATGCAACTGATTATTTAATGTTTAATGTTGTTTTTATAGGCAATAATTTAAGCTTTGTTAGTTCCAGGTTTAATATGTGCAGTAAATTCATTTCAATAAATTCTGCAATAAACATTGAACCAGTCCGGCCCTCGACTTGTACCCATTTTTTTATTTTGGCCCACTGTGTATTTTAGTTTGACCCCCCGGCTGTAAAGGAATCAAATCATCATTAATATATCAATTACTTACGTTACCTGGAATTATCAAAAAAAGAGACAGAAATTATTGATTATTAATAATAATAGAAATGGTTAATTTGTGGGTGAATTATTCCCTTCACAAACATGTCAAGTTATTTCAAAATAAAGGTCAGATTTTACTGAGAATAAATAAATTAATACACATTTATTGAACTTCATTTTGTCCATTTTGTATTTTCACTACATTGATCGCAGTAGAAAAATTAACATTCAATATTTTATAATTATTATTGTGTTTATTGACTTTCAGTTATACAGATGAAAACTACATTTCTTGTACTTTACAAACAAAAGAGCAAACAGGGCAATACGATTATGTATAATTGACAGAGGATTTTAACACAAACAATACACATACAAACAAAAAAGCTAAATAATTCAATATATAAAGATTGATTGATGTCCAAAATCAGGAGCAGGAACAATTTCATGAAATTATAAATATGAGTTCCTCTAGTTTAAAGTGCTTAACCATAAAATATGTTTTTTTTTCAAGTTTAGAAGATCTACTCAACTTGACTTAATCTAAATATTTCACACGCACAGGAACAATGTTATGATTTAAAAGGGCCCTAAAATGCACATTTTCAGATTCATATCAGTATGTAGTTTCTCTACTTTAAAGAGTCCTCTCCTGCTGATGTTCAGGTGTATATCAGTGTGTAGTGTCTCTACTTTAAAGAGTCCTCTCCTGCTGATGTTCAGGTGTACATCAGTATGTAGTGTCTCTACTTTAAAGAGTCCTCTCCTGCTGATGTTCAGGTGTATATCAGTATGTAGTGCCTCTACTTTAAAGAGTCGTCTCCTGCTGATGTTCAGGTGTATATCAGTATGTAGTGTCTATACTTTAAAGAGTCCTCTCCTGCTGATGTTCAGGTGTATATCAGTATGTAGTGTCTCTACTTTAAAGAGTCCTCTCCTGCTGATGTTCAGGTGTATATCAGTATGTAGTGTCTCTACTTTAAAGAGTCCTCTCCTGCTGATGTTCAGGTGTATATCAGTATGTAGTGTCTCTACTTTAAAGAGTCCTCTCCTGCTGATGTTCAGGTGTATATCAGTATGTAGTGTCTCTACTTTAAAGAGTCCTCTCCTGCTGATGTTCAGGTGTATATCAGTATGTAGTGTCTCTACTTTAAAGAGTCCTCTCCTGCTGATGTTCAGGTGTATATCAGTATGTAGTGTCTCTACTTTAAAGAGTTGTCTCCTGCTGATGTTCAGGTGTATATCAGTATGTAGTGTCTCTACTTTAAAGAGTCCTCTCCTGCTGATGTTCAGGTGTATATCAGTATGTAGTGTCTCTACTTTAAAGAGTCGTCTCCTGCTGATGTTCAGGTGTATATCAGTATGTAGTGTCTCTACTTTAAAGAGTCCTCTCCTGCTGATGTTCAGGTGTATATCAGTATGAAGTGTCTCTACTTTAAAGAGTCGTCTCCTGCTGATGTTCAGGTGTATATCAGTGTAGTGTCTCTACTTTAAAGAGTCCTCTCCTGCTGATGTTCAGGTGTATATCAGTATGTAGTGTCTCTACTTTAAAGAGTCGTCTCCTGCTGATGTTCAGGTGTATATCAGTATGTAGTGTCTCTACTTTAAAGAGTCCTCTCCTGCTGATGTTCAGGTGTATATAGTGCCTCTACTTTAAAGAGTCGTCTCCTGCTGATGTTCAGGTGTATATCAGTATGTAGTGTCTATACTTTAAAGAGTCCTCTCCTGCTGATGTTCAGGTGTGTATCAGTATGTAGTGTCTCTACTTTAAAGAGTCCTCTCCTGCTGATGTTCAGGTGTATATCAGTATGTAGTGTCTCTACTTTAAAGAGTCCTCTCCTGCTGATGTTCAGGTGTATATCAGTATGTAGTGTCTCTACTTTAAAGAGTCCTCTCCTGCTGATGTTCAGGTGTATATCAGTATGTAGTGTCTCTACTTTAAAGAGTCCTCTCCTGCTGATGTTCAGGTGTATATCAGTATGTAGTGTCTCTACTTTAAAGAGTCGTCTCCTGCTGATGTTCAGGTGTATATCAGTATGTAGTGTCTCTACTTTAAAGAGTCCTCTCCTGCTGATGTTCAGGTGTATATCAGTATGTAGTGTCTCTACTTTAAAGAGTACTCTCCTGCTGATGTTCAGGTGTATATCAGTATGTAGTGTCTCTACTTTAAAGAGTCCTCTCCTGCAGATGTTCATGTGTATATCAGTATGTAGTGTCTCTACTTTAAAGAGTCCTCTCCTGCTGATGTTCAGGTGTATATCAGTATGTAGTGTCTCTACTTTAAAGAGTCCTCTCCTGCTGATGTTCAGGTGTATATCAGTATGTAGTGTCTCTACTTTAAAGAGTCCTCTCCTGCTGATGTTCAGGTGTATATCAGTATGTAGTGTCTCTACTTTAAAGAGTCCTCTCCTGCTGATGTTCAGGTGTATATCAGTATGTAGTGTCTCTACTTTAAAGAGTTGTCTCCTGCTGATGTTCAGGTGTATATCAGTATGTAGTGTCTCTACTTTAAAGAGTCCTCTCCTGCTGATGTTCAGGTGTATATCAGTATGTAGTGTCTCTACTTTAAAGAGTCCTCTCCTGCTGATGTTCAGGTGTATATCAGTATGTAGTGTCTCTACTTTAAAGAGTCCTCTCCTGCTGATGTTCAGGTGTATATCAGTATGTAGTGTCTCTACTTTAAAGAGTCCTCTCCTGCTGATGTTCAGGTGTATATCAGTATGTAGTGTCTCTACTTTAAAGAGTCCTCTCCTGCTGATGTTCAGGTGTATATCAGTATGTAGTGTCTCTACTTTAAAGAGTCGTCTCCTGCTGATGTTCAGGTGTATATCAGTATGTAGTGTCTCTACTTTAAAGAGTCCTCTCCTGCTGATGTTCAGGTGTATATCAGTATGTAGTGCCTCTACTTTAAAGAGTCGTCTCCTGCTGATGTTCAGGTGTATATCAGTATGTAGTGTCTATACTTTAAAGAGTCCTCTCCTGCTGATGTTCAGGTGTGTATCAGTATGTAGTGTCTCTACTTTAAAGAGTCCTCTCCTGCTGATGTTCAGGTGTATATCAGTATGTAGTGTCTCTACTTTAAAGAGTCCTCTCCTGCTGATGTTCAGGTGTATATCAGTATGTAGTGTCTCTACTTTAAAGAGTCCTCTCCTGCTGATGTTCAGGTGTATATCAGTATGTAGTGTCTCTACTTTAAAGAGTCCTCTCCTGCTGATGTTCAGGTGTATATCAGTATGTAGTGTCTCTACTTTAAAGAGTCCTCTCCTGCTGATGTTCAGGTGTATATCAGTATGTAGTGTCTCTACTTTAAAGAGTCCTCTCCTGCTGATGTTCAGGTGTATATCAGTGTAGTGTCTCTACTTTAAAGAGTCCTCTCCTGCTGATGTTCAGGTGTATATCAGTATGTAGTGTCTCTACTTTAAAGAGTCCTCTCCTGCTGATGTTCAGGTGTATATCAGTATGTAGTGTCTCTACTTTAAAGAGTCCTCTCCTGCTGATGTTCAGGTGTATATCAGTATGTAGTGTCTCTACTTTAAAGAGTCCTCTCCTGCTGATGTTCAGGTGTATATCAGTATGTAGTGTCTCTACTTTAAAGAGTCCTCTCCTGCTGATGTTCAGGTGTATATCAGTATGTAGTGTCTCTACTTTAAAGAGTCCTCTCCTGCTGATGTTCAGGTGTATATCAGTATGTAGTGTCTCTACTTTAAAGAGTCCTCTCCTGCTGATGTTCAGGTGTATATCAGTATGTAGTGTCTCTACTGTGACATGTCTCCATGCTTTAATGTTCAAAAAGCTCTGTATTTTTCCTCATACTGCCTGTGCTGCAGCCCCTCTTTTCACCCTCTGTCTAAAACCTGTATAACAAACTACAGGAAAGCCCAAAAAAGCAGAATAATGCCTTTTTAATCAGGTTACACTACATTAATTATGACTCGTGAAGTATTTACAAAAAGTGTTTACATTTGCCTTAAATCTTTTCAATATTCAGATCTATCCAATAGTTATGAGTTTCTGTAGTTGTAAGTGCTCTACCATAAAATACAAGTTGTTTTTTGTGTGTTTTTTTTAAGAACTACTACGTGGAAATTATCTCAATGCTTTTAAATCTGGAAATAATATTGTTAATAAGCTTAAACTTATTTAATTATGACACATTCAATATTTACAAAAAGCTATAAAACTAACATTTTACCTCAAATCTAAACCTCTCAGGTCTTATGAATTGAATTCATTAATTTCCTTGTTTTTTTTTATCCAATCGCTGTGTTTGAGTCCTGCTCCTGTGTCGCAGTTGCCAGGTAATGGATTGATAAGATTACACGACTGCTGATAAACCCTAATTAAATGTATCATGGGTGTTTCCTGCTGCGTGGTTTCCTCTCACAGATCAACGGTCAGCTCTTCGTCATCCTCTGAATCTTCTCCTGGATCCTCCATCTTCACCCCGAGCCCACTGTCCAGATCTGCATCGTCGAACATCACTCTGGGAGTTTTCATTTTCTCTTCCTCCTCCTGCTCTTCCTCCTCGCTGTCGTCCTCTCTGCTGTCGGGGATGATGACCACCTCCTCTTTGGCGTCGGGGTCGACGTCCTCCTTGAACCACACGGATTTGTACCCTTCGTCCAGACGCCTCTCTTTTGTCAGGATGGGTTTCACCTCCTTCTCGTTGTCCGTTTTGTCCGATCCCGCCTCACTAGTGTCGTCTCGCAGGACGTTAAGCGCCACCGAAGGCTTCAAGATTTCCTCATATTGTGGAGATCCTCTAGCCGCCAATCCACCTCCACCTCCAGTGCTGCCTCCATCTTCATCTTCGTCTTTCTGGAAGGCCTCGTTGGTGTACTGGATGCCCTCCTTCTGACCCTTTTGCCCCAGCTGTGGAGGGACGAAGTAACCGGTTAAAATCAAGATTAAAGGTCCCCTATTATACTGTTTTTCATCAATATATCACAGGTCTCAGATATATCCAGAACATGTCTCTGATTGGCTGAAACACCAAACAGGTCATTGCAGCATTACCCATAATCCCCTCTGTTTCAGCCCTGTTTCCAAAGTGATGATTCTCTGTCTGTTACTTTAGATGAAAATAAGGAGCCCCTCCCCACGCCCCTCTGAGAGACATTTGGTTACAAAGAACTCAATGGTGCTCTAGGAGGAGATTCAGGTGATAAGGGGGGGGGGGGGGGTTACCTTGGTTGGTGATTGGCTAATGGTTACACAAGACAAAACATCGTAATGACATCTGTGACGACTCCTACTATCTCCTGTTGTGTGTGTATGGGCGTTTAATGTTCTCTCTTTGTCTGTGTCAGCGTTGATTGAGGACACCTGGCTGCCGGTACCAGAGGAGTAAAAGGCCTGAGTCACGGTGTTTCTCAATCGCGAGTAAAGCTACTCCAGAGCCACTATTTCAAGCATACTTCGTCATCGAGTGCCGCCGAAGGACTGTTCCAATGTCCAGTATACTTGGAATTCTACCGAGCCCGGCGTACTTCGTTAGGAGAAATGTCGAGGCTGCACATTTGTATCCTCCGCGGCCTTAAAATCCCCACAATGCTTTGCGCACGGAACAAATTTCCCCAAAATCTGTGGCGGAAAATGTAAGGCGGGCCTCTCATATGACGCACACCTGCACACTTGCTAGCCTGTTCCACTCTTCGTTTTCCAAATGCAATTCCGAAGCAAGATGCTCGGCAGACATGTGCTACCAAGCAAGTGTACTCGCGATTGAGAAACACCCCCAGAGTCTCGATGGCTCTCTCCGCTGAGGATCTGTTTTGGGAGAGCAGCTACTTCGTTTATGCTTTTGCTTTACCTTTATATTAGTTTTGCCATTCAAACACCTCACACCACACCATGTTCACACACCCACATATACACCACTGACCTTACTGATTAACACAACTTAACGTTGGGTTATTGTAATAAATATATTTTCTTATATCTTGTCCTGCACGCTTCCACGGAGCCAGGCCATGACAAATCATAAAGTGGCCAAAATCTGATCAGCTCATTTTCAAACAGGTTTTTATAGAAATGGATCAAAAAGAGAGAGAATCTTTGTTCCCGAAGCTTTCAGAGTCTCTTTCCACAGAGGGGACACATGTTGATGTAGAAGAGACATGAAGAAGAGGGGACACATGTTGATGTAGAAGAGACATGAAGAAGAGGGGACACATGTTGATGTAGAAGAGACATGAAGAAGAGGGGACACATGTTGATGTAGAAGAGACATGAAGAAGAGGGGACACATGTTGATGTAGAAGAGACATGAAGAAGAGGGGACACATGTTGATGTAGAAGAGACATGAAGAAGAGGGGACACATGTTGATGAAGAAGAGACATGAAGAAGAGGGGACACATGTTGATGTAGAAGAGACATGAAGAAGAGGGGACACATGTTGATGTAGGAGAGACATGGAGAAGAGGGGACACATGTTGATGTAGAAGAGACATGGAGAAGAGGGGACACATGTTGATGTAGAAGAGACATGAAGAAGAGGGGACACATGTTGATGTAGAAGAGACATGAAGAAGAGGGGACACATGTTGATGTAGAAGAGACATGGAGAAGAGGGGACACATGTTGATGTAGAAGAGACATGAAGAAGAGGGGACACATGTTGATGTAGAAGAGACATGGAGAAGAGGGGACACATGTTGATGTAGAAGAGACATGAAGAAGAGGGGACACATGTTGATGAAGAAGAGACATGAAGAAGAGGGGACACATGTTGATGTAGAAGAGACATGAAGAAGAGGGGACACATGTTGATGTAGGAGAGACATGGAGAAGAGGGGACACATGTTGATGTAGAAGAGGCATGAAGAAGAGGGGACACATGTTGATGTAGAAGAGACATGAAGAAGAGGGGACACATGTTGATGTAGAAGAGACATGAAGAAGAGGGGACACATGTTGATGTAGAAGAGACATGGAGAAGAGGGGACACATGTTGATGTAGAAGAGACATGAAGAAGAGGGGACACATGTTGATGAAGAAGAGACATGAAGAAGAGGGGACACATGTTGATGTAGAAGAGACATGAAGAAGAGGGGACACATGTTGATGTAGGAGAGACATGGAGAAGAGGGGACACATGTTGATGTAGAAGAGACATGAAGAAGAGGGGACACATGTTGATGTAGAAGAGACATGAAGAAGAGGGGACACATGTTGATGTAGAAGAGACATGAAGAAGAGGGGACACATGTTGATGTAGAAGAGACATGGAGAAGAGGGGACACATGTTGATGTAGAAGAGACATGAAGAAGAGGGGACACATGTTGATGTAGAAGAGACATGAAGAAGAGGGGACACATGTTGATGTAGGAGAGACATGAAGAAGAGGGGACACATGTTGATGTAGAAGAGACATGGAGAAGAGGGGACACATGTTGATGTAGAAGAGACATGAAGAAGAGGGGACACGTGTTGATGTAGAAGAGACATGAAGAAGAGGGGACACATGTTGATGTAGAAGAGACATGGAGAAGAGGGGACACATGTTGATGTAGAAGAGACATGAAGAAGAGGGGACACATGTTGATGTAGAAGAGACATGAAGAAGAGGGGACACATGTTGATGTAGAAGAGACATGAAGAAGAGGGGACACATGTTGATGTAGAAGAGACATGGAGAAGAGGGGACACATGTTGATGTAGAAGAGACATGAAGAAGAGGGGACACATGTTGATGAAGAAGAGACATGAAGAAGAGGGGACACATGTTGATGTAGAAGAGACATGAAGAAGAGGGGACACATGTTGATGTAGGAGAGACATGGAGAAGAGGGGACACATGTTGATGTAGAAGAGACATGAAGAAGAGGGGACACAT
This sequence comes from Gymnodraco acuticeps, assembly GCF_902827175.1. Classification (NCBI taxonomy): domain Eukaryota; kingdom Metazoa; phylum Chordata; class Actinopteri; order Perciformes; family Bathydraconidae; genus Gymnodraco; species Gymnodraco acuticeps. The sequence continues at coordinate 387,705 of NW_022991189.1, read as the reverse complement.
GTTGATGTAGAAGAGACATGAAGAAGAGGGGACACATGTTGATGTAGAAGAGACATGAAGAAGAGGGGACACATGGTGATGAAGAAGAGACATGAAGAAGAGGGGACACATGTTGATGTAGAAGAGACATGAAGAAGAGGGGACACATGGTGATGAAGAAGAGACATGAAGAAGAGGGGACACATGTTGATGTAGAAGAGACATGAAGAAGAGGGGACACATGTTGATGTAGAAGAGACATGAAGAAGAGGGGACACATGTTGATGAAGAAGAGACATGAAGAAGAGGGGACACATGTTGATGTAGAAGAGACATGAAGAAGAGGGGACACATGGTGATGAAGAAGAGACATGAAGAAGAGGGGACACATGGTGATGTAGAAGAGGCATGAAGAAGAGGGGACATGTTGATGAAGAAGAGACATGAAGAAGAGGGGACACATGTTGATGTAGAAGAGACATGAAGAAGAGGGGACACATGGTGATGAAGAAGAGACATGAAGAAGAGGGGACACATGTTGATGTAGAAGAGACATGAAGAAGAGGGGACACATGTTGATGTAGAAGAGACATGAAGAAGAGGGGACACATGTTGATGAAGAAGAGACATGAAGAAGAGGGGACACATGTTGATGTAGAAGAGACATGAAGAAGAGGGGACACATGTTGATGTAGAAGAGACATGAAGAAGAGGGGACACATGTTGATGTAGAAGAGACATGAAGAAGAGGGGACACATGTTGATGTAGAAGAGGCATGAAGAAGAGGGGACATGTTGATGAAGAAGAGACATGAAGAAGAGGGGACACAAGGTGATGAAGAAGAGACATGAAGAAGAGGGGACACATGTTGATGTAGAAGAGACATGAAGAAGAGGGGACACATGTTGATGTAGAAGAGACATGAAGAAGAGGGGACACATGGTGATGAAGAAGAGACATGAAGAAGAGGGGACACATGTTGATGTAGAAGAGACATGAAGAAGAGGGGACACATGTTGATGTAGAAGAGACATGTAGAAGAGGGGACACATGTTGATGTAGGATATGAAGAAGAGGGGACACATGTTGATGTAGAAGAGACATGAAGAAGAGGGGACACATGTTGATGTAGAAGAGACATGAAGAAGAGTGGACACATGTTGATGTAGAAGAGACATGAAGAAGAGTGGACACATGTTGATGTAGAAGAGACATGAAGAAGAGGGGACACATGTTGATGTAGAAGAGACATGAAGAAGAGGGGACACATGTTGATGTAGAAGAGACATGAAGAAGAGGGGACACATGTTGATGTAGAAGAGACATGAAGAAGAGGGGACACATGTTGATGTAGAAGAGACATGAAGAAGAGGGCACACATGTTGATGTAGAAGAGACATGAAGAAGAGGGGACACATGTTGATGTAGAGGAGACATGAAGAAGAGGGGACACATGTTGATGTAGAAGAGACATGAACAAGTGGATTTTGCATAATGGTTGACCTTTAAGTTTAATTGTGAGGTACTTGTACTTGTATTTAAGTACAGTACTTGAGTAAATGTACTTAGTTACTTTACACCACTGCCTTTAAACTCACAGAGCTTTGGAAGAGGCTGGCTTCGGCGATCTTCCTCCAGTCGGCCTTCCCCCTCCGAACGCGTACAGCTAGAACCACGATGACCACGAGGCAGACGAACAGCAGGACGCCGAGCGAGGCACCGAGCGCCGCCATGTCCACCGCGCCAAACCCCCCCCCCGGCACGATGACTGCAGGGTCAAAGGTACATTAATACAGGGGTCAATATCAATACAGGAAAGAACTTAACACACACTGTGAGTTTAGATAAATACAAAGCAGTGAGGAGTGTGTGTGTGTGTTTTCAAGTTGGTGCTCTCCGATTGGTTGATTGCATTTTTACTGCAATTTATTTGGGATTATTCCTGGCTTTTTTTACGACATATTAAAACTTTTTCATGACTTTTTTGTCGTTTTTTTTTATGTTATTTTATATCCTGACAAGTATTTTTGGCAAACTATATTGTTAATAGTGATACAATAGTATATAATCACTTTTGTATGACAATTTTAGTTTCATGACATAATATAATGTGTTATAACCAACTACAGTATAGCATTTGTTTTAACGTGCTTTATTGTAATTTGTTATGGCATATATATTATGACTTTTTTTGACTTTCTTATGGTATTTTATATCTAGACATGTTTTATAGCATTTCATATAATCATTATTTTATGACATAATACTGTACATATCTATTTGCCATACTATCTAATTACTTTTGTATTGACCTACAACACTAGTGTTGGAGCGCTAGCCAATAGAAGGGCAAGCAGTGATGTCACTATGTTCAGGAAGTAAACACTCCAATGAAGACGTTTCAGGCTAGCGTGTAGACTTCCTGAATTTTCTTAAATAACTTGCATTTTCTTTATTTTTTCAACTGGAGCCTCGCTGCTCACGTGGTAAACCGTCATTGTTCCAGTTTCTGCATGTTTAAAAAAAATGCTGTGTAAACTGAAAAACAAACAGAGCGCTAACCAATAGGAGCGCGAGTACTGTTACAGAGTGATGTACTGGATCGAGGTTTCAGCATAAATGGACTAGGGAGGCTACGACTTAATTTCAGTCACACAGCAGCGTTAGTGAGGCAGAGTTTGCAAATATTTCACTGTGAATAGACGGCTAGATTGAGGAGTGTGATCTTAACTAAAACGTGGCCTGAGTCAGAATTAGAGAATTTGTTCAAATGTGTTTCCTGAGGGGATCAGAGGAGGAATGGTTTATCCCAGGAGGGTCCAAACTTTTTTCACGAGGGCCACATACAGAGAAATATACGAAGGTCTGGGCCACTCAGAGGTATATCGCCTCATAAGTTCAGTTATAAGTTAGCAAAATCAATCAAATGTAGGTAAATGATGTTTGAGAGTGTTGGCAGCTCATCCCTTACAGCAGAAGCCTCAGAGTGATTATAATAAGGAGAAATAGGAAGGGTGTATTTCAAGCTTGTTATGGAAATAAGTTATTGGGCTTTTTTATTATCAACTAAGATATGTTAGAACATGTTTCCAACTTTAATTGACTGAATTTATTTGAAAAGTGGTCTTATCAGCGCATGAATACTACTGTGTAATATATTTTTAAATGTATAGTCAAGAAGTGCAATGTAAGAAAAGCACAAGTTTCATTTGTGTGTCATTATACTTTTTGAATTTGCTGAGGGCCGATTCAAAATGGTCCGCGGGCCGCATTTGGCCCCCGCGCCGTAGTTTGGACCCCCCTGCTTTATCCTTGTTTTTTGCAGGGAATGTTTTTCTAGAAATCAAGACAGCCTCTTTGGAGGAGAGTTGTTACATAGTGATGTTCTGGAAGTAATCAAAGTGTCTCCACCTGTCGGGGGGTGAGCGGTGCTTTCTGTGGGGAGGCTGTCTGAGCTGGTGGGGTCTGAGACGGAGGGTGAGAGGCTGCTGTCGGTGGGGTTCGGGGTGGAGGTAGTTTCTTCAGTGGTCTCCTGTAGGGCCGTGGTCAGCCTGTCTGTGGTGCTGTCAGGCAGACTGGTGGTGGTGAGACCTGCAGGAGAGCACACCATGAGGCTTAGTAGCCGCTTTCACACCAAGTACTTAGCCGGCACTTGTTCCCACCGAACTCGGGTGAAAAGGTTCGCGCGAACTAGGGACTAGTTCCAGATCCTTTTTGCTGTGAAACCAAATTGTTTTTATCTTTCTCTGTATTTGGATATTTTTAATGTAATACTTATTTATTTGACCTCTTTTGTATTGTACATTTAGAATTTGTATATGTATTATTATTTAGTTGTCCAATGTCATGCTTAACTTTCTTTCATTTTAACTTTATATTTGGATGGTCTTGTTTTAATTTGTTTCTAAAATAATCTTAATCTGTATATTTAAAAAACATTATAATTATTATTTATTTAACTTATTGTTTATTGGCCAATGCTATACTTAATTAATGTATCTTTATCTGTACTTTAAATTGTATTATATGTATTATTTAGTTGTATTTAAAGGTCCCATGTCATGGCCATTTCTACTGATCATAATTCCATTGTTGAGGTCTACTAGAATAGATTTATATTGCTCAATGTTCCAAACACACATTGGTTTCTCACACAGCATCTCTGTATAGTATGTGTATTCACTCTCTGTCCTACACGGCTTGTTGGAGCTCTTGCCCCCCCCCCTCCCTGTGAGCCCACTGTGCTCTGATTGGTCAGCTCGCCCACTCTGTTCTGATGAGTCCACCACCGTCACAGCGGAACATCAGTGATTATGTGTTACAATGGCGTTTGTTAGCAACCAGGAAATGACACCAATAATGACAAACAGATGAGAATGCCGCGTGGGGTCTGGGTGCCGTGTTGGCGGGACGTTGCGGGGCTCGCTGCTCCGCCCTTTGAGGCTCGAGGAGCGGACAGTGTGAGCTGGGTTACTGGTGTCGTTTCCTGGTTGCTGCGTGGGGTCTACGAGACACGGCGAAACTCAGCCTGAGTGCACACACACGTGAGTGTGTGGCGAACTGTGAGTGGAGATCCACGCAGCTGCGGCTGAAAAAAGCTCTATGCAAGTCAATGGGACTCCCTGATAGTTGAAGATCGACGCTAAAGGTCCCCCCACTGCGTTTGATAGTGACGCCAAGGGATCCTGGTGTGTGTGAGGAGCTCCACGGATTGGTCCATTGGGTCGTCGTTACGTCACTTGGCGTTCTGGGGCAGCATAGACAGGTCTTCTCTGTGTTAGAGCTTTACTCGCTACAGGGTGCACTTTGAGGGTTTTTGACTCTGCAGACCGTTTACATGCAGAAAACCCGTCATAACACACAAGGCGACGGGTGATAACCTTTAAATATTCTCCAATGTCCTTCTTAACTTTGCATTTGTATTATTTATTCGACCCTATTTTATTGTCCAATTTCAATGTTTTTTGGGGACATCAGAGCAGACCAACCACAGGATTGTGTCACGCTGAATGTGTGTAAGATAACGGGAAAAGCTGCTTTTTGCTGTGTGAGCGTGTGTTGCAAAATGACAACAAATGATCCTTTAAATCCGCTCTAACATTTCCTGATTTCTTAGAAAGATTCTTGGCAATGTTTTGGGTGGAAACGAAACAATCTGGGACCTAAAGAAATTGTTATAATGAATCAAAAGGAACTTTAAATATTGAAGAATAAGCAGCTTCTTCGACTTCACATAATAATCATAGATGATAGATTCACAAAGAAAAGGCACCAGAACCCTCTAACAGAGGCGCTGGGTAACATTACATGGACGCTATTGAAAATAAATATAAAAAAAGAAAAAGCACTAAAATCAAATACTCATACAAAATATAAAACCCAGTAGAGACAAGTGTACGGTCCAATGTTAGTTGTTATTGATTAGGAGTCAATGGGTTGCAATTCTTGAGAGGTTTTAAAACAAATCAAGCCTTTTCAATTAAACAACATCACAATTATAATTAAAAAGTTGGAACAAAAGCAAAAAAACGTCTGTTATTCCATGTATTTTCTTGTGAAGCATAATGGACAAAGCCAAGAGCATTCCCTTCTGTGTTTTGCAAAAGGACAATAAGTAGTCCATTACAAAATGCAGTACATTTACATGATTCATAAAAAGGTTCCTGGTCTAAACTAGCCTATTGGGGTCAAATTAAAGGATCCTCTTATCTACAGGGGTTAGCAGCTCATTTGCATATTCCAATGTGCATGTAGAAGTTAATTTGGTACATTGGAGGATAACGGAGAGGTTCTCTTACCTGACGTCACCTGCACTGAGAGCTGAGCGGTGTCTGACTCCTCGTTAGTGGAGTCCACCGCCACCACCTGGGACAACAACGTTTAGGTGTTCAATAAATAACATCACAACTATCAAACAGCTGTTATATGTTTGTGCTAGATGTGTGAACTCACCTGCAGAGACAACGTGCCCTCTGGGAGATCCTTCGTCATGAATAAATATCCGTCGATGATGGAGAAATCACTGCTGCCTTTAACGCTGTAGGTGATGTGGGGGTTTATACCCTGGTGAAACACAGATTTAAAGGTAAGAGGAGCACGGCAAGTACTCAGACAACTCAAAAAATACTTTGTATATCAACTAAAACTTAAAGCTGATACAATGAATGTTCTCTTGTTGAGGTTTCCTTTTCCTGTGGTGTGATATATATATGCATGTAAATGGTCTCCAGAGGCTAAAATCATTGTTTTCCCTCCAGAGAGAGTTTCTCAAAGTCAGAGTATATTGTGTAGTTAAAAAATATTAAAGAATCATAGTATAGTATGTAAATAAAGTCCACGAAAAAAATAATCTTGTTATAGGACACCATAAATATATAAAAAAATCATACATTAAATGTTAGGAAATTATATAATTTTTAAAAAGGCACAGTAAAGTGTGTCATCGTTGTGTTTGGAAAAATACTGTTTTAGTTAGTCATAACAAATATTTAAAATGTATAGTGAAGTATATAATTAAAAGGTTATTTTAAAAGTCGTAGTTTAGTTTTTTATTTATGTATATATTTGTTCTAAAAGTCATAGTATAGTATGTCACAAAAAAGCTCATAGTGTCATTAAGAAACAGTATGTCCTAAATGACTAGTTAATTGAAGCCAAGGCAGCATCCAGCCTGCTTGTACAGTCTTTATGTAACCCGGTTTGTCCCGTTGAGACCTTTTCTTGATAAATAACTAAAGGGTTGTCAGTGTGTTACCCCGGTGGCGTTGTAGTCCTGGTCCGTGGCGAGGAACCTCAGCGGCTGGTCCTTGTTCTCCGGGTCTATCGCCATCGAGCCTACCGTGGACACGACGCCTCTGTACTGACTCCTCTGGAGCTGAGGGGGGTGGAGGCTCTTCACCTGGACTCTGATGCTGAGGGAGGTGGAGGAGGACTGGAACAGGTTGGTGCTCTGAGCGGCCTGCAGGAGACACAAGGGCTGTCACTAGGAACACAACTCTACTCACTCAGAAGCTTGAATGACCCCGAAAATAAGTCATAGTACAGTATTTAATCATTAAAAATGCATGTCATACGGTCCTAGTATGTTATAAAAAACGATTTAAAATAGACATAGGGTAATATGTTATACTTATTGTATGTATGTCTCAATGTCAATTTCCTCTGTGGGACTAATACAGGTATTCTGATTCTGATTGTATATACATTTTGGTAGAGTATGTTATAAAACATATTTTTAATAATTCAAAGTGAAGTATGTTAAATAAATATATTTTTAAAAGTCGTCGTATAGTATGATAAAAAACGTTTAAGAATAATAGTATGGTATAGTAAAACATCTTCTGAAAACTCATACCACAGCATATCAAATAAAAATATTTCCTAAAGTCTTCTGAGCGGCCTGGAGGAGACACAAGGGCTGTCACCAGGAACACAACTGCACCTCAATCTGAAGCTCGAATCAACCCACAAAAAGTCATAGTTTAGTATTTAGATATTGAAGTGACTGTTATTTTGTATATATTGATTGAGTGCTTTTATGTATGTCTTAATGTGTGCATATGTATACATGTGTCTGTTGATTGTGTATATAGGATATACATATTTGTGGGGAAATTGTATTTTGATCTCTCTGTCTGTACACACAAACTGAAAGATTGACAATAAAGTGGACTTTGACTTTTGACTTTAATGATTAAAAATACGTGTCATAGTATAGGCCTAGTATGTTATAAAAAGCGATTAAAAAAAGTGCTATATTTTAATATTATAATAGCTTTTTATGATTTTATTTTGTGGGCCCTTTTCTTACTATGTATCTTCTTTGACTGTGTTTATGTTTGCACCAAATACACCAAGGCAAATTCTTAGTACAGTATGTGTAAACCTTCTTGGCAAGAAACCACTGATTCTGATTATTATATTTAATTTATATTTCACTATTAACTTTTACTATTATCAACTATTATTTTTTTATTTGACTTATTTCTTTACCAGAACGGTCAGACTGATGGTCCCCAGCACGTCCACGGGCTTCAGCATGCTGATGTTCCCAGTGCTCGGGTTGATCTGAAACAGCCCGCCTCCGTCCCCTGAAACACACAGACTCAGCTTCTTCCTGCAGATCATTCACAAAAACAAACACTGATGAAATATAATCTGCTCACCGCCCAGGAACGAGTAGGTGATCTCCTCGTCGAGTCCTAGATCTCCGTCGATGGCGTACAGCGGCCCGGGATCCAGGGACAATACTTCGGCCTGCAGGATGTCATGGTGGAGATTCATTTAAAAAAGTAATAATATAATGAAAAAATGATTTTATCATATTATAATACGTAATAAAAAAATTGTTTAAAGAAGGTCAACGTATTGTTTGTCCAAAGAAAATGATTAAAAAAGTCATAGTATAGTATGTCAACAACTAAATGACAGTTATAGTATAGTATATCATAAAATAAGAAAAGTAATATCATAGTGTGTGATAAGACATAGTGTAGTTCTTGTAAACAAATCCAGGTAAATATCCAGATAAAGTATATCCAGATAGGTATTTTTATATAAAGTATCCTTATAAAATGATACCAATAAAGTATCAAGATAAAGTATCTAGATAAAGTGACCTGGTAAAGTATCTATATAAAGTGACCTGATAAAGTATCTATATAAAGTGACCTGATAAAGTATCTATATAAAGTGACCTGATAAAGTATCTAGATAAAGTGACCTGATAAAGTATCTATATAAAGTGACCTGATAAAGTATCTATATAAAGTGACCTGATAAAGTATCTATATAAAGTGACCTGATAAAGTATCTATATAAAGTGACCTGATAAAGTATCTAGATAAAGTGACCTGATAAAGTATCTATATAAAGTGACCTGGTAAAGTATCTATAAAGTGACCTGATAAAGTATCTATATAAAGTGACCTGATAAAGTATCTATATAAAGTGACCTGATAAAGTATCTAGATAAAGTGACCTGATAAAGTATCTATATAAAGTGACCTGATAAAGTATCTAGATAAAGTGACCTGATAAAGTATCTATATAAAGTGACCTGGTAAAGTATCTATAAAGTGACCTGATAAAGTATCTATATAAAGTGACCTGGTAAAGTATCTATAAAGTGACCTGATAAAGTATCTATATAAAGTGACCTGATAAAGTATCTATATAAAGTGACCTGATAAAGTATCTATATAAAGTGACCTGATAAAGTATCTAGATAAAGTGACCTGATAAAGTATCTATATAAAGTGACCTGATAAAGTATCTATATAAAGTGACCTGATAAAGTATCTATATAAAGTGACCTGATAAAGTATCTATATAAAGTGACCTGATAAAGTATCTAGATAAAGTGACCTGATAAAGTATCTATATAAAGTGACCTGGTAAAGTATCTATAAAGTGACCTGATAAAGTATCTATATAAAGTGACCTGATAAAGTATCTATATAAAGTGACCTGATAAAGTATCTAGATAAAGTGACCTGATAAAGTATCTATATAAAGTGACCTGGTAAAGTATCTATAAAGTGACCTGATAAAGTATCTATATAAAGTGACCTGGTAAAGTATCTATAAAGTGACCTGATAACGTATCTATATAAAGTGACCTGATAAAGTATCTATATAAAGTGACCTGATAAAGTATCTATATAAAGTGACCTGGTAAAGTATCTATAAAGTGACCTGATAAAGTATCTACAGTATATAAAGTGACCCGATAAAGTATCTAGATGAAGTGACCTGATAAAGTATCTATATAAAGTGACCTGATAAAGTATCTATATAAAGTGACCTGATAAAGTATCTAGATAAAGTGACCTGATAAAGTATCTATATAAAGTGACCTGATAAAGTATCTAGATAAAGTGACCTGATAAAGTATCTATATAAAGTGACCTGATAAGTGTCTATAAAGTGACCTGATAAAGTATCTATATAAAGTGACCTGATAAGTGTCTCACCGCTTTTCTTTTCTTTTCTTTTTTATTTATTTGGGGTCACATTATATTAAAAGTAAAGTTTTGCAAATCATATCTCTTTAGAGACCCGAAAATGGCAAATTAAATAGAGAACCGCAGTGACGCGTCCTAAAACCCGGAAGTAAACTTCATCCGGTTCCTTCGACAAAAATGCAATGCAATTTCTCCATAGGATCTCATAAATCGAATCGATAGATTTATGATCGATAGATTTATGATTAGAAAATTATAAGAGATGGGTAGACATGTGGAGATTATCAGACTAAACAAAACGTGACCCGTCTCTTAAATGTGTGTCAACCACAGACCTTATTTCAAGCTATTTTCCAAAGTCCTATGGAGAAACTGCATTGCGTTTTTGTCGAAGGAACCGGAAGAAGTTTACTTCCGGGTTTTAGGACCTGTCACTGCGGTTCTCTAACCCGAACAAAATTGGTAAAATATAATAAAAACAAAAAAGTACATTGTTTGAAATTACAAATATCAACACATGGACACATGAATCTAATTAAACACACACACACACATATACATATATATATATATATATATATATATACATACAGTATATACATATATATATACACAAACATGTACATTCACATACATACACACATATACAGTACATACATACACATACACCTATATATGCATACATACCCACATACCTATACACATAGATCAACATACATACATATATATACATACACACATATATATGCACATACTGTACATAATATATACATATACATTCAGTCGGTGTCTCACCTCCTGTTCGTTCAGCACCACCCTGCTGGTGTATCCGTTGCTCTGGCAGACCACCGCCCCCCCCACCTCGTAGCGGCTGCAGGGCTGGAACCAGGGGGGCCGGTTGTCCACGTCCACGATGTAGACCATGATGGTGGTGGTGGCGCTGAACGGGGCCCTGCTATTGGCTGCTGTCAATGGAGCGTCCTTTAGAAGAAATACAGAAAGGGAAAAACAGTTATTATAGTAAACATTGAAACAGTATGACCGTCAGCAGAGGTCGGAGACAGTGGTCCTACACACAGTCCTTTCATTTAATAAAAATGTTTATGAAGCACAATTATCAACTAATCTTAATTTCTACTTGTGATACCTGGAAAACGTATCACATTCCCATAATGCTTACGCTGTGTTTTGGGCAAATTTGAAAAGTTGTAGCATGATAACCCGCTTTTTGCAGACATATTTAGAAAACACATACACACACACATATTTTTTTAATTATTTACTAATGTGCAGTGCCTTAAGTTGCTGCTGTAACTTCATATTGAATTTGGGATCAATAAAGTTCAATAAATCAAGTTAAATCTAAGTCTACAAAAGGAATGAATCATTGTTTATTGTTAAGCATTTTAGTTTTTTCTTTTATTATATAAGTGGGTAACACTGTAAGGTAGAAACATGTAGCTTATCTATTTGAATCGTTAATACAACATTTGATATATTTGAATTTGGATATTATATATTATATATTTTGTAACTTGTAAATGTCCTGTAGCAGACATTTATTATTATTTTAGTTGTATTCAACAAAACTAAAAACATTTAGTGTTGTGTTTTGTTTGTTTAATTAATGTCATTAATGAACACACACACACACACACTTGCCTTTATCAAAGTTAAAGGTGGGGTAGGTCATTTTGGAGAAACCAGCTCGAGTGCGCTAGAATTTGAAAATACACAGCCGGAAAAAATCTGCCACTTCCTTACAGAGCCCCTCCTCCAACACACACGAACGTGCACATGACCAATGAGGGCACGAGAGAAGTTTGTGCACAGATGGAAGGCTGACAGGCAGGTAGGCCATCCAGTTATTTTAGCCGGCTCAGATGATTGGTCGAGCTTTTTACAGCGCTTCAGCTTCCACAGATGAAATTTTGTTATGGATTTTTTGTCAAAGCACTTCAGATATTCATTGCTATCGGGATGTTAAGAGCATTCCATGGAATATAACAAAAAGTGTATCTCGAGCCGGTTTCTCAAACTTACCTACCCCACCTTTAAAGTAAGTTAAAAATAGCGACATCACCCCATCTAAAATAAATGAATTAGCAAGCCAATTATAAGATGCCATGTCATATTGGAAAAACATACAAATCTGTTCACTGCTGACTGTGTGAGCAGCAATGTGTACTGAACTACATTTAAATATGCATATCAATTCAAAATGATTTTTGTGTGACAAGTGACTTGCTCCAAAACACTTTGGACATTTGGACAAGAGATTCCAGAGACACATATTTAACTTAATTGAGTCCCAAAAATGAGATCAGTATTTGCACACTACAAAAACAAAAAAATCTTGCCAAGTATATTCGTCTAATAGCTCAGAATATGTCACCTGGTATAAGACATAACAACTTCAGAAGTCACACTGCAGTGAGATATAGGGTCTTGTTTTTAGACAATGCATCATCCTGTTCAGTCAAACAATCTTATTTTGAGTTGTATCTCAGAGGAAACACATATCTTTTGGACTACCTATGTTGCAAATGTATTATCTTTTCAATTTACACACGGCATCTATTGCACGTCTGTCCGTCCTGGGAGAGGGATCCCTCCTCTGTTGCTCTCCCTGAGGTTTCTCCATGTTCCCCTTTAAACTGTGGGTTTTCTCCGGAAGTGTTTCCTTGTACGATGTGAGGGTCTAAGGACAGAGGGTCTAAGGACAGAGGGTGTCGTTTTGTCATACTGATATTCTGTACACACTGTGAAGTCCACTGAGACAAATGTAACATTTGTGATATTGGGCTATATAAATAAACATTGATTGATTGATTGATTGATTGATTGATTGATCTTTTCAAATATTTATTAGAAAATCACCAACTAACATCAGAAAACAGAAAACATTTGAGCATTAGCGGCTTATTCTGCCATTTATTAAATGTTTTACCTTATTATTTGCCCCTTTTTGTTTGTTTGTTTGCTCAACATGTAAAGCGGACTTGGCTCCCTTGAAAGGCCCTATACAAATGTCAACTATTATTTTTATTTTTATTTTTATTTTTGTTATTATTATTATTATTATTATTATTATTATTATTATTATTATTATTATTATTATTATTATTATTATTATTATTATTATTTTGTAACACAACATTTCCTGATTCTGGTCAAATATAGTTCAAAATGAGTTCTCCCAGCTAATACAAGATCTGATTTATCTAAATATCCCTTCTCATTTCAAGGAGCAGCATTTTTTCCAGTGCAGTACTCACCTGAACGATTAGTATCAGTTGGACACTTTTAACTTTGTCAAAGTCGACAGGTGTCACAACGAGGAGATCCGGGTTTGTTGGCGCCTTCAGAGCAAAGCCGCTCTGCACGAATCAAATGGGACAAAAACAATGTTTAGATCTGCGTCTTGAGCTCGCAGTTTCCCCCTGCTTCCAGTCTTTGTGCTAAGCTAGGCTAAACATGACATCCCGGACATTTACAGGCACCCATTGAGAGATGGAATAATAGTAAATGAGGTCTTACAGATTCAGGCATCAGTGTGTAGTACAGCGGTCCACCGTCTAAATCAGTGGCAGCAAATCGGCCCACGGTTGTGCCACTAGGAGACAGCTGGGTGATACAAAAATGCAGTTTAAAACGCAATATTAACTTGAAACACAGTTTGGAACATTTATATAGTTTATCACTGGAGCTAACGTCAATTAGCAGCCTCACATCTGCTTTAAGTCTCTGACCCTTGCATCATCAACATACCCTAATTAAATGTGTACTGTGAAACTCCTTCTCATACTCTATGTGGTAAAACATATGGTTTTGGCCATGTACTGTAATTCAGGGATATTGAGATGTTAAAAGTGGAGCAATACAAAGTTATCCCAACAACATTTATGGAACATTTTCGTGTATTTAAAGTTAAGATACTCTTACCTCATTTACAGTGGCGTGGTATGGGTTCTGCTCAAAGACTGGAGCGTTATCATTCAGATTGTCCACAGATACTACGATGGGCAATTCCAACTTGAAACAAAGACAACATTTTTAAAGCACTCATTTTGATAATGTTTTTTCATCATTACTATTCATTTAGTACCAGTAAAACCTCTTAACGCACATGTAGAACCTATTTAGCACATTTACAAATGTTCAAGAACCCACACTGGCTCTTCAAGTACCTGTTGACTCTTTAGAAAATCTTAATTAAGCCCCTAAAGAACCTCCTAACGCACCAGTAGTGTTTTATCAAGTACCTGCAATCTAAAGAACCTAGAGAAACGTACAACTTTCTCAACCCCCTGTTAAACTTTGTTAAGCCCTAGAGAACCTCCTCAGGAACCCATAAAATCTCTTCAAACACCTCTACAACGTCCTCAAGCTCATAAAGAACATAATAAAGCTCCAATAATCTCCTCAAGAACACGTAAGACCTTTTCAATACTTGTTCAACCTTATTCACCCCTAGAAATATGATCAGGAACCCATACACATTTCCTCAAAAAACCCTTGAGAACCTCATTAAATGTCCCTTAAAATCTCTGCCTGACCACTTATCTTCACGAGAACCCTTTAACCGATTAAATAACCTGTAAAATAATTTTCCATCCATTTCTTTTTAAGGAACCTGCTAAGACGCTTCAATATAATTTCAAACACCAGTACACCGTTCTCAAGAACCTGTACTACTTTGTTAACCTCCTATAGACCCTTTGTAAGCAACCTTTAGAACTCAAGCAACAATCAACAATTTCCTTAAAAACCTAATACAACATCTAAGTACACCTCCACAGTTTTAAAGAACACATGGAGAACCTTATGGAGAACCATCTTCTAACTCCTCTACAGTTTACCAAGAACTCATACAACCTCATCAGGCATTAGTAAAACATCTTCAAAAACATGGAGAACCTTAGGGAGAACCATCTTCTAGCACATACCATTTTCCAAGAAGTCATAGAAATACATCAAGCATCCATAAAACCTATTGAAGAACATAGAGAACCTAATCTTCTAACACCTCTACAGTTTTGGAGAACCTTAGGGAGAACATGGACAAACTATTTTCTAGCACATACAATTGTCCAAGAACTCATAGAACTACATCAAGCATCCATAAAACCTATTGAAGAACATAAATGAGGTTAAATTGTTAACATAGGTTCAGGAGCATGGCCACGCCTAAAACTCCGCCTCGAACCACGGCCACCCCTATTTATATCCGGCAAAACTTCCGGCCACCGCTTGTCTCCATCCTTTCACTCTGAGTCTCCCACTGCACGGACCACAGCTCGTCCTCCCAGATCATCTCTTCACCCCCCTCATATCATTCACATGTTACTTCAATAAACTTACAAACATCACACTGTTGTGGCGTGGTTCCTGCTAGTGAAAGAACCTTGTGGTGATCCATCTTCTTACACTTCTACAGTTTTTCAAGGACTCATATAACCTCATCGAGAATGTGTTTAATCTCAGAAACATGGAGAACCTTAGGGAGAACATGGACAACCCATCTTCTAGCTAGCACATACAATTTTCCAAGAACTCATAGAACTACATCAAGCATCCGTAACAGCTATTCAAGAACATAGAGAAACTCATGATGAACCATCTTCTAACTCCTCTACAGTTTACCACAAACTCATAGAACCTCATCCAGTATCTGTGGAACCTCTTCAATAACTTTATGGAGAACATTGACAAACCACCTTCTAGCACATACAATTTTCCAAGAACTCATAGAACTACTGTACATCAAGCATCCGTAAAACCTATTCAAGAAATTAGAGAACCTTGTGGTGAACCATCTACTTACACTTCTACTGTTTTTCAAGAACTCATAGAACCTCATCAGGCATTTGTAAAACCTCTTCAAAAACATGGAGAACCTTAGGGAGAACTTGGACAAACAACTTTCTAGCACATACAATTTCCCAAGAACTCATAGAACTACTGTACATCAAGCATCCGTAAAAGCTATTCAAGAACATAGAGAACCTAATCTTCTAACACCTCTACAATTGTTCAAAGACTCACAGAACCCCATCCAGAATGTGTTGGACCTCTTCAATAACATGGGGAACCTTATAAGGAAACTGGAATAACACCTGAGTAACTGAGAAAATCAATGATTTCAAGTTGTCTTTTCTGTCTTTCATGCCGTACTATTGGTTGAAAACACTGATTCATTGAGAGAATCTGCCTTCATGCTGCCTTAGTAAAATGTATTCAGTCATTTTAACAATTCGAACATACGCCACAGTAAAATAATGAAGAGTTAAGATGAATAAACACATATTTCTGCATCTCAAATCAACTTGTTAAGTGTTTTACCTTGGAGGCTGTGGCTGTTTCGGTGCAGATGATCGAGACCGCGTGAACTTGTTTATCCTGCAAACAAAACACACTTTATGCAAAAAACGTTATGAGACATGGGGTTTAATCTTGTTGACACCATTTGTCAACAGTACCTCAAAGTCCAACACCTTTGCAGCTTCCATCGTATTTCCTACGATTCTGAACATGTTGTCCGGGTTTCCATCGGCCGTAAAATTAACAGTCACCCCTGGTTCGAGATGTATCGTCGACACGACTACCCCAACTTCATTGTTTTCTGCAATGTTTACCAATATAGGAGTAGAACAGACTGTTGAGAAAGAAGAAGCAATGGTTGTTAGTTTCATACCTGTGCCAAATCCAGCACCAGACACCAAAAAATGCTGCTCCAAAAACAAGTTAAACAATAATGAAAACAAGCTGTTTTCACTTGAAATAAGTTCAACAATTTGAAGAAAATTTGCTCTGTAAAATGTCTTCAAATGAGAAGGGATGTTTAAATAAATCAGATCTTGTAATTAGCTGAACTAATGTTGAACTATATTTGACCAGAATCAGGAAATGTTGTGTTACAATATATATATAGCCGAAATTCTTAAAAGTGTTAGTTGGTGATTTTCTATTAAATATACGTAAAAATATATGTGTACCATCTGAGATGCAACTCAAAACAAGATGTTTTGAGTTAACAAGATGATGCATTGTCTAAAAACAAGACCCTATATCTCACTGCAGTGTTACTGCTGAAGTTATTATATCAGATGTAGAGACATATTGTGATATTACACAAATATACTTGGCAAGATTTCAAGTTGTTGTAGTGTACGGACAGTCTTGCACTAATTCTCAAAGATATTGAAGTGACTGTTATATATTTGTATATTGATTGTTGTGTTTTTATTTAGGTCTTAATGTGTGCATATGTATAAATGTGTCTGTTGATTGTGTATTGAAGGTATATACATATTTGCATACATATTTATATATATATTTGTTTTTGTATTCAGGATTGTGGGAAACGGTATTTCGATCTCTCTGTACACACAAACTGAAAGATTGACAATAAAATTGACTTTGTATGTCCAGAGTTGCCAGATCATAGTGCAAGCTTGAGAACATGAAAAAGTCAAATACATTTAGAGATCCAGACCTAATAAAAAAAGGCGCAGCAACCTTTATTATTGAGTCTGGCCTGTGAACACCAAGAGGCTCACTGGTATTACTTCCTGTTTTCACTACAGATAAAACAATTAAGTCCCAGTCGAACCAGCCGTTTAAAACACTCACTTTCTGCGGTGGACGAATGGAGGAAAATGAGAAGAAGTAGAAAGCTGGACGACGTCCTCAGACTGAAGTGAGTCCCGTCCATGTCTCCGTCCCGTCTGAACTGATCCTCTTCCGTCTCTGTTCTCACATTATCTGCTCAGGTTTATGGCTGAAAGTGGACTTTTCCCCGTCATAAAATCATAACACACGTCTGTTTGTGTCGGGAAGCCATTAAATGTTATTTGTGACCAATGGTCTTTTATTGGACTGGGTTCGACATCACGGCTAAATGTTACCACATATACAGAAGTAAGAAGATCGAATCAATAAGTCAATCACACTTTATGTATATAGCCCCATTTTACAAATTACACATTTGCAGTTGTTTAAAGTAACTAAGTGCATTTACTCAAGTACTGTAGTACACTTTTGAGGTACTTGTACTTTACTTCAGTATTTCCATGTGATGCTACTTTGTACTTCTACTCCACTACAATTCAGAGGTAAATGGTGTAATTTTACTCCACTACGTGTATTTAATACCTTTAGTTATTTTACAGATCTGGATGAATGATGTGAAATATAATCAAGTGTTAAATCAGACTTTAGTTCCACCTGGAGTAAATTCAATCAATGTTTATTTATATAGCCCAATATCACACATGTTACATTTGTCTCAGTGGACTTCACAGTGTGTACAGAATATCAGTATGACAATACGACACCCTCTGTCCTTAGACCCTCACATCGTACAAGGAAACACTTCCAGAGAAAACCCACAGTTTAAAGGGAACATGGGAGAAACCTCAGGGAGAGCAACAGAGGAGGGATCCCTCTCCCAGGACGGACAGACGTGCAATAGATGCCGTGTGTACATCGAAGAGATAATACATTTGCAACATAGGTAGTCCCAATCCACCAGCTACCCTGCGGTATACAAAGTCATTCAAACTAGCTGCACTTTTACCAGCTTTGAGAACACGTTCATGATCAATCATTATGAAACATATCATATATATTATTCTGAAATGGACCGATCTGCACAACGACTACTTTTACTTTTGGTACTTTGAGTTAAATTGCTCCATGAAATAATGTCTTTATTTAAGCATGCCCTCTAGAATGTGAAGAATCAGAGTCACAATAGGTTTATTGTCAGGTGGGTTTAAAGACATGTGGTGTATGGTGCAAACTTAAACGCAGTAAGACGAATTAAAGAGGCCCTTTTCAGCTTTTGGGGGGTTTTCCCTTTCCTGTTGTGTGTTATATAGGTTTTAGTGCATGTAAATAGTCTGCAAAGATTGTTTATTTTACTCTCTGGGGTTAACTAAGCCTTTAGTTACTGTTGTGTGTTCATTTCATCCTCTGTGGGATTTAAATGTGTGCTGTTTTTAGTGGAAAACATTCTGTAACAGTGTTTGAAAAGTGCTACATTAATAAAGTCTAATACTAAATAAATCGTTTTTGTAGACCATTTACATGCACTAAAACCTATAGAACACACTATAGGAGAGTGAAACCCCCCCAAAAGCACAATAGGACCTCTTTAATATTATAATGATGACCTTTCTAGTTCCTCCATTGTTCTTTCACCGACTAATAACTCTAATTGAACAGTGCAATATATAAGAAATGCTAAAAATGAGACATGCTTAAGGATACATTCAACACACAGTATTTGATTTAACTTATTTTAATAGCAAAGATATCCGTGTTTCCATATTGAACATGATCACAGCTGCTTATATAGAGGTGTATACAGAACATCAGGAACACGTCAGTCCCTCAAACTTCATATCTCATCTCTTTTTTGGACGTTTTCACAGAGCGGCAGACCAGTTGTTGAAGACGGACGGACACATGTACTGCCTCAGCAGCAGGTTCACCCTCTCCACGTCCCCCCCCACCCCGCTGCGGAGGAAACACATCAGGGGTTAAACACTGCTGGCGAGGAAACAACATTAAAAAGGGATTTTCAGAATGTTTTAACATATATTTCAGTTTCACCCCACAGGCCATAAGACTGTTAAACACCTGGACTTTTGAGAGAACATCCATAACATTCATCTGTTTGCAACTTATATATATCAATACTCCAATTACTGTATATAGACTATTCTGCACTATTTCTGCTACAGTACATCCTATTTTATTTTATTTACTTGAACTATTTGAACTATTTTATTGTGTTGCACTGTTGGAGGAGCCTGTGACCTCAGATCTTCATTGTCATAACTACACTGCAGCTATTACACATAAAAGCTTTGAATCTTGAATCTTGTTAACTTGCCGACTGATTTTGCTATACAGTACGGCACTCTTTGTTGTTGGGATAAACACAAATATAAGGGTTGTGAGAAAAAGGAAACTTTCATTTGGAGTTATACATTATTATTTAAAATGTGTTAACCAGCTCTTCTGCAGAGAGAACGAGGCCTTCATTTAGATCAGATTAGAATAGATGTACTTTATTCATCTAAAATTGGGATTCGTTTTGTCACAAATCCTTTATATAATTTCTAAACCACAACAGAAAAATATGCAATAGGATACTTTGCAAAATGTGGAGTTTTTTTAAAATCAAAATGGATATCTAAATCAGGACAAAACTAAAGTATGAACTGAACTTAAATAAATATGATATATTTGTAGTTTTTCTAATCAGGTCCTGATTAAATTAGTTGTTGATGCAAACACATCACTTCCTTTATGTTTACCGGATAGCTTAATGTACATTTACCACTGTATTCATTCTTAGGTAGCCTACAACAATGTCATATCACGCTGCTTTAATCACTTTTTTTTCAGACTGATGATTTTTTCTTTTACAGATAATTTTCTACCTTTTCTAATTTGTTATTATTTCAATCGCACAACATTAATAAAAGCATCTCCGGGGCGTCTTGTTGTTTTAATGTTCGTTGGCCGACAGATGCAAACGGCACAAAACACCTCCATTAGGAAACAGGCTAATTTATGTATTTGTAATGTGAGGGTCTAAGGACAGAGGGTCTAAGGACAGAGGGTGTCGTATTGTCATACTGTTATTATGTACACACTGTGAAGTCCACTGAGACAAATGTAACATTTGTGATATTGGGCTATATAAATAAACATTGATTGATTGATTTGCAGAGTTTCGTTTATGCAGTGGCGGTTCTAGACCAATTTGACTGGGGGGCAGTTATTTCATGAGAGGGGCACAATAAAAGCGGATTAAAAAGAAAAAGACAGTATAAAGTAATTGTGTTAAAATAAACATAAAATACAGTATTTGGAAATTGTTTTTATAAAGGTATTTTTTTTAGTTTTTTTCATTTAGAGTATTTGTTTTAGTAACTTTAAGTGACGATTTCATTAAAAAACATAAACAGTATTTGCTTTTATAAGGTAATGAACAGGTTAATCTCCACTGTACACCCGTGTCTCTGATTTGATTTAGTTCCAATAAATCGTAATATTGTAAACTTTTTTTGGAGGGGGGCCACAGGTCCTGCCCCCCCCTAGAACCGCCCCTGCGTTTATGCAACGCTTATAGTAAACACTATTCATGTTTTTTCTAGTTGGTGAAGAGGTTTCTTCTTTTTCATGTTTTGTGGCCCATTTGTTTTGTTACATTTGCATTGTTTATTTAGCTGCAGCATGTTTCTCCTAAAAAAAGATCGTGCCATTGTAACGCGTTTGCACCTGTCAGCCACCGTAGCATGTGTTATAAAGTGTCGCACCTCTTCTTGACGCCCTGCATGCGGCGCAGGAAGGCGCAGACGGAGCTGTGCTTGGCTTTCGATCGCAGGAACTCTGCGTATCTGTTGGAGAACTCGATGTCTCCCAGCTGCCTCCTGCGGTCCAGTCCAACGGAAAGCATCTGCCTGAAAAACACACAATCACAGAAATCAACGAGTCAGATGTGACCAACACAATAAGTATGCCTTGATGTTTCTGAAGTCATATCTTGCATGTTCCTAGGTAGGTAAGCTTTTCAAAGGAACTACTACTGGATTATTGTCACACGTTCACCAATCAATGCATTTCAAGACAACTAACAGTATCTACTATCTACTTGCACTGACCCTGTATGGAGTTCAAACATCATAGAGGTTAAACGAAGAGCTGAAATAACATTATTCAGAATAAAATGTTAAAATAAAAGTGTGTGTGGTCTTTTCGAAATGTTAAATCCAGTTAAACCTGCGGTGACAAACATTTCTATCCACTAGGGGGCAGCAGAAACCAGTTAGGATCACATCTTTGACATATGATCTCTTAAAGAGGCCCTATTTTTCTAGGCTTCTTGGGGTTTTCAGTGTGAGAAAAATAAAGAGCTGTTGGAACATTAAAGCATGGACACGTGTCACTATAGAGGGACACAGTAGAAATAGGAAAGTGAAAAGTGTGTGGGTTATTTTCTTCTAATTGTTAAATCAAGTTACACCTGCAATGAGTAACATTTCTGGCCACTAGGGGGAAGGAGAAACCAGTTTCTATCACACCTATGACCTCCAAGATAGGTTGATATTGTGAATATGATTGCGAATAAATGACTTATTTACATATCCAGCACACAGAGCAACATTATTAATCATTGAGAGACTCCTTGTTGTGTCCACCTGATGAATATGAGTCCAGTGTTCTCTCTTGTAGCTCGGATGTTGGTCAACACCAGCTCCTAAAGAGCTAAACATAGAATCTCACCAATTTCCCCAAATATCTTTCTTCAGGTGTAAACTGACCTGAGTCTGGCCTCGAGCAGAGAGTCTGCAGAGCTCATCCCCGACAGAGACCACGGTGCGTTCAGGGGTCTGCTCTGAGTCAGGAAACTCTCCAACTCGTCTTCATCCCTACGGTCACATCACAACACAACATTGGACACAAATTCAGCTCTTTTTTTCACCAGAAGAAAATACAAAGGATGGAGTCATGGAGAACAGGTACAGACAAATGTAGACTATTTTTTAAATCAAGCTGACAGTGTTCAAATTAATGTTCTGTGTTTAGTTTATATAGAAAACATCAAATAAAGGTGGAGTGTGTTATCATAACGAAGAGGAACAATGGAGGGTTTTCTTTGGTACGTTTTTGTAGTTTTTCAGCAGCGTTTGAGAGAGTTTTTCAGGTGAACCTACCTGACAGGAAGTGATGTGGCAAAGTGAAGGAGGGCCAACAGCAGGAACACCTGAGTCACACTGATGGACGGCATCATGAGGACGATGAAGATGAGGATGAGGATGATGATTTCCTGAGGAGACAAAATAAATGTTCAAACCTCAAAACTGAAAAACACGTCCTTATGGTTTGGCTTTATGTGTCCTGGAGATGTGTTATACTGCAGCATTGAAATATATGTTAGACATGCGTTTGTTTCAAACACCTTTTTCTGTGACAACAAAACTAAAGACTCAATGTACAGCCAGGTTAGAAAAAAGGTTGTCCCTGTTTGGTTTGGGAAAAGCTCTCTCTCTTGAAATCATAACGTGGTTACTAAATATAATCCACATTTTGTTGTGAGCATTTTCATGTATAGGAACTAGTCTCTTTCTTCTATACTGTATGTTATGCTATTATAATTCTACTCCACCTTATTTTACCTCTAGTTACTCACTTTAGATTCAGATTTTCACCAATATGAAATACGAATCATCTTATAAAAAAACATTGACATACAATTTTAGGATATCCAGCAGCAGTGTGTAAAGTCGTTGAAACGAGCTCCACCTTAACCAGCTGTGATTAACATATAAATGCATCAATGAATATAATACAGGCAATTAATATGAGATTCTGAAATGGGCCATTATGCTTAACGAGTACCTATATTTTAATGCTAATACTTTTTGACTTGTACTTAAGTTAGATTTTGAATGCAGGACTTTTACTCAAGTATTTTTACAATTTTCCAATCGCATAAGTTTGGGTTAAATATGGCTTCATTAATTTCGGTTTAATGTTAGGGACCTTATTCTACAGCTTCGATTATCACTATTGGACTGTACCATTTCACATAATCTCCATCCTGTACTTGTATTGTTAAATGTTGGCAAATAAAACACATTGAGTTGCCTTTAAGGATGACATTTCCTTCAGTCAAACGGACAGTAGACACACTTTGAGACATAAAGAGGATTAAAATCCAATCAAAAACAACTTTATGCTTCTGAATTCATCCTGAGTTTTGTTTCTGGTCGCTACACGAAAGAAACAACAGATCAAACCAATGAAAGCTTTTAAAAATAAGTGTTAAGTTGTGCAGAGACTCACCTGGATGGATCCTGCTCAGAGAGACCTGTAGACTGGATGTTTGGGTCCGAGTCGCCTCCTTTTGTACCGGCTCGGGTATCGAACCTGCGACAGACTTCCCTCTCATTTTACTGCTCTGATTATTTACCGTGTCCACACATCGAGTCAAAGACCTGACTTCCCTGTTTGTTCGCTGCCTGAAATCTTAATGAAATTATTGGATCTGACTTCCTTAATGAGCTCTAATCACCTGTGAGAGCCGCCTGCTGTTTGCTCACATTAAATAATTATCACGTCAATGCAGAGAATTGATCCACAAACACACTTTTCTATCTTTTTACTACTCTGATGCCTGCTTCTGTTTGCTCTGATTACAAATGTTGGGAAGTGACACAATTTAATAACGTCACATGTGGGTCACAGAGGCCCATTTTAAATTCAATGTACTTTTATTTGTGATACTTTGATGTACTTTTATTTGTGATACTTTGATGCACTTTTACTTGAGATCCTTTAAGGACATTTGGCTGATAAAATGTACTTTTATTTGTGATACTTTAAGGACATTTGGCTGATAAAATGTACTTTTATTTGTGATACTTTAAGGACATTTGGCTGATAAAATGTATTTTTATTTGTGATACTTTAAGGACATTTGGCTGATAAAATGTGGGCTTACAGTAAGTAGGAATTTGACTTCAGGACTTATTTTTTTACATTGTTGTATCAGTACTTTCTTAATTAGTCTACTAAAATCAGGACAATCTTTAAAAGCCCAAATGATAAATGTTCTTTAGCTCCAGCCTAAATATCTAAAACAAACTAAACACCTCAACTATCAAACTTCTGCTGGACTACCAAAGACAAAATAGAGAAATATTTATCTGCAGATGAATCAACAAAAAATACTGCAGATTAATAAAAAGTAATCTTAAATACAAAGACTTTATCAGCTAAGTTGTTTTATTGCAAAAGAAAAAGAAAGTTGAAAGTTTCAACAAATATATCCAGAGGGAAAACGTTAGAAAAATCTGCAAAAGACTGCAGTGGTGAGAAATCATTATGGTCTAAAAGCCTTTGCAGACCGTTTACATGCACTAAAACCTAAATAACACACAACAGGAAAGAGAAAACCCTTAAAAGCATAGTATCGCATTAACACCATATTCCTACATGCATTGCGGCTAAAACATCCAATCAGCGAGCTTAAACCATAGCTGAGGATCTTGGGTAATCAGTTCAGTGGCTGTGTATCGCAATGATGCTCGAAATGTCCCTTATAGGCCTACGTCTGTTTCCGGTTATTTTTATTTTGAAATTCAGTTCCTGACGGACGCCAAAAAAGCCCGAGATTATGGAATTAAACAAATAAATAAAAACAAGGATAATTGTGTGTTATTGGTGAGTAAATAACAGTGTGTTATTTTGAAAAGAATAACGAATTAGAAGGAAAAAAAGAAAATACAGATTTCATTATTCTGAGGCTCTGAGCCCCATTTATTTTCCTCTCAGACGACAAAAAAAGTCCGACATTATACGATTTAAAATAAAAGCAATAATTGTGGCTTGATATTGAGTAAGAACATGTTTTTATGAACCACACAGCTTCCGGTCTTCCAAGACCCGAACGGACAAAAAGACGTGCTGCAGGCACGAAACATACTACCAATAGAAATACATTGCTTTTAAAATCATTCTGTGTGACACGAAAAAAAGGGGGAAATCGTGTTGGTGAACACGAATCAATAGATTCAATGTCGTGAGACTGGCCACACACACGGAACAATTTGACACATTTCCCGCTCTTATGTGCCCCTCCCCCCACATGGATCATACCTGGGACACGCAATACATGTTCAGTGTCTATTCTTTGTATATTTACTGCAGTGTTTCATGTATACCAGTAGTCTGATACAATATGTACAGTTTGAAAGGATGTTAAATGAAATGTGGTGATGATTAATGGTTTTTGTGTTCATGTAATAGCAGTTAAAACAGGACCGGGGGGGAAGTAGACAATAGGAGAGTTAAGAAGATTACAATTTGAGCTAAAAGGCAGCTACTATTGTTAGCTCATTAGCAAACGAGGCTTACATTATAACAACATTTTCATACAATAGAACTGTTAAATCATACTTTCAGCTCTCTGAATCTAAGAACAAATGATTGAGTCGTGTACACGGAATAATTGAATATGTTTTTTATTCCTGAAAATTGAAACAGCTACAGCAGAAGGTAAAGATCAGGTACAGCTCAGATTACAGTTTTTTGAGGTCGACTGATTCACTAGATAAAACTAGTTTTCAGCATCGGATTAAACTACAGTGTTGATTAAAAAAGAAACATCACCTGTAAATTAGAGGGGGTTTAAATTGGGAGAAACTAAAGCTTCACCAAGAGAAAAACTTTTAATGTCAATAGTTTGTAATCACTTTAACGACGGGAACTAAAAGATGTACATTAAAGTTGATTTTGAAATGTTTAGAGATAACAAATCAGAAAGATCATGAAGATTAATTCATGCTAAATAATCGCTTTTTGCAGTGCTAATCCTTAATCCTACATGGCAACATACCTGAAAAACTCTAGCAATGTTCCATTACATCTTTAGCTCTGAGCTACCTCTGGGAAGCGCGATATAAAGTTATTTTTTTAGTAATGTCTCTCCATTTAAAAACATTGACAATGTGTAAATCTGAGCCGATAGTTTAGATGTGTCAACTAAAATAAAGTAGCTAACAGGTGCATTCAATTCAAAACGGCTCAACTGCATGCAATGGGTGCTAGCGTTAATTTCAACCGCGCTCACACAAATCTCATTACGAATTCTATACAGCTAAATATTTATAGAAAGGGCAGTTTATGAGTTTCTTTTGGATTGGTTGGGCCCAGTAGATTTGGAGAAAACAATTGTCTTTGAGACTGATGCTCTTCCTAGAGGTTTTGCTGCGTCATGCTAACGTTGCACTGGAACAACAAACTAACTTTATCTTCTTATCCATGTCAGTTCTTTGTTTTCGGTCAGTATGGTTTGTAACGCGACATTGGCTAGTCGTAAGCCTAGCCAGATCTGTTAGCATCTGAGCTAGCTATGTGGCTATCATAGCTGGCTCGGGCATGTTCCTGGCAAAGTAGCATGTTAGCGCTTAGCTCATCAGCTACAGTCGCTACCTGCCAAATATTTAGAGAAAACATGCTGTCAGTTTCAGGTTTGCACTATATAATACTGAAGCACAAACACATTGAATTTATAATAACAGCCCGCAAAATGTTGATACATAATTGTATCCTCCTCAGTTATCTGTCATCAGTCGACCTCTGTTTGTACATTTGGTTTGTTGTTTGGAGGTTTTACAGCAAACATTCAGACTCTGATTGTACATCAATACAACGTTAGGAGATAAACCAACATGGTGGCGCAGCTAAAGGTCTTCACAGGTCCTCTCGGTTCTCGCTAACATTGTAATCGGTCTAATCAGAGCCCGGTTGTATTCTCGTTACGCCCTCTTAATATCCTCTAGGTTTTATCAGATAAGTTCTGATGGTCCCCTTTAAATCCAGCCTGTTGTTGCTTGAGAATGAATGCATGAAGGCAGGGTTTTGGTAGTTTACTTTTTTCATTGGATCCAAGGTGTTGGACCTGTGAAGACCTCTAGGCTGAGCTGAAATTGTCATGAGCAGACAGCTACATGTTTAAACCCCGGCTGGTATTTGGTCAGATTGTGAGGTTTGAGAGAGAGAGAGCTGATTGGCTGCTGCTACGGTTCCCTCCTCCATCAGTTTGAGTCCAGCTCGACATCAGCAGAGAGGAAACAGGATTGCTTGCCAACAACACAAGAAGAAACACAAAAAACAAGCAAACAGCGTCTACAGTCCGACAGTCCAGTGCTGATACTCCACTTTCTGTCCAGTCAAAGTCTAAATCGTTTCCATTTAATCCATCTTGAACTCGGTCAGTTTTAAATTGATTTATTTTATTTTTAAATTACAATCTTCCCTCCAAGTTGCAACTTTTATTAACAACATCCTGGTGGTCTAGAGCTTTTAGTGGAGCTATAAATGGCCAACCTCTATGTATTCGAACATGAAAGTATGCTGGTATGATTTGCCCCTCTGAAAGGTACACATAGCTGGTGACAATAACACATTGGCATAAAGTGTTTGTCCAAAAAGGTCTGAAATGGACCATCTGTCCTCAGGGTGGGGCTTAAGGAAAGGTCATGGGATCATACAAATCTAAAAAGGGATCATCCTCTTGAACGCAGGAATGAGAACATGTATTTTTATCATGATCTGTGTGGACGAAAGGGACATGACGGTCCTGAGGCTTATTGGGAAGAAAATGCAACTTCATAATGAATAATATAAGTAAAGATCATAATGTATGTATTTTAACATTACAGAGGCAGTCAACATCAGGCTAATGCTAAGAGCCGTCTGCTGTTAACGTCTGATCAAAAATCGAAACGTTCTTTGATCAGGTTTTTCGTGAGCAGATGGTGGAATATCAACACTGGACTTTACAATTGTCTTTCTTCAACAAAACCAGAATTCACAAAACCTTAAATCAATAATCTGAATCTTCCACTAATGCAATAACATTGATTATTAAGATTTTTGGGTGAAAAGATAAGTGATTTTTGTGGAAGATTCAGATGACTAACTTGAGGTTTTACAAAACAAAATAAACCTGACAGAGTACATTTAAAACATCATGTTGCACCGAGAATAGATTGAAGCTACATGTCCAGCTGACTTGAAGACAGTTTGAGTGAAATATTGTTAAAGCAGGTCTTTCCTGTGTTTACTACGCTTCATTGCATATCGAGCAGAAAGGGAAGATTGAAAACACTTGAGTGCACTGTTCAGCTTTCTCAGCCACGACCAGGTTGACTAAATCAGGGTTTCTAAATTGCTGGGAGTTTAAGTATGCAAAAATACCATTTTATAGTACGATTGAGTTCAGTTTCGGACTGGAGGAAAATCTATTGGCTCTGTTCGAGAAGCATGACGTGGAAGTTATCTTCTCATAACTGAGGAATAAATCCCCTCTCAGCATTTATTACCCCCACACGTACTGACCATGTGAAGGGGATTTACTTTCTACTTTTCAAGAATGTGAATCAACCTCTGACCCCGAATGATCACATGACCGGCGGGTGTCTGGCGTCCATAAAACATGTAAGAGATATTTCCAAATCCAGCATCACTTCAAATGAAATGTAAATGTGCAAAAAAAGCTAATATATTTCTGTAACAACTTCAAATAAGCTCAATAAAAAAAACTCTGGGATAATAGAAAAAAACACCTCTATATCAGATTTCAATAGTTTGATTTGATTAAATATAGATATAAGTCAACAGAGTATTTGAGTCTAAGGAGTTTGCAGTCTTATTTAGGGTATTAAAAGAGGAGATTCAGACGGGGCCACAAACAAAACAAGTCAAAAGAAAAAACAACAATGAGCAACTTGAGTCTATATGAAGTGTCTAACTGTCAGCAGTTCTGTAATCAAGTCAAAGCCAAAATCAAATATGAGTTGACTCAGACAATTAAGAAAAGTCCATACGAAATATATATTTAGAAAGTCGATTCATCCATTTATAAGTAGGTAATTTCTTAGTGCGATAATGTCAGAAAATGCCATTTCCGGCCTCTTAGAAATTGAGTTTTTCCTCTGTTTTAGGTTGTAGTGAATATCTTTGGGTTGTTTACTGACAATACAAGACTTTGAAGACTTTTTGAGAAACTGCAAAGGCATTTTTCACAAATGTTCTGAGTGATCAATCAACAAATCTAGAAAATAACCAGCAGAATAATGGATAATGACAATTATTATTTAGTTGCAGCCTTAAAGACCTCAACAGTTAGACGAGTCAGAGTCAAAACGCTCAAAGTACAAGGATGAGTTTAAGTTAATGTGGCCCACAAGAAGTCGGAGGTATTTTAGCCCGCTCTAAAAGTTACACAGAGAAACACTTAGGGTAACAAAACTAAGTCACAATCAGAGGATTACTATGAAAATATATCATAACAAGGCAGCACTGAAAATAAACCAGGGGCCAGACACCCGGCAGCCATTCAACCTTACTCTAAATCAGCTGCTAGTGTTCAGAGAAAATATTTAAAGCTGGTCTTGGCATTTTAAGGAAACTACACTTCACTTCCTGTCTGTGAGGAATCTTTGACCTTTCAGAAAGTAACGTTTCTCCTTCCCTCATTTCTTTTTTTGTCGAGTAACAGACCAACTCTTTGCTGAGTCGTTGAATTCTGAAGTGTCACATGATACGAGGGCTGGAAACAGGAAGTGGAGTCCAGTGTCTGACAGGTGCTGACGGGGCTCATATTGCACAAGGGTTGGTCAGATCGTCAAACACAGTCGGCTCCTCGATCCCTCGTGCAAACAGCTTGATCAAGTTGCTGTGCACTCTGGGAGAACAAGACAAAAAGAGAAGGCGTACATATGTTAACTAATAGATATCTACATACAACTTCCCCAGTTAATGACTTCCAGTTAAAACCATTTTGTTGTATTACAAGTTTTCAGAAATGTTATTATTAAAGGGACCTGTTATCCTAATGGTCTGGCTAAAAAGGTATGTATTGTTAACACTTTACAAAAGGTGAAAAGTGTTATTGAAAAAATCTCACTATGACACCTCCATAGTTGATTATCTTTAATAGGACAGTTATCTTAACATATTGTGTTAGAACACTTGAAAATGGGGCATTATATACAATTCTAACTGTTGGTGCATTTAGGAGAAATCTGCACATGCAAATTTGTAAAATAATCATTTATTATGTGTCATTTAGATGGTATGTTTTTCACCAGCTAAGAATAAGGACATGCTATTGAAGCCTAACAGCCTTACCTCTCATTTTTGTTTTAAAATATTTGGGAGTATCAACTTCAAAAGGCTCCCAGTGGGTGGTGGTACCTGACGTCGATGGCCGTGTGGGACAACATTAGTAAAATAATCATTTAAAATGTGTAATTTCGATAGTATATTTTCCACTGTATGTATAAATGTGTCTGTTGATTGTGTGTATATATATATATATATATATATATATATATATATATATATATATATATATATATATATATATATAGGATATACATATTTGTATACATGTTGTTATATATATTTGTATTTTGTTTTCAGGCATTTTGATCTCTCTGTCTGTACACACAAACTGAAAGATTGACAATAAAGTTGACTAGCTAGAAAAAAGGACATGCTATTGAAGCCTAACAGCGTTGACTTTATTTTTATTTTATCAATTGAAAAGGCTCCCAGTGGGTGGTGGTACCTGACATCGATGGCCGTGTGTGTCAGGATTTCGCCGTCGCAGTTCCAGCTGCTGTAGGCCGGCGCACAGCCGCAGGCCGGGTGGTTTCTGCAGATCTGGCCGAAGATCTGGTGCTTCCCGTTCTCCCGCAGGTCCAGGTCCGAGTCGCTCTGGCAGTGACGGGGGGTGAAGCAGAAACGCCGTACCCGGTGGACCTCAACAAAGTTCAGGTCAAACTGGGAAACAAAGGAAGAAGGAGACGATATTCATTTAAACAGTATTTTCCAATAGGCTAACGGGATTGGTTGACCAATCACAACAGAGCCGGCCAGCTAACCAATCAGAGCAGACTGGGCTTTTTGAACATTAAAGCATGGAGACATGTAGCAGTAGAGACACTACATACTGATATACTAAGGACAGAGGGTGTCGTTTTTCTCATACTGATATTCTGAACAATCTGTGCTGTTGTATTTGCTGTAAAGTGTCTCTACTGTTTTTATTATATGTACAGCACTTTGGCTCGACCAAAAATCGTTTATAAATGTGCTCTATAAATAAAACTTGATTTGATTTGAT
>NW_022991189.1:266036-351036 GCF_902827175.1 Gymnodraco acuticeps | reverse complement strand
CCCCTCTTCTTCATGTCTCTTCTACATCAACATGTGTCCCCTCTTCTTCATGTCTCCCCTCTTCTTCATGTCTCTTCTACATCAACATGTGGTCCCCTCTTCTCCATGTCTCTTCTACATCAACATGTGTCCCTCTCCGTCTTCTCAACATGTGTCCCTCTTCTTCATTGTCTCTTCTACTCAACATGTGTCCCCTCTTCTTCATGTCTCTTCTACATCAACAGGTGTCCCCCTCTTCTTCATGTCTCGTCTACATCAACATGTGTCCCCATCTTCTTCATGTCTCTTCTACACAACATGTGTCCCCTCTTCTCAATGTCTCTTCTAACATCAACATGTGTCCCCCCTCTTGCTCCATGTCTCTTCTACATCAACAGGTGTCCCCTCTTCTCCATGTCTCTTCTACATCAACATGTGTCCCCTCTTCTTCATGTCTCTTTCTACATCAACATGTGTCCCTCTTCTCCATGTCTCTTCTACATCAACATGTGTCCCCTCTTCTCCATGTCTCTTCTACGATCAACCATGTGTCCCCTCTTCTCATGTCTCTTCTACATCAACATGTGTCCCCCTCTTCTCCATTGTCTCTTCTACATCAACATGTGTCCCCTCTTCTCCATGTCTCTTCTACATCAACATGTGTCCCCTCTTCTTCATGTCTCTTCTACATCAACATGTGTCCCCTCTTCTTCATGTCTCTCTACATCAACATGTGTCCCTCTCTTCTTCATGTCTCTTCTACATCAACATGTGTCCCCCTCTTCTTCATGTCTCTTTTACATCAACATGTGTCCCCTCTTCTCCATGTCTCTTCTACATCAACATGTGTCCCCTCTTCTTCATGTCTCTTCTACATCAACATGTGTCCCCTCTTCTTCATGTCTCTTCTACATCAACATGTGTCCCCTCTTCTTCATGTCTCTTCTACATCAACATGTGTCCCCCATGTGTCCCCTCTTCTCATGTCTCTTACATCAACATGTGTCCCCCTCTGTGGAAAGAGACTCTGAAAGTTTCAGGAACAAAGATTCTCTCTCTTTTTGTCACTTTTGTTTATGAGATTATTTAATTAACCCAATGTCCCCATCGTCTAAGATGACGTACTAAAACCCAATGAAATTAAGTTTATAATTTATTCAAGGCCTTAAAAAACAAGTTATTCTAAAAAAGGACAAAAGGAAACCAGCAGATGTTGGTATTTTCGATTAAAGGTTACGTAAACTATTTTTAGATAATCAAACGAGCTGATTTTCTTTTAATTGACTCATCATTGAAGCTCTTAAATTTGAGTTTTGCATGTTGACTGACAATATTTAAGAGACATTTATGAATCTAAAGCATGCGAATGTGCAATGTAAGCCACAAAGCAACCAAAAAGTGTCTTTATTTGTGTGATATTATCCATTATGGCTCATTTTATTTTCCCCTATAGGAGGAGCCTTTGGGCCTTTGACCCTCATCAGTCTTTAGTCCTGTATAAAACCTTGAAACGACCTGAAATGACTTTATGTTTTAGTTGATGTGTAGTGACTGACCCACGATGATGTGCAGCGCAGAGGTCACAGGGTCATTGCTGCCCACAGTGGCGAAGCAGATGCAGTCTGTCGAACCTGAAACACACACACATATGGTACAATGTTCAAGTGAGAAAGTAGCCTATATTTAAAGACAACGTTTTTGTTAAATTGCACATTTAAAAAAAACAACAACCTGGAAACTTTTTTTTTTTTACCCAGCAACAGAGAATCCTGCTCTTTTGATTGGCTGATCGCTGTCTCAAATGTCAAAGTTCATCCAGCATTCTGAATCGTAGCCTCTAATGCTGCGCTTCCATTACAGGTTAGGAACTGGGGTAGTTACTATAGTAACGCAGTGTAGGCGGAGCCCTAACGTCATCTTCAATGAGAGCCCCAGAAAAACAACACAGCCGTTAGCTCTTAGCCCTCAGAGCTCACAGCTCCTCATATCTGTTCAGAAACTAGACAAAAGTTAAACAAGTACAAACCACAGACTGCCTGTGTCATGGCGAATACAGTCGCTGGTTTATTATGTCTGTATAGGCCGTTGTTGTGAGTGTGGACGGTCGGAGCATATATAACGTTAGCTTAGCCAAGCTACATTTAGAAAACACGTATTTTAAAAGGGTTTTTCGCCTGCCGTCTGTCTGCAGACTTGTCAAAGCATTAATTCATGGTTTTTACTAACCGGTATCAGTATGTTGTTACTTCGGCATCATTTTGAAACGTGTATTACAATTAAATCACGGTCAAATATGTTCATCTTGTTGTAGGCTCGGCACGCTTAAAGCGAGCTACCCGCTGCAGTGGAAACGCGCGTTTTGTCTGTCAGTTATACATCATGTAGACATTGTAGAGACAAGCCGAGAAAAAACAATGTGAGGCTTTAAGTTCTGCAGAGAACCATAATCAATGTGACTCTGTACATATACATATATATCATTACTATTATTATTACACACTATTATTATTATTTATTACATTACAGATTTTATTTGTATACTCCTGGAAATAATTACTGCACTTTACTCTTTATTCCTTTATCCCTTATTACTAAGTATGTATGCGTGTATTTTGTTGTCTTATGTTGTGATGTTTTTGTTTTGATGGCATCCTTGAAAGGGAGAAGCATTTATGTCATTGTACATGTATAATGACATTAAACTATTCTATTCCTCCCTATAATGAATGAGGTAAAGAGATTTAATTGATCAGAGTCTGTAATTCTTGAGATAACAGGCAATTATAATTATTTTAGAATAATTTCCTCACTGTTTCGGCCCCTAATATACAGTCTCTTTATACTGTCACCTAGAAAAGCACTTAAATAGGCTCTGAAAATGTTTTTGTTTTCTATTAATTGGCATCTATGTGTTTGATTTGTCTTGTTTTTGTGGTTTCTAACAGCTTTACACTTTGTTAAGTTGGCAGCATGAGAAGTCAGACTTAGAGTGGGGAAAAGACGAGTCTCATGCAACAGTAAGGACAATTTAAACTAAAGAAATGCAGAAACCCTGCTTACAATGAACCAAAAGTGAACCCGGAACAATCAGAATTGTAAACTGCCGACTACATTAAATCAACCTAGGAACCGTTTCAAGGGCTCATTGAGCTTTTCCAAGCAGCTTTTCAACCTTGCATTTTAAATCAACTAAAAGGTAAAACAACGTAATAAAGCAGTGTTTTTGATAATCAGTGTTTCTGACCTGCAGGAATGATGCCGATGCGCAGCGAGCTGGGGAGCAGGGATTCGTCGGCACAGTTTGGATCCACGCCGCCGTCGATCTGCGACCTCCAGATCAGCCCGTGGTTGATCTCGCTGAACATGCCGTCCCCCCCGACACACACCACCCTGAGCCGAGGGTCCAAGGGAGATGTTAAAACAACAGAGACGGCAAAAGTACATACATCCTTTACTCGAGTAGAAGTACAGATACTCGTGTTTAAAATACTATGGTAAAAATAGAAGTACTGACTAAACTTCTTTACTCAAGTAAAAGTAAAGAACTTTGAAATGTACTTCAGTAAAAAAGTACCCATAACTAGCAGCTGCTTTAAAGAGTACCTGACCTCCCTTTATATTAATAGAACAATAATGTCATTGTTAGCTAATGAATGTTTCCATGCTGAACAACGGCAACATGACAACGTTTCCATTGGTCCCTCTTCTTTAGAGAGACCAGGAAATGATGGATACACGGATCGTGTTCAAATCAATAGGCACGCAATGACTCTAAAGAATAATGATCACGCACCAAACACACATTCAGACTAAAGGAACCAGCTGTTTGGAAACTGTGAGAAGTAGAAAGTACAGGTATTTGAGTTCAACATGTAAGAAGTAGAAAGTACAGGTATTTGAGTTCAACATGTAAGAAGTAGAAAAGTACAGGTATTTGAGTTCAACATGTAAGAAGTAGAAAGTACAGGTATTTGTGTTCAACATGTGAGAAGGTAGAAAGTACAGGTATTTGTGTTCAACATGTAAGAAGTAGAAAGTACAGGTATTTGTGTTCAACATGTGAAGAAGTAGAAAGTACAGGTATTGAGTTCAACATGTAAGAAGTAGAAAGTACAGGTATTGTGTTCAACATGTAAGAAGTAGAAAGTACAGGTATTTGAGTTCACATGTCAGAAGTAGAAAGTACAGGTATTTTGAGTTCAACATGTAAGAAGTAGAAAGTACAGGTATTTGAGTTCAACATGTGAGAAGTAGAAAGTACAGGTATTTGAGTTCAACATGTAAGAAGTAGAAAGTACAGGTATTTGAGTTCAACATGTAAGAAGTAGAAAGTACAGGTATTTGTGTTCAACATGTAAGAAGTAGAAAGTACAGGTATTTGAGTTCAACATGTAAGAAGTAGAAAGTACAGGTATTTTAGTTCAACATGTAAGAAGTAGAAAGTACAGGTATTTAGTTCAACATGTAAGAAGTAGAAAGTACAGGTATTTGAGTTCAACATGTAAGAAGTAGAAAGTACAGGTATTTGAGTTCAACATGTGAGAAGTAGAAAGTACAGGTATTTGTGTTCAACATGTGAGAAGTAGAAAGTACAGGTATTTGAGTTCAACATGTCAGAAGTAGAAAGTACAGGTATTTGGGTTCAAAATGTAAGAAGTAGAAAGTACAGGTATTTGAGTTCAACATGTAAGAAGTAGAAAGTACAGGTATTTGAGTTCAACATGTAAGAAGTAGAAAGTACAGGTATTTGAGTTCAACATGTCAGAAGTAGAAAGTACAGGTATTTGAGTTCAACATGTAAGAAGTAGAAAGTACAGGTATTTGAGTTCAACATGTGAGAAGTAGAAAGTACAGGTATTTGTGTGTTCAACATGTAAGAAGTAGAAAGTACAGGTATTTGAGTTCAACATGTAAGAAGTAGAAAGTACAGGTATTTGAGTTCAACATGTAAGAAGTAGAAAGTACAGGTATTTGAGTTCAACATGTGAGAAGTAGAAAGTACAGCTATTTGTGTTCAACATGTAAGAAGTAGAAAGTAAAAAGTACAGGTATTTGTGTTCAACATGTAAGAAGTAGAAAGTACAGGTATTTGAGTTCAACATGTGAGAAGTAGAAAGTACAGGTATTTGTGTTCAACATGTGAGAAGTAGACAGTACAGGTATTTGTGTTCAACATGTAAGAAGTAGAAAGTACAGGTATTTGAGTTCAACATGTAAGAAGTAGAAAGTACAGGTATTTGAGTTCAACATGTAAGAAGTAGAAAGTACAGGTATTTGAGTTCAACATGTAAGAAGTAGAAAGTACAGGTATTTGAGTTCACATGTAAGAAGTAGAAAGTACAGGTATTTGAGTTCAACATGTAAGAAGTAGAAAGTACAGGTATTTGAGTTCAACATGTGAGAAGTAGAAAAGTACAGCTATTTGTGTTCAACATGTAGATAAGTAAAAGTACAGGTATTTGTGTTCAAACATGTAAGAAGTAGAAAGTACAGGTATTTGAGTCAACATGTGAGAAGTAGAAAGTACAGGTATTTGTGTTCAACATGTGAGAAGTAGACAGGTACAGGTATTTGTGTTCAACAATGTAAGAAGTAGAAAGTACAGGTATTTAGTTCAACATGTAAGAAGTAGAAAGTACAGGTATTTGAGTTCAACATGTCAGAAGTAGAAAGTACAGGTTATTTGAGTTCAACATGTAAGAAGTAGAAAGTACAGGTATTTGTGTTCAACATGGTAAGAAGTAAGAAAGTACAGGTATTTGAGTTCAACATGTAAGAAGTAGAAAGTACAGGTATTTGAGTTCAACATGTGAGAAGTAGAAAGTACAGGTATTTGTGTTCAACATGTGAGAAGTAGAAGTACAGGTATTTGAGTTCACATGTAAGAAGTAGAAAGTACAGTATTAGTGTTCAAACATGTAAGAAGTAGAAAGTACAGGTATTGTGTTCAACATGTAAGAAGTAGAAAGTAGAAAGTACAGGTATTAGTGTTCAACATGTAGATGAGTAGAAAGTACAGGTATTTGAGTTCAACATGTAAGAAGTAGAAAGTACAGGTATTTGAGTTCAACATGTGAGAAGTCAAAGTAAAAAGTCGTCAGAAAAATAAGTAGTGGAGAAAAGTACTGATACAAGAAACATGTACTTAAGCACAGTAACTAAGTATTTGTACTCCACTACTTCTTACAATTTAAAAATAATAATAAAAACCACAGAAAAACAGTCACTTTGGCTAAAAAGCGTTTGTTGCATGTTAAAAGGTTTTGAGACTGTATTTTGTTTAACAAATATACTTAACTCGAGCTATATAAAAAAGGAGATGTTATATAATTTAATCTTTTTACATTTCTATGCCTAATCAGTAGTTTTACTGTCACTCAAAGTGTAGAAAGTTGGCAGTATAAAGAAGACAGCAGCAGGCGGATTTGATTTCTGTGGTGCTTTCATTTCGGCGGTGTCTGTGCCATATTTTATAAAGGAACTAAACTCTTAGGGCCCGTGTTCACATAGGATCTTATTTATATTGTTTCCAAAGGTTAATAACAAGGTAGATCATACATTGGTGTTACATTTGAACATGATTTACTTAAGATTTAGTTGAACTTTTTTCCACAAAACACCTGATGCTGGAAGATCTTAGGTAGAAAGATAATGAGAATAAATATGGAACAAAATGTAAACCATGCCCTCTTAACTAAAGAGACGTCAGGTTTAAACTGAAATCACTTAAAATGAACACTACTTATAAGTTTGAATATGTTTTCATCTAAGTGCCTCCAGTTAAAAATGTCTATACTTTTTTAGATAAGTGCTTGTGACTTCATTGTAGAGAAAGGAGGAAAAGCTTGTTTTTTGTCCCCATTAACATGTGCTCTATTGCCAGACAAACAATATCATAACAAAGACTAAACAAATTAATTTGAGGCAGCATATCGGCCGGGCGTAGACTGAATTTTGCTGCTGGTCGTGTTGTACTCTTATCGCCATATGCAGATCTTCTACCGCAGTCAAATTGAGCCGGGGAACCAATCTAGACAAAGTATGAGGGCAAGCATCCTCCATGTGTTGGTGGTGAAAAAAACAACGACAAACAAGTAGAAAATAGCACGAATAAAAGAGCAAAGGAGCGGCTATTGTCGTCACGATGTTTTTGTAAAAGAAACAGGAAATAAAATGACTTGGGAGATTTTCTGGATGAAAACGCTAGGATGAATTTCTCCAAAATGCTTTATTTTGTCGGTATTTCATGCTCTGCTTTGTGAAGGATCTGAACTCTCACCATCAAACTTCTTCAGCTCCGCCTCCGTCCTCAGGTGGTCTCTTGCATAATTTGGCGTGCTCCGTCACTGTGACAACACACACAGACAGGAAGTGAGTTAGATACTTGATCACTAACACAGGAAGCTCAGAGACAGGAAGTGAGTTAGATACTTGATCACTAACACAGGAAGCTCAGAGACAGGAAGTGAGTTAGATACTTGATCACTAACACAGGAAGCTCAGAGACAGGAAGTGAGTTAGATACTTGATCACTAACACAGGAGCTCAGAGACAGGAAGTGAGTTAGATACTTGATCACTAACACAGGAAGCCTCAGAGACAGGAAGTGAGTTAGATACTTGATCACTAACACAGGAAGCTCAGAGACAGGAAGTGAGTTAGATACTTGATCACTAACACAGGAAGCTCAGAGACAGGAAGTGAGTTAGATACTTGATCACTAACACAGGAAGCTCAAGAGACAGGAAGTGAGTTAGATACTTGATCACTAACACAGGAAGCTCAGAGACAGGAAGTGAGTTAGATACTTGATCACTAACACAGGAAGCTCAGAGACAGGAAGTGAGTTAGATACTTGATCACTAACACAGGAAGCTCAAAGACAGGAAGTGAGTTAGATACTTGATCACTAACACAGGAAGCTCAGAGACAGGAAGTGAGTTAGATACTTGATCACTAACACAGGAAGCTCAGAGACAGGAAGTGAGTTAGATGCTTGATCACTAACACAGGAAGCTCAAAGACAGGAAGTGAGTTGATACTTGATCACTAACACAGGAAGCCTCAAAGAACAGGAAGTGAGTTAGATACTTTGTCACTAACACAGAAGCTCAAAGACAGGAAGTGAGTTAGATACTTGATCACTAACACAGGAAGCTCAGAGACAGGAAGTTAGTTAGATGCTTGATCACTAACACAGGAAGCTCAAAGACAGGAAGAGTGAGTTTGATACTTGAATCACTAACACAGGAAGCTCAAAGACAGGAAGTGAGTTAGATACTTGATCACTAACACAGAAGCTCAAAGACAGGAAGTGAGTTAGATACTTGATCACTAACACAGGAAGCTCAGAGACAGGAAGTGAGGTTAGATACTTGATCACTAACACAGGAAGCTCAGAGACAGGAAGTGAGTATAGATACTTGATCACTAACACAGGAAGCTCAGAGACAGGAAGTGAGTTAGATCTTGATCACTAACACAGGAAGCTCAAAGACAGGAAAGTGAGTTAGATACTTGATCACTAACACAGGAAGCTCAGAGACAGAAGTGAGTTAGATACTTGATCACTAACACAGGAAGCTCAGAGACAGGAAGTGAGTTAGATACTTGATCACTAACACAGGAAGCTCAGAGACAGGAAGTGAGTTAGATACTTGATCACTAACACAGGAAGCTCAAAGACAGGATGATGCGTACCGATAACGTGCGTGGGTGACGCCGGCCAGGGCGAACAGCGGGGCGACCTTCTGCTCGTAGATATTTTTTCCCGTGTTGCTTCCCGCTGTACGGGTTGATGTAGACCAGCAGCTGTTTGGGTCTGCTGGCTGCAACAACAATCAATCAATCAATAACGTTATTAATCCCGCAAGGGGCAATTGGTTATGAGCAGTTGATGTCATGTACACAGGCAGGAAGAAGAAAGCACACAGAGCATTCCAATTTACACGATAAATAGTTCATAGCATCACAATAAATAAGTCAATAAATAATCAAGTTAAAAAACCTATCAAGAACTTGAATGATTTTGAAAAGCGATTTGTCTTAAGAGCAGGTCGAGCATATCTACGCCCGCATGGCAACAGATGAAATTCATCAACACAGAGTTACAGGAAGTGTTTGGCAACAATAGCGAGAGCTAGAGGCTGTACATATATTTAACATGTTCATACAATTGCTCAACTATTTACTGTGATATCTTCTCTCAATAGTTACTTTATTTTTGCTGTATTATTATTTTAATTTGTATTCTATTTTATCTTCATTTTGACCTTGTGTTGCTGCTTTTCCCAAGGGGATAAATAAAGTTCCATCTTATCTTAAAGGTCCCCTATTATACTGTTTTTCATCAATATATCACAGGTCTCAGATATATCCAGAGCCTGTCTCTGATTGGCTGAAACACCAAACAGATCATTGCGGCATTACCCATAATCCCCTCTGTTTCAGCTCTGTTTCCAAAGTGATGATTCTCTGTCTGTTACTTTAGATGAAAATAAGGAGCCCCTCCCCACGCCCCTCTGAGAGACATTTGGTTACAAATAACTCAATGGTGCTCTAGGAGGAGATTCAGGTGATAAGAGGGGGGGGGGGGGGGGGGGGGGTTACATTGGTAGCTGATTGGCTAATGGTTACACAAGACAAAACATCGTTATGACATCATAAAGTGGGCAAAATCTGATCAGCTCATTTTCAGACGAGTTTTTATAGAAACTGGATCAAAAAGAGAGAGAATCTTTGTTCCTGAAACTTTCAGAGTCTCTTTCCACAGAGGGGAAACATGTTGATGTAGAAAGAGACATGAGGAAGAGGGGACACATGTTGATGTAGAAGAGACATGAAGAAGAGGGGACACATGTTGATGTAGAAGAGACATGAAGAAGAGGGGACACATGTTGATGTAGAAGAGACATGAAGAAGAGGGGACACATGTTGATGAAGAAGAGACAGAGAAGAAGAGGGGACACATGTTGATGAAGAAGAGATGAAGAAGAGACACAGAAGAAGAGACATGAAGAAGAGGGGACACATGTTGATGTAGAGGAGACATGAAGAAGTGGGGACACATGTTGATGTAGAAGAAGAGACATGAAGAGGGGACACATGTTGATGTAGAAGAGACATGAAGAAGAGGGGACACATGTTGATGTAGAGAGACATGAAGAAGAGGAGACACATGTTGATGTAGAAAATACATGAACGAAGAGGAAGAGAGGGGACACATTGTTGTTAGAGAGACATGAAGAAGTGGGGACACATGTTGATGTAGAAGAGACATGAGAAGAGGGGACACATGTGATGTAGAAGAGACATGAAGAAGAGGGGACACATGTTGATGTAGAAGAGACATGAAGAAGAGGAGAACATGTTGATGTAGAAGAGACATGAAGAAGAGGGGACACATGTTGATGTAGAAGACACATGAAGAAGCGGGGAACATGTTGATGTAGAGGAGACATGAAGAAGAAGGGACACATGTTGATGTAGAGGGGACATGAAGAAG
Source organism: Gymnodraco acuticeps (assembly GCF_902827175.1). NCBI lineage: Eukaryota > Metazoa > Chordata > Actinopteri > Perciformes > Bathydraconidae > Gymnodraco > Gymnodraco acuticeps. Next base: position 340,553 of record NW_022991189.1, on the reverse strand, counting down.
AAGAGGGGACACATGTTGATGTAGAGAAGAGACATGAAGAAGAGGGACACATGTTGATGTAGAGGAGACATGAAGAAGTGGGGACACATGTTGATGAAAGAGACATGAAGAAGAGGGGACACATGTTGATGTAGAGAGACATGAAGAAGAGGGGACACATGTTGATGTAGAAGAGACATGAAGAAGAGGGGACACATGTTGATGTAGAAGAGACATGAAGAAGAGGGGACACATGTTGATGTAGAGGAGACATGAAGAGAGGGGACACATGTTGATGAGAAGAGACATGAAGAAGAGGGGACACATGTTGATGTAGAAGAGACATGAAGAAGGGGACACATGTTGATGTAGAAGAGACATGAAGAAGAGGGGACACATGTTGATGAAGAAGAGACATGAAAAGAAGGGGACACATGTTGATGTAGAAGAGACATGAAGAAGAGGGGACACATGTTGATGAAGAAGAGACATGAAGAAGAGGGGACACATGTTGATGTAGAAGAGACATGAAGAAGAGGGGACACATGTTGATGTGATGTAGAAGAGACATGAGAAGAAGGGACACATGTTGATGTAGAAGAGACATGAAGAGAGGGGACACATGTTGATGTAGAAGAGACATGAAGAAGAGGGGACACATGTGATGTAGAAGAGACATGAAGAAGAGGGGACACATGATGTAGAAGAGACATGAAGAAGAGGGGACACATGTGATGTAGAAGAGACATGAAGAAGAGGGGACACATGTTGATGAAAGAGACATGGAAGAGGGGACACATGTTGATGTAGAAAGAGACATGAGAAGAGGGACACATGTTGATGTAGAGAGACTGAGGAAGAAGGGGACACATGTTGATGTAGAAGAGACATGAGGAAGAGGGGACACATGTTGATGTAGAAGAGACATGAAGAAGAGGGACACATGTTGATGTAGAAAGACATGAAGAAGAGGGGACACATGTGATGTAGAAGAGACATGAAGAAGAGGGGACACATGTTGATGTAGAGAGACATGAAGAAGTGGGGACACATGTTGATGTAGAAGAGACATGAAAGAAGAGGGGACACATGTTTTAGAGAAGAGACATGAAGAAGAGGGGACACATGTTGATGTAGAAGAGACAGAAGAAGAGGGGACACATGTTGATGTAGAAGAGACATGAAGAAGAGGGGACACATGTTGATGTAGAAGAGACATGAGAAGAGGGGACATGTTGATGAAGAAGAGACATGAAGAAGGGGACACATGTTGATGAAGAAAGAGACATGAAGAAGAGGGGACACATGTTGAGAGAAGAGACATGAAGAAGAGGGGACACATGTTGATGTAGAGGAGACATGAAGAAGTGGGGACACATGTTGATGTAGAAGAGACATGAAGAAGAGGGACACATGTTGATGTAGAAGAGACATGGAAGAAGAGGGGACACATGTTGATGTAGAGAGACATGAATAAGAGGGGGACACATGTTGATGTAGAAAGAGACATGAAGAAGAGGGGACACATGTTGCTGTAGAGGAGACATGAAGAAGGGGACACATGTTTGATGTAGAAGAGACATGAAGAAGAGGGGACACATGTTGATGTAGAAGAGACATGAAGAAGAGGGGACACATGTTGATGTAGAAGAGACATGAAGAAGAGGGGACACATGTTGATGTAGAGAGACATGAAGAAGAGGGGACACATGTTGATGTAGAAGAGACATGAAGAAGAGGGGACACATGTTGATGTAGAAGAGACATGAAGAAGAGGGGACACATGTTGATGTAGAAGAGACATGAAGAAGAGGGGACACATGTTGATGTAGAAGAGACATGAAGAAGAGGGGAACATGTTGATGTAGAAAGAGACATGAGAAGAGGGGACACATGTTGATGTAGAAGAGACATGAAGAAGAGGGACACATGTTGATGTAGAAGAGACATGAAGAAGAGGGGACACATGTTGATGTAGAAGAGACATGAAGAAGAGGGGACACATGTTGATGTCGAAGAGACATGAAGAAGAGGGGACACATGTTGATGTAGAAGAGACATGAAGAAGAGGGGACACATGTTGATGTAGAAAGACATGAAGAAGAGGGGACACATGTTGATGTAGAAGAGACATGAAGAAGAGGGGACACATGTTGATGTAGAAGAGACATGAAGAAGAGGGGACACATGTTGATGTCGAAGAGAGAGACATGAAGAAGAGGGGACACATGTTGATGTAGAAGAGACATGAAGAAGAGGGGACACATGTTGATGTAGAAGAGACATGAAGAAGAGAGGGGACACATGTTGATGTAGAAGAGACATGAAGAAGAGGGGACACATGTTGATGTAGAAGAGACATGAGAAGAGGGGACACATGTTGATGTAGAAGAGACATGAAGAAGAGGGGACACATGTTGATGTAGAAGAGACATGAAGAAGAGGGGACACATGTTGATGTAGAAGAGACATGAAGAGGGGACACATGTTGATGTAGAAGAGACATGAGAAGAGGGGACACATGTTGATGTAGAAGAGACATGAAGAAGAGGGGACACATGTTGATGTAGAAGAGACATGAAGAAGAGGGACACATGTTGATGTAGAAGAGACATGAAGAAGAGGGGACACATGTTGATGTAGAAGAGATGAAGAAGAGGGGACACATGTTGATGTAGAAGAGACATGAAGAAGAGGGGACACATGTTGATGTAGAAGAGACATGAAGAAGAGGGGACACATGTTGATGTAGAAGAGACATGAAGAAGAGGGGACACATGTTGATGTAGAAGAGACATGAAGAAGAGGGGACACATGTTGATGTAGAAGAGACATGAAGAAGAGGGGACACATGTTGATGTAGAAGAGACATGAAGAAGAGGGGACACATGTTGATGTAGAAGAGACATGAGAAGGGGGACACATGTTGATGTAGAAGAGACATGAGGGGACAACATGTTGATGTAGAAAGAGGACATGAAAGAAGAGGGGGACATCATGTTTGATGTAGAAAGGAGACACTGAAGAAAGAGGGGAGCACATGTTGATGTTAGAAGGAGGAGACATGGAAGTAAAGATGGATTTTGCAACATAGGTGACCCTTTAAACAATAAGAACACATAACTATCAATAGAACGCACTTAGAGCTCGCTGCCAGTCTGCTCTCGGATTGCTGGTGACCCACCAGCGTTGTACAACAAAGCGCTGCCTCCGGACACGTGAAGGACACTTCAGCACACCTGCCACAGCGATGCTGCTGACACCGCTCTCCACGTACACGCACTGAAACACAACAGACACAAAGTCAATATTGGATATTTAATCACTTTTTCAGTGTTGTTCCAGAGGTGTTCACTTTATTAACCGGTGTGTCGCTGCTACTTATGACACATGCATGTGCCTCATGAGGGGTTTCAATTGCAATTAATATCGTTTTTGTTTTAGCTATTCAACTAGTTAGTACATATTTCCAACGCAACAGTAGAAGGTAAGAAAATCAGACTCGGACGTGCTTGCAAGTGTTTTAATGTGGAAAAGGCTGTGTAGGCTTACCATTTGTTACACCTGCAATTGCAAAATAAGCTACTGTGGAACATCATGAAAACACTTGGATCAAATAACTTAATCGGACACTTAAAAGAGTACTTTGTTTGAGGGTGTCTTGTTGTAGTTTTGGAGAAAACGTAAGTTATTTAATAGTCAATACTTTATTATTTACTCGCAATTTTATTTACATTTTTTTTAATGTTTCCATGTCAACTATAGTATGTAAGAAAATCGGACTAAAGAATTGCAATCAAGTCATATTGTGTTTCTAAGTATTTTCCAGAGGTGTTTACATGTGTAAGTGGGTCTGATGATGATACGTGTGTGTGTGTGTGTGTGTGTGTTGTGTGTGTGTGTGTGTTAAATGTGTATCCAGGTGTGTGTACATGTGTGTTTACCGGTGAAGGCCTGCCTGCAGTCCTTTCCTTCTCTCTCATTGATTTTCTTCCAGCTGCATCGTCTTTGCAGCCGTTCTCCTCCCTCTTCCTCTCTGACGGAGATGATCTCTGACACAGAACACTGTGACACACACCTGAACACACAAACACACTTTGTTAGCCTTAGGATACAGGATCCAGGATGCATCAGATATTTCGAGCCTCTTGCAGCACATGAAGCACCACACGTTTCACGGTTTGCATTGTTTAAAGGTCCCATGTCATGGCCATTCCACTGATCATAATCCATTGTTAGGTCTACAGAATAGATTTACATTGTTCAATGTTCCAAACATCACATTGGTTTCTCATACAGCATCTCTGTATAGTATGTGTATTCACTCTCTGTCCTAAACAGCCTTGTTTTACTCCCTACAGGGTGTACTTTGAGGGTTTGTGACTCTGCAGACCGCTTACATGCAGAAAAACCTTCATAACACAAGGGGACGGGTGATAACCGGAAAAGCATGACATGGGAGCTTTAAGAAATGAACTGAAACCAAGAAAGTTAAACAGGTCATAATATTTTATTTTATAATATTGTTGTAAAAAAACATTTTATTTACACAAATGTATTTTTTATTTTAGTTACTCGCCCCAAAAAAAAGATTTTATTTTGTGTAATAAAATACTGCAGCATTATCCCTGTAACGACTAAAAACAGCTTCCTACTGACAGCAAATTGAATATCTTAATTATCTTAAGTTCACTCACTTTGCAACTAAATCAATCTGTTGACTAAATGAAACGTCTATTAAGCAAATGATTGATAGATAAATCAATATTGGAAATAACTGATAGGTGCAGCACAGTTAATCCAACGAATGGTTGATGGAAATAAATCAATCAAATACAACGAAGTGTAGTTCGTTTTTTTGACCGCCAGATGAAAAGAAAACTGTTAAAAAAAAATCAGGATAAGTGGTGGAGCTATGCTAAGCTAGGCTAACAACGCCACTGCAGATTTACCACACAGACATGAAATCTATATCCATCTGAACAGCCACACTCCCAAAGAAAGAGAAAAATACCAAAACATTTAACCATTCCTAGAAGGAATATCGATAAAGAAGGATTTATTTCTGAGAAGCCGCACATAATCTACAAACTACAGCAGAGGAACTACAACTATGAAGGCAAACTACAGGCAGTGACCCAGGAGCAGCGAAGAGGACGGCATGTTTCTGCTGGATGTTGATGGACACTTCTGTAAAAGCATATTCAAGCCATTATTCCAAAATTGTAACAAACTATTCTGAAAATCAAGACAAAAGTACTAAAAGGGTCATTTGTTCAGGTGTATATCAGTATGTAGTGCCTCTACTCTTAAAGAGTTCCTCTCCTGCTGATGTTTCAGGTGTATATCAGTATGTAGTGTCCTCTACTTTAAAGAGTCCTCTCCTGCTGATGTTCAGGTGTATATCAGTATGTAGTGTCTCTACTTTAAAGAGTCCTCTCCTGCTGATGTTCAGGTGTATATCAGTATGTAGTGTCTCTACTTTAAAGAGTCCTCTCCTGCTGATGTTCAGGTGTATATCAGTATGTAGTGTCTCTACTTTAAAGAGTCCTCTCCTGCTGATGTTCAGGTGTATATCAGTATGTAGTGTTCTACTTTAAAGAGTCTCTCCTGCTGATGTTCAGGTGTATATCAGTAGTAGTGTCTCTACTTTAAAGAGTCCTCTCTGCTGATGTTCAGGTGTTATCAGTATGTAGTGTCTCTACTTTAAAGTCCTCTCCTGCTGATGTTCAGGTGTATATCAGTATGTAGTGTCTCTACTTTAAAGAGTCCTCTCCTGCTGATGTCAGGTGTATATCAGTATGTGTCTCTACTTTAAAGAGTCCTCTCCTGCTGATGTTCAGGTGTATATCAGTATGTAGTGTCTCTACTTTAAAGAGTCCTCTCCTGCTGATGTTCAGGTGTATATCAGTATGTAGTGTCCTCTACTTTAAAGAGTCCTCTCCTGTCTGATGTTCTGTGTATTATCAGTATGTAGTGTCTCTACTTTAAAGAGATCCATCTCCTGCTGATGTTCAGGTGTATATCAGTATGTAGTGTCTCTACTTTAAGAGTCCTCTCCTGCTGATGTTCCGGGTGTATATCAGTATGTAGTGTCTCTACTTTAAAGAGTCCTCTCCTGCTGATGTCCAGGGGTATATCAGTATGTAGTGTCTCTACTTTAAAGAGTCCTCTCCTGCTGATGTTCAGGTGTATATCAGTATGTAGTGTCTCTACCTTGAAAGAGTCCTCTCCTGTTGATGTTCAGGTGTATCTCAGTATGTATTGTCTCTACTTTAAAGGTCCTCTCCTGCTGATGTTCAGGTGTATATCAGTATGTAGTGTCTCTACTTTAAAGAGTCCTCTCCTGCTGATGTTCAGGTGTATATCAGTATGTAGTGTCTCTACTTTAAAGAGTCCTCTCCTGCTGATATTCAGGTATATATCAGTATGTAGTGTCTCTACATGTCTCCATGCTTTAATGTACAAAAAGCTCTTTATTTTTCTCATACTGCCTGTTTCTCACCCTCTGTCTGAAACCAGAGCCCAGTGTACTCTGATTGGTTAGCTGGCCGGCTCTGTTGTGATTGGTCAACCGCTTAGAGATGTTGCGCCCCTCTGGAGGGAACATAGGGATTTTAGCCTTTGCAGACCATTTACATGCACCAAAAAGTAAACACTACAGGAAAGGGAAACCTCTAAAAAGCATAATAGAGCCTCTTAAAATAAACCAAATCATGTTTAAAAGCAGTTTTTGTGTATTAATTTGCATCATTTTGGAAAGATAACTGCATGCAACAGAGTCCATAGTTCATCCATCAAACACAGAAACATGTGTTGTTTTTTTAACAGACACCACAATCTAATCTAAAACCCGCACTCACACACAGGAAGAGGTGGCCCATTGCATTGTGGGAGCAACATCTCCTACCTGAGGCTTGACGACGAGGGAACGAAGGAACACAAAAACCTGCAGGAGAACCACAGAGTTACAAACACCCCCCAGAGTGGGTTCCCCCGGAGAACCGCAGCCAGTAACCTAGTTGCACATTTACTCAAGAACTTGTACTTTATGTGAGTATTTCCATTGAATGTTACTTTATTCTTCTACTTCATTACATGTATGTTACAGCTTTAGTCAAATTAGGATTTTGCTCAGATGTCTTAACGTTGAACCAGTGGACCAACTGTTTGAGGTTCAAAAAGGTAATAATATACAACATATTTCCAAAAAGGTAAGAAAGAAAGGACATTATTTGTGTAACAGAAACTGTGTTTTGTTTACAACATTTAACAGCAACAATAATAATAATAATATAACATTTTCATTTATGTTGTGGAGGTCATTTTTCTGCAGAATGACCACTTTTACTTTAAGATGGATAATACACCTGTTTTTTCACACAAGTGAGATTTTGAATGCGGGACATTTACTTGTAATGGAATATTTAAACCTGTATGCATCGTTACTTTTTCTTAAAAAAGGCATTATTCTGCTCAATATCAGGCATATATATATATATATGTAGTCCTAGCCAATAGGAGTGTGAGTGTTCCATAGTGATGTCACTTTGTTCAAGAAGGAGGAGCATACAAAAGTCCCTCAAATGTGTCCTTAACTAGAGCTCTGCTTCCATCCCGGCAGTAAGGAATAAGAGTTGTAATTTTTAGGAAATTAAAACAAAATGGTGCTGCATTTAGAATACTGTAAACATGCATGTGGTTTGGTGTTTTGTTTCCACCCACCTGCAGCCTCACTGTGACCTCCACATATTGTGTGTCACACTGTGTTTTACGTAACCGGATATATCATGTCTCACTTACTGTTACAGCCTGGAGTACATCTTGGTGTTTCCAGTGCGTTGATGTGTGTGTTATCGCCATATAAATGAATTTGTCGCTTTAGTTTCTCACCCCAACACACATCATTGTACAAGTCATTTTGGAGATTTGGAACATTTACTTTCACCGTATAGCCTACTATGTTTTTAGTGAATAGAACTTGAACGCATCATAATGTAACTCAATGCTTACTCACTGTAGTTATGTAATGTTTACATTTTATTTTACACTATTGTATTTGGATTAGTATTGTATCTAATTTTACTCCATATGACTAGGATTTCATATATATTTTTGTTGTATTTTAAGTTATTTTTACTCCATTTTATTTCATTTAAGTGTACTCTATTTGATTTGTTTTTTATTTTACTCGATTTTTATTTTTATTTGTTATTGTATTTTATTTGTTTTTACTATACTCAATTGTATTTGTATTTCATATTCTATCGTGTAACTTATTGTCACAGCCTCTGGGTGTTTTCAGAGCATTAATATGTGTGTTGTCTGCAGGTTTTAACACAGGCTGTGTGTACCCTCTGTTTGTCCTTTGTTTATCACACAGGATGCCTCGGTGTGTTAAAGGCCAACAGACACACAGATAAAAGAGGCAATGATGCACACATAAACAGACACATCATTCGGGTCTTACTGGGTCTGAACGGGTGGTAAACCGGACTGGAAGTCCGTCTCTTCCAGGTGAGCAGGGACCCGACTCAAGCTCACATCGTACGCCGAGTTTCTGACGCGCAGCTCGGATACAAGCAGCAGTCTACTCGGCCTCTCCATCTGTGGTTCTGCTCCTGGTCCTTCAGCCGGCTGAGGAGGCAGCAGCAGCCCGGGAACGGTTACCTCTGTCTGGGCATGTTCTCTCTGCGTGTCCGGAGGGGCTCCAAACCCCGAAAACAAGGATCACAGCGCCGCGGTGTTATAATGTAGCGGACCTGTGTGCTCGGGATGTTTTTTTCTGACAGATAGCGGTTTCTTACCGGAAAGGGGAGGAGCCTGGTGTTGCGTTCATGTGCGGCCGAGAAATAGATGTTTTTTTTCCATGTTTCAGCACTTTCATTAATTATACTTTTTTAATTTGTATTAAATGTACTTGCATCCCCGCATCAAAATCAGCCTGAAGTGTTTATAGGAAAACTATCTACTTCACATTGTTTGTAATAGCTTTTAACCAAACTGGTGAAAAGTATATGAAAATAAACTGATATAAAAAGAACAAATTAAAGTATTTTGTTCACGTAAATCCCATTATGCTTTGAGCTGAAGATCCCCAGAAAAAAGGTCCCTCCTCGTTAAGAATATTATTCTTTTTTTTTTACCATTTGAGTCTAACAATAACAACGTCATCCTGAAAAATAGCTGGTATTTTATTCATTGATAAACATTTTGTATTTAACAACTGTTGTCAAATGAATGTAGTTAGTAGAACGAATATATTTAGCCTCAGAAACGTACAAAGTAGCATCAAATGTAAATATTCAAGTACAAGTGCCGTCATTATCATTATTTTTATTTATTTGTTTGCTTGAATAAGTAAAAAAACAACATGGGTTTCATCAGTAACAAATTACATTTACTCAAGTACTGTACTTAAGTACAATAAAACATATCATATATATTATTCTGAAATGGACGAATCTGCACACTGACTACTTTTACTTTTTGTTCTTTAAATATATTTTGATGATAACATTTTTGTACCATTACTTGAGTTGGATTTTTATTGCAGGACTTTTACTTGTATATGTCTTGATATGCACCCACTGTTACCTGGTCAGATTACAATACTGCATGAAACATATTCAGTTTAATACATTTATAATTTAGTTTGTACGTTTTTGTTACTGTACTTGAGTTATAATTAAAAAAATATCCAACCTGTTGTTCCATTTATTTCCCAAAAATCTAATAGCAAGTCTCATTAAACGTGTGCAACACAGAATGTATGCTTTTCAGACAAATAAAATAAGTAATATCCATAGATAAAGGTACGATTAAAGGAGGGACTAGAATCACATTTGAGGGTTTCATGACGTAACCCAACAAAATGTTCAATACAAAAAGTATTATCCTCCCCTCTTTCCTATTGGTTGTCTGTATTTATGTAAAGATCTTTTTAATTCCTACATTTCATGCAACACGTGAAAGCATCAGAACTTTGTAGCGTCTGTCGTCATACGTCATCACGTCCTCTGACGGACCCTGGAGGAAGATGCTCTGCTGGAAATAGTTTGTTTTCAATAGTTCAATTGAACACAGTTAAAAGTAAATGCATGTTTTTACAGCAATACACGATAATGTTATATATAAAACTAATACACTCAATGCTGACTGTTTACTAGTAAAGTTTCATGGTACGTACATAGCCTATTTTCTTTAATCTGATTTACATATCCAATGTAGGACTTTCACTACTAGTTTAACTCATATTTTTTTGTAGTGGGTATGAATTCAAAACTCCAAATGACCCACATACTACCTCCAAATCTGAAAATAATAATGAAAAGGTGAAATATCTAGCTACATGTACTGCAGCAAAACCTCTTGTGTGAAGGATATTTTATTTAAGTGACATAATTAGATTGTAAAACTGAATGATGAACGTCAAATCGGCATTTTACTGATGTGGCTGCTCAAAATGGAGAGACAGTTTTACTTATTGTATATACAGTGAGTTGGTTGATTTCATCTTGAAGCTTGATCCTATTTCATATTTCAAAATCATTTCCATATCCAATGCAAAAAACATCGACTGTAATTACAAAAGGGCTAATTTAAAATCCATAGGCAAGGCAAGGCAAGGCAAGTTTATTTATATAGCACTTTTCAACACAAGGCAATTCAAAGTGCTTTACAAAAAATGAAAGACATTAAGAAAATGGCATTTAAAATCAGTCATTAAAAAGAAAAGCTAATAAAATAAACATTAAAAGAAAAAATACATGGATAAAAGTTACAGTGCAGTCTAAGATATGAATAGTTCAATTAAAAGCAGCGACAAAAAGAAAAGTCTTCAGCCTGGATTTAAAAGTAGTCAGAGTTGCAGCGGACCTGCAGGTTTCTGGGAGTTTGTTCCAGATATTTGGAGCATAATAATTGAACGCTGCTTCTCCATGTTTAGTTCTGACTCTGGGGACAGAAAGCTGACCAGTCCCTGAAGACCTGAGAGATCTGGATGGTTCATCATTTAGCAGGAGGTCAGAAATGTATTTTGGGCCTAAACCATTCAGTGCTTTATAAACCAGCAGCAGTATTTAGAAATCTATTCTTTGACACACAGGAAGCCAGTGTAAAGACTTCAGAACTGGAGTGATGTGATCCACTTTCTTAGTGTTAGTGAGGACTCGAGCAGCGGCGTTCTGAATCAGCTGCAGCTTCCTAATAGATTTTTTAGTGAGACCTGTGAAGACACCATTGCAGTAGTCGAGTCTACTGAAGATAAAAGCATGGACAAGTTTTTCCAAATCCTGCTGTGACATTAGTCTTTTAATCCTAGATATGTTCTTTAGGTGATAGTAGGCTGATTTAGTAACTGTTTTAATGTGACTGTTGAAACTCAGGTCAGAGTCCATGACTACACCTAGATTTCTGGCTTTATCTGTTGTTTTGAACATTGCAGACTGAAGCTCAGCGCTAACTTTTATACGTTCTGACTTGGCTCCAAAAACCATTACCTCAGTTTTATCTTTGTTTAATTGGAGAAAGTTCTGACACATCCAGTCATTGATTTGTTCAATGCACTTACTCAGTGTTTGAATTGGAGCATAGTCTCCTGGTGAAATTGTTACGTAAATGTGTGTCATCTGCTATGGTAACTTATTTTGTTGTTCTTCATTATCTGAGTGGTAGCATGTAGATGTTAAAGAGAAGAGGCCCCAAGATGGAGCCTTGAGGTACCCCACATGTCATATGTGTCAACTCAGATGTGTATTTACCTATAGAAACAAAGTTGTTTCTGTCCTTTAAGTAGGATTCAAACCAATTCAGAACTGTTTCCGAAAGTCCCACCCAGTTCTCCAGTCGGTCTAGTAATATGCTGTGGTCAACAGTGTCAAACGCAGCACTGAGATCTAATAATACTAACACTGAAGTTCTGCCACTGTCTGTGTTTAAGTGGATGTCATTGAAGACCTTTACAAGAGCAGTCTCAGTGCTGTGGTTTGGACGAAAGCCTGACTGGAACACATCAAAACAGTTATTTAAATGCAAGAAATTACTCAACTGTTGAAAAACAACTTTTTCAATGATTTTACCTAGAAATGGGAGGTTTGATATGGGCCTGTAATTGTTCATTACTGAAGCATCTAGATTATTCTTTTTAAGAGCGGTTTAATGACTGCAGTTTTCAGGGCCTGTGGAAAAACACCTGAGTGAAGAGATTTGTTTACTATATGAAGTAGATCTGAGGCCATGCAAGGCAAAACATCTTTGAAAAATCTTGTTGGAATAATATCAAGGCAGCAGGAGGAGGATTTCAGAAGTTGTATAATGTCCTCTAGGTTTTTATCATTAATCTGATGGAATTGTGTCATGGTGTTTGAGTTGATGTTAAGTGGAGATAGGGACAACACATTTGCTGTTCCTGATGCAGAGGCACTGACTGCTTGTCTGATTTTCTGAATGTTGTCAGTGAAGAAGGCAAAATCATTGCACGCCCTGGTGGATAGAAATTCAGAGGCTACTGACACTGGGGGGTTAGTTAGTCTGTCGACGGTAGCAAACAAGGCACGTGCGTTGTTTTTGTTTTTGGTAATGATGTCAGAGAAGAACGATTGTCGTGCGTTTTTCAATTCCAAATTATAAAGGCCAAGTCTCTCTTTATAGATTTCAAAGTGAACCTGGAGATTTGTTTTTCGCCACCTGCGTTCAGCTTTTCGACATTCTCTTTTTTCTGTTTTCATCTATAACATTTTTAATTTTTGAATTAAAATGATCTACTAGCTCATTTACTGAGATGTTAGCAGGGGCAAGTGTGGAAGAAAAATTGTGAGTAAACATTTCCCTAGTATTTTCAGTTAAATATCGCTTTGTGGTTACCTCTTTTTGAACATTTTTGTGAACAGAAATAGAGCTCTCAAAGAAAACACAGGAATGATCAGAGAGTGCAACATCAGTCACCACAACCTTAGAGATATTCAGACCCTTTGAGATAATTAAGTCCAGAGTGTGCCCCTTATTGTGCGTGGGCTCCGTCACATGCTGAGTCAGTCCATAGCTATCAAGAACACAAAACAGTTCTTTAGCCCCTCTGTCCTGGGGGTTGTCAACATGGATGTTAAAATCACCAACAATGACTAGACGGTCAAAGTCAATACACACTATAGACAGCAGTTCAGTAAAGTCATCAAAAAAGCTTGCACAGTATTTGGGTGGTCTATAGATATTTAGGAACAGAGCTCGAGAGGAGCATTTCAGCTGAAGGGCCACATATTCAAAAGAATCAAAGTTTCCATACGATGTCTTCCTGCATTGAAGGGAATCATTGAACAGAATAGCAACTCCACCCCCTTTCTTATGCATTCTTTCCTGACTCATAAAACTAAAGTTGGGAGGGGTTGATTCGATAAGAACAGCTGCACTGTGATTTTGTTCAATCCATGTTTTCGTTAAAAACATAAAATCAAGATTGTGCTCAGTGATAACATCATTGATTAAAAATGTTTTTCCTGCCAAAGACCTGACATTTAATAAAGCTAGTTTAAGTTTGTTAAACACAGTATCAGTCATGTTTTTTGTAACAAGCTGTGGCTGACATGGAATCACTGCTAAATTAGATAAACTCACACAAACGTTTGAGCGCTTCCTGTTTCTAAGATTCACCGCTCTTAATCTATTACCTATCAACACAGATATCGGCAAAGCTACTGGCAGGCAGGGCCCCGGCATGTCCTGGAAAGAGTTGAGAGTGCCATACGCCCTTGAGCCTGGACCCAGCACATATCAGTAAGAATTTGTTGTGTTTTGTACACACACATCCTTATCAGGCTTCGGAGACTGCAGATGCTTTCTTGAAGGGAGGGGAGGTGGTTGACCAGGGGGGGGAGGTGGTTGACGTAGGCGCGGTGATGAAGACGGGGGAGATGGTGCGCGTCTCTGCGGTGATTTTGGTGGGCGTTGAGGAGCGGGGGTAAAGGACATGCCAGCGTTTTGTACACACGCATCCCTATCAGGCTTTGAAGGGGAGGGAGGACCCACCACCCTGCTCCTCTCATCATAGGAGGGCAGGGTGAGGGCTACACTGTAGGAAGGGGGGTTTGGAAATCTGCTTCCATCTTCCTTGTATTGTTGTGGTTTTGATGATTGTGGTAGGCATGGTGATGAAGCCGGGGGAGATGGTGCGCATCTCTGCTTCGATGATTTTGGTGGGCGTCGTTGAGGGGCGGGGGTAAAGGACATGCTGCCAACCCTGCGTGTCGCCGTCATGCGGTCATTGAACTCCAGGGGGGTGGGCGAGGGTGAGAGGGTGAGCGGAGAGTAGAGAGAGCTGGGGGATGAATGAAGAGTATCCTCAAAGGCGTTGACAGGGGGGGTGACGGGCAGTGGAGACTCCTCCATTTGTGTCATAGGTCTCCCATAATCAGAACATTCCTCAGGCGGGTGCAGTGATACTTCTTCAGGGTTTTCTGCGCGATGTGTTGTGTCTTTCTCCTGTTTTGATTCCTCTTGCCGCTTGTCCTTGGCAGAGGGAACAGATTGATGACGCAGGCAGTTGAATATGTTAGAGATAAACAATTTCACTCCTGACTTGTTCAGACAAACTCCATTTGCCTTAAAAAGATGTCTGCGGTCCCAGAAAAAGTTAAAAACAAACTTCTTACCGCACTTTTTCAAGGATGTTTCCATGATTAGAAAAATAAATTCAAGGTTTTCCAAGAGATGTGTTGCTTTATTTTCACAGCAGGGGGCGATAATGCTCTCTGTGTGTTGAGTTTCTCTGAGAACATGATTCCTGTTTCACCTTTCAGTCATTTTTCTTTGATCGAATGAGTTTGAATTGATCCAATAAGATTTCAAATGGTCGTTAACTTAAAACTCAAACGTTTTAACCTCCACAGGGAGACCATTTAAATGCACAAAAACCTAAATAACACACTACAGTGAAGGGAAAAGCCCAAATGCCTCTTTAATATTCAATCATAAGATTACATTACATGTCACTTGTTAGATGCTTTTATCCAAAGCGACTTACATACTCTATACTGTGGACAATCCCCACAGGAGCGATTTGGGGTGAAGTGTCTCAGGGACACAACGACATGCTGACTGCAGTGGGGTTTGAACCTGTGCTCCCTGATCCCAACACCAACACACTAGTCCACTGCGCCACACGCCTCCCTACGCCGCCTAAGATGCAGTGGAAGTATAAAGTAGCATTACATGGTAGTAAAGTAAATAACAGGTACTACATTTGAACTCAAGCACTTAAATATTATTTTGCCTCATTCCACTACTGACACATACTTTCAAATACAAGTAAAAGTACAACACTAGGAACTAAATGTTATTAATAGGGAGGCGTGTGGCATAGTGGGTTGTCCGTAGGTGTGTAATGTTACATTATTAATGTAATAATGCAGAGTCGATACTGTCAGTGTTTTACTATTCAGCTGTTTGTCGTGAGCTTTCAGAAGATCTCCTCCAGTTCATCCCTAAGTTTTCAAGCTTTTAAAGACTTTTATTTTGAAGTAGTTTGACCCTGTGACCTCCATGTTCCAGGTCACAGCAGCCGTCCTCTCTTCCCTCGAGAGGTGGAGGGAGGAGATGGATGAATCCGACAGGAAGCTCCTCTCCGGCCCGTGATGGATGCCGCTGCCACCGACACTCAGCGAGGGAACAAGGCGGCTCGGTGGCAAAGAGGAAGAGGAGGGAGGTCAGGGTTATTCTTAGAAAAATAGATGATGAGCCCTTTGCTCTGCACTCTCTCTGTGACGCATGGTGACAGCTGAGTACAATCAGGTGATCGAACAATGGACGTTTGGCGAGCTGGCAAAGCACCTGTCCCTGCAATGTTGCCAGAATATATCTTTACACTTGATATAAGACATAATAACTTTTATAACAATAACAGAAGCAGAGTAGTAGCATTAATAGGGCCTTGTGACCTAAGATTGTCATCGTCATAACTACGCTGTAGCTACCTGACCAATAAAAGCCTTGAACCTTGAACCATAGGTCAGAGCAGAGGACCTATTGTTATTACTGTAATTTATTTTTAATTATTATAATTTACAAGTAATGATAAGTATTTTTGAGGGCCTTATCATGCTGAAATGATGGAGACTATTTGCAAACTTGAACCAACAAACAAACAAATTGATATGTTAGGGGTCTCATTATCAATGCAGGCAAAACAGCTCTATCGCGCCCTCTACAAGGTTGCTATCATACAGCCCCTCGTTGTGCTTTCATCTACAAGTCTGATATTTGGTAGGCATGTCTGGCATGGTGAGACGCCCAGAAAAGTCTCTTGGAGGCGTATCGTAAATCAAACAGGAAGTCGGCCAGTTTTAAATGTATGTGCCATTTTTGACCACTTTTTGCATTTTTTGGTGCCATCTTTCAACAAACTCCTCCTACAGTTTTTGTCTGATCTTCTTACAATTTGGTCAGGGTGTTTTATTGTATTTGTCATTAGCATTATTACAGCGTTCAATGGCTTGTTAACAAAGCTCTTATGATATGTTTGATGATGTTCTAGGATGTGTTTATTTTACATGAATTCATTTAGGAATGGGTTGTTTTTTTCAGTTTATAATTGTTTTAGATGAACTGATGATTTAACCGATTTTCTTTGAACATTATTATAATCTACTTGTGAAAACTGCTGATTTACTTTGGGGTCTTGGGGTTAGACAAATAACAAATGCTCACTAAATGTGATTCAGTCTTTAACCCTTATGTTGTGTTTGTTTCAAGTTAAAATTATA
Organism: Gymnodraco acuticeps; assembly: GCF_902827175.1. Taxonomy (NCBI): domain Eukaryota; kingdom Metazoa; phylum Chordata; class Actinopteri; order Perciformes; family Bathydraconidae; genus Gymnodraco; species Gymnodraco acuticeps. The sequence continues at coordinate 323,820 of NW_022991189.1, read as the reverse complement.
TAATAACTACGCTCTAGTACAGCATCGGAACAAGGCTTCATGATATCCTCCACTAGAGCTATATAAACACTACAAAACTGATGTTGTGATTGTGATCTTGACTGACATAGGCCTACATACTTTTACTGATGGACAGTTTTGAATGCAGGACTTTTACTTGTACTATAGTATCTTTCACAGTGTTGTATTAGTTATTTTATTTCAATGAATAACCTGAATATTTCCTCCACTCCCTCTTGGCGAAGGGCCAGTGAGAGGTGGAGCAACACTGATAGGAGAGCTTCAACTGCACTGACGTAAAAGTAAAGGTAAAGCAGAGCTGCAGTCCTGACAAGTCTCTCAGTTTCTCTCTAAATACACACTCGACTGAATCCAGCAGCTTTCTCTCAACAACACAGCAGAATCTCTGCCAAACACTGGTGAGTACACTACATACACACAATCACTAACTAAATATTTGAACAAGGTTTAGTTTAATCAGAATCTGAGGCTGATATGTCTGTTCAGACATATAGTGAATATTTGGCCATATACATTTGTCTTTTAAGATAAAAACGTTTACATTTAGACTTGAGTACAAAGCAGGTTTAAAACCAAACCCAGTGACTAAACTCTGGCTAGTGAAGTTTAGACAGGGTAACGTCACAGCTAGCATTAGCTTAGGCTAACTTCCAGCCCTGTTTCCTGTATGAACTCAAAGCCTCAGCTCTGCTCAAACAGGAAGTATGTTTAACAACCCTAAAAGCAGCTAAATGCTACGGCTATAAAAGTGACTGGAAGCAGGCAGTGAGAGGCAGCCTCAATACATTATGTAAATACATTCAAACCCTTTGCAAAAATAATCTAAAGTAACATTTGCGAACTCCTTAGAGGCTTGTCAATACTCATATTTCCCCTCCTCGACTCCCCTCCTCGGTTCCCCTCCTCGAGACTTAGACCCGCCCACAGGAGATGCGAGCGGAGGACCGAGGAGGGGAAGCAGCAGACGTTTAAAGAAATGAGAACTCCTCTCCTCTGAGCGGTCATTTTAAAGCGACGTCCGTTCATTATTACGTGGCAACAGCTGCATCAGCTGTCGAGTGTTTTGTCATAGCGCTGTATCTCTGTTCAACCCAGTATCACGGCATTTCGTGTTCACCAACACGATTTTTAATCTATTGATTCGTGTTCACCAACACGATTTGCCCCTTTTTTTCGTGTTGCACAGCACGATTTTAAAAGCAATGTATTTCTATTGCCTGCAGCACGTCTTTTTCTCCGGTTGGGTCGAGGAAGACCGGAAGCTGTGTGGTTCATAAAAACATGTTCTTACTCAATATCAAGCCACAGTTATTGCTTTTATTTGAAATCGTATAATTTCGGACTTTTGTTGACGTCTGTGAGGAAAATAAATGGGGCTCAGAGCCTCAGAATACTGAAATCTGTATTTTAAAATATTTGTTTCCTTCTAATTCGATATTCTTTTCAAAATAACACACTGTTATTTACTCACCAATAACACACAATTATCCTTGCTTTTATTTATTGGTTTAATTCCATAATCTCCATAAAACTCGTAAAAAAACGGTCAAAGTACTGGCAGCAGCGGTGTTGGTCCTGATGGAGAGAGGTGTTGGTCCTGATGGAGAGAGGTTCTGGTCCTGATGGAGAGAGGTTTTGGTCCTGATGGAGAGAGGTGTTGGTCCTGATGGAGAGAGGTGTTGGTCCTGATGGAGAGAGGTTTTGGTCCTGATGGAGAGAGGTTCTGGTCCTGATGGAGAGAGGTGTTGGTCCTGATGGAGAGAGGTTTTGGTCCTGATGGAGAGAGGTGTTGGTCCTGATGGAGAGAGGTGTTGGTCCTGATGGAGAGAGGTGTTGGTCCTGATGGAGAGAGGTTTTGGTCCTGATGGAGAGAGGTTCTGGTCCTGATGGAGAGAGGTGTTGGTCCTGATGGAGAGAGGTTTTGGTCCTGATGGAGAGAGGTTCTGGTCCTGATGGAGAGAGGTGTTGGTCCTGATGGAGAGGTTTTGGTCCTGATGGAGAGAGGTTCTGGTCCTGATGGAGAGAGGTTGTGGTCCTGATGGAGAGAGGTTTTGGTCCTGATGGAGAGAGGTTTTGGTCCTGATGGAGAGAGGTTCTGGTCCTGATGGAGAGAGGTTCTGGTCCTGATGGAGAGAGGTGTTGGTCCTGATGGAGAGAGGTGTTGGTCCTGATGGAGAGAGGTTCTGGTCCTGAGGGAGAGAGGTGTTGGTCCTGATGGAGCGCAGCCTCCAGCCAGAGTGTTGTGTTGAAGGCAGAGCTGAAGTCCACAAACAGGATCCTGGCGTAGGTTCCTGCTGTGTCCAGATGCTGGAGGAGGAAGTGAAGTGATAACTATTAGTAAACCATAATGATGGATGTTATTATCAGCAGCTGCCAATAGATCCCCTACATCTTGTATGATGGACCTTTGAAGCACAAGCGCACGCACGCACTATTGTGGGAACAATCAAACGCACCCTCCCAGGCACTGCGTGTTAGCGAAGTACAACTGGGATTTCGAAGAGGAAGATATGCTTGGTCAATTCTTAATAAAAAAGAAAAACCAACAAATTGAGCACTTGAGTGTTCATTAGCAGCGCCTAGCTACAGCTGCGGAGCTTTGGTCAATACCGCTAACAGTCCATTTCCTTAAAATGGTACATATCGCTGAATCTATATTTTTATCTTCAGGTGATGAAATCTGCATAATGTTCCTGTACAATAAGATTCGAGCATTTTGTAATACAGTGAGGAAATTCAAGACCAGTAAATATTGATTGATTAAACAACACTAAATAAAATGTTAGTGTTTTCTTCAAACTCAAGACTCTCTGCTGCAGCTGTACCTTAAAGACAAAACAATTGTCTGATGATCTTTGTTGAACAAGGTCTGATTGTCCTGTACATGTACAATGTGGGGTATTTTTAAATACTTTACTAAACCACATTCAATATTATGTTAGACACAAGTTAGTTATTACTCACATATCAAAGTATTTTCATCTGCAAGATGGAAGAATAGCTGGGTGCTGCCTGGAGAGACTGATGAGAGGGACACAGGCTGGCGTTAGCAGCTTTCCACACAAAACCATCACATCTTCTCTTCCATAGTCTTCGCTGTCCACTGGTGCTCTGTCAAAAGAGTGAACATCACAGCTGTCATGTTAACCCTTTGTTACACAACATACAACCAACATGTGTCAAAAGTGACCCGAATTAGTTTTAATTGTAAATATCTTTGCAATAAATTACTTTAACCATTCAGGATCCCAGGTATTCCTCAATTAACATGTTTTGGATCAACACCAATTCTAATTTTTATTTGTCCCTTTCTTACTTTTTGAATACAAATCATGTTTGTATCACTACACTTCTAAGGCACAACATGGGTCAAACATTACCCGTATTCTTTTGCTATGTTATTTCATGCATGGCTGAGTGTTTCTTTACTATACATTTTCAAATATAATTAATTTTAGCAGTGATTTGGACCAAGCATGTATGATGTAGTAATACAAAAAGTATTTTAGTTCACAGTGTGACATTAGCTAGTCATGTTAGCGTGTAATATATAGAGCAGAGCTAACTAGCAAATTAGCCGAACGTTAGCGGTTAGCTGTTTATGCTATGCTAGCTGTTGGCTACTGAACATTAACAAACTAGATTCCGCTGTAAGAAAGCTGTGAAACTTTACATTAAACTTGGCGACAACACTGTGATACCCCACTGCATGTTTATGTGTAATTCTCCCGTGTTGGAGACGAGAGGGTGGGGGGGGGTGGCACTGCAATAAACTGTAAACTAACGTTAGCAGCCGCATGTTAAGCCGGGTTTCCCGGGCGCAACATCTTGCAAGAAACAGCATCTCAGGGCTTCTTAACATTTAACAACCTATTAATTATGCATACCAACTTAACCGGAAGAAACTCAGCTAACTAGAAGAAGAAACGTAACCTTAAATAAAAAATAAAACATTCACAAACTAAGTAAGGATTATCTAAATACATGTTTAACTCCATTACAGTTGCAGGACTCACCAGATCTCAAGTCTTCTGTTCTTTGTTGACGTCCCGATGCTCATATTTAACGTGTGTAAAACGATCCCGATATGAATCCATAAACTCCTGTAACAGACACACAGACAGCTGTAGCTCCAGCAGGAGGAGACCCGCTCAAACTGACTTGGATGTTTCAAATGTGAACGACAGGCGCGGACAGTTCTCATTGGCAGGTTTCTTCGATTATGTTTATATTAACCAATCAGGAGTGTTGTGGACTCATTCCAAACATGCCTGACTTGTCTGCCGTGTTTTGGCTGAATTCTATTTCAAGTGCCGTAGCTCTGGCTGTCGGCCAGAATCCGAAAACCATACATTATACTGTAAAACTAAGGTTTATTACTGTAAATTGACCAATGGAAAAAAACACAGCAACAGAACACATAAATAAAACAAGGATAACTGTGACTTATTGTTGAGTAAATAACAGTGTGTGTTTTAAACCTTGGTCCTCCCTGCAGAGATTTCTCCACTTTCTATGATTTTTTTTTTTTAATGATATTGTCAACTGTAGATGTTTACAATATAGTAAGTTAGGAATTTCATGAAAACATATTTATTTACTTTTGTTTCAACATTGGATATTTTGTGTTTTTGTTGGATTCAATCGAATATTGAGAAAATGATTTATGTAAAAATGTTTTACTTACATTTTACGTTTTTTTTATTTTACGCTTTTCTTACAGTTTTATGTTTACCTTAAAATTACAAAGAACATCTTAAAGTCTTATAATAGTAATACACTTTTATATTACGAGTTACATATTTAATTACAGATAAAAACATTTTATTTTACGTACATCTGCATGTATTTTCTGAAAGTGCAAAAATACTGTAAATATTATATAGTAAATTTACAGTAAAAAAAAAAGGAAATAAACGTTATTTGTTGTTATTGTCAAAATACTTCAAATAATGTTTTGGGTTGTTAATTTATAGTTAATATCTGTCATTTTACAGGATTTTGCAAGTTATTTAAAAAAACATGATAATTACTATACAAATTTACAGTTATTTCCTGTAAAATTACGATCTTTTTTTACAGTGTACTCCACTGCATTTATTTGAGTTACTTTGCAGATTCTGATTAATTATGTGAAATATAAACAACCCTTAAATCAGACTTTAGTTACACCTGAGTAAAATTCAGGTAAGGTGATTGTCAAGTGCCAACAATCAGGAGAGATATTTGATAGTTGGTGCTTGAGAAGACTAAACATGTATCTGCAATTGACATGAATGGAAACGAGTAATAAAGTATATTCATTACTCGTTATTCTCTACTAATAGTTAATTAAAGACTACATATTATGGCTATTTTTCACATCCCTTTCAAGATTTTCAAAGGTGTATTGACATATCATATACACAACTACAGTGTAGTTATGCAATGAATGAAACACTTGGGTCACAGGTTCCTCAACAGTGCATTACAAGACATCTATCAATATGTGTGAACCTCCACCATTAAACTGTCATATTCTGCACATGTATTATTCTATCTACATACATAAGAGTATAATTCATATGTATAATATCAGTTAAAATAAGTGCTTCAACATATTTAACATTGCAGGAAAGCAATATATTAGACGTTAAGTACTTTGTCAGGCTTAATATTTATCTGTAGATAGATACCCCCAAAGTTTTTTTCTTATTTAAAAGAAGACCTTAATCTGTTATTTAATGTTTAAATAAAGGTTCATTTGTTTTTCTGTTTTGCACCTCCTCCTATTAATATCTTTGTACATTCTGCACTAAACTGTTTTATTGTAGAGATCACTTATAGTATCTTCTTGATTTTATATTCTATATTTATACTTTCCCCCTATGAAAGTATGTACTCTTAATATTTTTTTAATCAAATAAAACACAATAATTCAATAACGTGCTTTAACCACTAGGCGGTGCACACAAGGTACACACAGCCATAATAACTTTGTATTATTAGTGTAGGACACTTTTGTTTTCGTACAACATCTGAAGATGTGTAGTTTTATGCATGCTTTCACATAATTTTACAGCATATTGCTATACTATTTCAGACTCAGTATTTACATTCTTACATTCAAAGAAAATCAGTAATATCTTTAAAAACTACAGTCCTTTTATATCAGCTGTGCACCGTTATGGTGTAAATATAACCTATCTGTGAATTAGATCAAATGTAAAAGTCAGCCGAATTAGTGTTGATACTGCAAGGAGACGTATTGTGTGAAGAGAAATTGAAGATGTTGTTTAATTGTTGAATATATTTATGATCCACGTCAAGTATTCAGTTTCGGCGGCATTTTCTCAGTTTTTCCAAAGGTCTTCTCATCAGGGCTCTATAAATAAAGAACTACGGCAGATCTGTAATATACAATGCAGCCGAACCGTGTATTACAATGCCGTTATGTGATGACTTTCAAAGAGAAAAGCAAGAGCGCTCGGAATTAAGTATTATTTTATTCTTTTAAAATGTTTTCCGGATTTCATATCATATAAACACCAAATCCCAGCATGCATTGCAGCTAAAACAACAAGCTTAAAACCATAGCTGAGGATCCTGGGTAATCGCTCGAAATGCCTACGTCTGTTTCCGGTTATTTTTATTTTGAAATTCAGTTCCTGACGGACGCCAAAAAAGCCCGAGATTATGGAATTAAACCAATAAATAAAAGCAAGGATAATTGTGTGTTATTGGTGAGTAAATAACAGTGTGTTATTTTGAAAAGAATAACAGATTAGAAGGAAAAAAAGATTTTAAAAATACAGATTTCAGTATTCTGAGGCTCTGAGCCCCATTTATTTTCCTCACAGACGGCAACAAAAGTCCGAAATTATACGATTTCAAATAAAAGCAATAACTGTGGCTTGATATTGAGTAAGAACATGTTTTTATGAACCACACAGCTTCCGGTCTTCCTCGACCCGACCGGAGAAAAAGACGTGCTGCAGGCAGTAGAAATACATTGCTTTTAAAATCGTGCAGTGCAACACGAAAAAAAGGGGCAAATCGTGTTGGTGAACACGAATCAATAGATTAAAAATCGTGTTGGTGAACACGAAATGCCGTGAGACTGGGTTGCTCTGTTAGATCAGCTGAACATTGTTCCCCCACATATTTACTTTGAATTCATTGAGAGTGCGGTATAATGAGACAATAACAGGCTACAGATGCGGACGCACACACACAAATATATTTATATATATATATACAATTTAAAGTATGAGAGCACTCTCATAATAACGTAACACAATCAGAGACTGGATATATCCCCCCCCTCTCTCTGGTCGCTGAAATGGGGAATTTAAATGACGGGCCAAAAGTTGTATTTACAAGTAGCCTATTAAAAGTAAGCAGAGGACACCAAACCAACTGAGACCCGTCTGTCCGCCGCATTTACGCACTGTACAACACACACACACACACACACACACACTGTACCACACACACCTACACACTGTACAACACACACCTACACACTGTACCACACACACCTACACACTGTACCACACACACCTACAGCTCCTAAAGCATAAGCCGTTGTGTATTTTATTATGTGAAGCAATGGTCTTAGAAAAATATCGACTCTTTGTTTGTAGATATCTACTAAACTAAAGCAAATAAAGAGAGTAGGCCTGTTATACTGAGTGATATATATTATACACACTGCTCTGCTTTCTGCATGGACCTCACAGCTGTTCTCTCTGGAAACATCGCGACAAGATGAAAGCAGTTTCTAAAATAATATCCAGCTGCAGAGCTGTGATTGGCTGAGATAAGTCCGGCCATGCGTCACGCCTCCACCGTTCCCGGAAATGCATCCGTGGAGGAGCCGTGGAGGAACCATCAGTGTATCCTCGGTAGGGATGGGTATCGTTTGAAATTTATCGATTCCGATTTCGATTCCGGTTCTGCTTATCGATTCCGGTTCTTATCGATTCCCCGTTTCGATTCCAAAATTGTAAAATAAAGAGGTCAAACGTTTAGATAACAAAAATATATTTATTCTTAAAAGCTTTAACTGAAATTGTTACTCAAAAATATACATGCAATACAAATGTATTGCACAATAGCTGTGCTTTATTTTAACTGAGCTATGCCTGTGGCAAGCTATTAACAGGCATTACACTTTGCCTTTTCTTTTTCTTTTTTAGTGTAGTGGAGCCTCACTTCAGAGTGTTTACCGCGACCTATCTTTGGTGTTATGAAGTGACTGAGCTCGTGAAATGTCTACGGGAGGGCGGGGGAGCATCGCTGCGGGGCAACTGTGGACCTCTGTCGCCTGTCAGCGCAACTTATATGATGCCGTTTAAAAAAATGAAGGGCGGTGCCGGCCGTCAGCGTACCGAGCCGGCCGTCAACGGCCCGCTGACGACCGGCCGTTCTGTGATTCTCCAGGTCCGCCCTGTATTCCACCGGGTCACCGCAGCACCGCGGTGCAGACGGACCCGCTGGAATACAGGGTCTACCGCGTTTAGGAACCGTTAAGCAGAACCGAAATTGTGTATTTTGTACGGGTACCCGGTACCCGGCATTTTCTTATCGGTTCTCATCTGGAACCGAGTTTCGGTTCCCAACCCTAATCCTCGGTTAGAGCTCCTCCAGAGAGCCTCCTCGACGCTCGATGCTCGGTCCTCGGTCCTCGGTGTGCATTTAGAGAAATGAGATGTTCTTCAAAATGGCGCGCTGAAATTCATTTCCGGGTCACTACCGGAGGACCGAGGACCGAGGAGTCGAGGAGGGGAAATTTGAGTATTGAGAAGTGTGAAGGTAAACTTCTGTTGTTGCAATGTTGAGGTAGAATGAAGGAGTCTGGAACCGTTGTTAGCCAAAAGCACTGAAGAGTTTATTGATCACAGTACATTAATTACATACGGCCGGGGAGATCATCTAAGTTTCACACATGCCCAGTGCTCCACCAGCGATCTCTGAACCCAAAAGACACAAAACATCTAACCAACACGAGGAGAGGCGGGCTTCCAGAAAGCCCGCGTATAATCAATTAGCCGATGCAAGACAATGATCTGCTTGTCTCAAAGAGATCCTGCCAGGTCAACCCTCGGACATAGGAGACGCGTTTGACCTGTGACCTCAACCTACAGAGAAGTCTCTGACTGACTACAAGCAGATGTTTGCAGTATCACAGACTCTAAGGAACCATAAAAGACTCTATAAACAGATCAGATGAAAATATTCTCTTACAAGAAGCCTCTCTTGACTCTCCGTATCCGCCCCAGTCTCCAGCAGAGCTAAATGAAACGTTTTCAGACGCTACACTGCAGACCATAGAGGTTTCTCAATTCTTAAATGTCTCCTCCTCGACTCCCCTCCTCGACTCCCCTCCTCGAGACTTAGGCCCATTCCCAAACCGCCCCCTACACCCTACCCCTCCGTTCACGCGGAGGGTCCGCCATATTGAGGGCTGTTCCAAACCAACGAGTGTGGAGGGGGAGTGGGCTATCAAGCCCTCAAACAGCGAGTCTGCATCGGTGCTGACTTGAGACTTGAGACCGGTCTCTACCTGACCGGACTCCACGTGTGTCCGTCAGGAGACAAGCTGTTTACAAGTAGTTCCAGCAAACATCCACTGATAAACTGCGATGTTAACAACCTCATGATGACCTCATGTTTTAACTTAGGATCAAACCTGTGTTTAGTCTAGAAAAAGGTAAATGTGTGCATTTTATTATAAAGTTGTGTATACTTACAGACTGTTGCAAAAACTAAGAAGCTTATAAACATCAGGTTTAAAACTAAAAGAGCTTTACAAAAAAGACAACAACACAATGAAATATGTTTGGAGTTTTATTTGAGTTATTAATTTACATTTGGTCTAAGAGATGCTGATTTGAAACCGTTGTTAGATACAGTTACGGCATTTCCTGTTTCTGCCGGAGAGAGGGGAGGCCGTCCCAAAGCTTGCTGCTGTGTTTACTCCCTCCACCTGACAGGAGGGAGCATCGTTGAGCTGAGAGTGTGGCTACAGACGGAGTTCACTCCGTCACGGAGGGGTAGGGTCGAGGGAGTGGTTTGGGATTGGGCCTTAGTCCCGCCCACAGGAGATGCGAGCGGAGGACCGAGGAGGGGAAGCAGCAGATGTTTAAATAAATGAGAACTCCTCTCCTCTGAGTGGTCATATTAAAGCGACGTCCGTTCATTATTACGTGGCAACAGCTGCATCAGCTGTTGAGTGTTTTGTCATAGCACTGTATCTCTGTTAGATCAGCTGAACATTGTTCCCCCACATATTTACTTTGAATTCATTGAGAGTGCGGTATAATGAGACAATAACAGGCTACAGATGCGGACACACACACACAAATATATGTATATAAATATATACAATTTAAAGTATGAGAGCACTCTCATAATAACGTAACACAATCAGAGACTGGATATATCCCCCCCTCTCTCTGGTCGCTGAAATGGGGAATTGAAATTACGGGCCAAAAGTTGTATTTACAAGTAGGCCTATTAAAAGTAAGCAGAGGACACCAAACCAACTGAGACCCGTTTGTCCGCCGCATCTACGCACTATACAACACACACACACACACACACACACACACACACACACACACACACACACACACACACACACACACACACACACACACACACACACACACACACACACACACACACACACACACACACACACACACGCACACCTACACACTGTACCACACACACCTACACACTGTACCACACACACACACACACACCTACACACTGTACCACACACACACACCTACACACTGTACCACACACACCTACACACTGTACCACACTTACACACTGTAACACACACACACCTACACACTGTACCACACACACACACCTACACACTGTACCACACACACCTACTGCTCCTACAGCATAATCAGGCTCCAGCCGTTGTGTATTTTATTATGTGAAGCACTAAATGGTCTTTGAAAAATATTGACTATTTGTTTGTAGATATCTACTAAACTAAAGCAAATAAAGAGAGTAGGCCTGTTCTACTGAGTGATATATATTATACACACTGCTCTGCTTTCTGCATGGACCTTACAGATGTTCTCTCTGGAAACATCGCGACGCGTTGAAAGCAGTTTCTAAAATAATATCCAGGGGATGCATGCAGAGCTGTCATTGGCTGAGATAAGTCCGGCCGTGCGTCACGCCTCCACCGTTCCCGGAAATGCATCCGCGGAGGAGCCGTGGAGGAACCATCAGTGTATCCTCGGTTAGAGCTCCTCCAGAGAGCCTCCTCGACGCTCGATCCTCGAAGTGCATTTAGAGAAATGAGATGTCCTTCAAAATGGCGCGCTGAAATTCATTTCCGGGTCACTACCGGAGGACCGAGGAGTCGAGGAGGGTCATTTGAGTATTGAGAAGCCTCTCATGTCGGATTTGATCCCCAACATGTTTTTATAGGGCGATGCAGTTAAATGCTGGTTGCATCGCATCGTGACAAACGGCTCGTTGGCTCCAACAAAAGAGACGCACACCAAACTGAGCAATGATAAACTAAATTTGATTAAAGTTAGTTACAAATTAAAAGTACAATGATGTATGGAGGATGGAATTAGTGATAACTATGAGGATTCATTTACATCAATACCTCAGACCAGGGTGTACTCTGATCATTTATTGAAGTAAAATACCACAATGTGGACATTTACAATAAGAAAAAGAAAATCCTTTTTAAAAAGTTAAATATATTATAACATTGGATTAAATTAGTGATGGATCAATGTGTAGAACATGTTATTATACTGCTTGGTAAATTACCCTGAGGTTTATTAAATCATAATTTATTTGATTATTTTATTTTTGTAATATCTGTAAAGTAACAAACAAACTAACCATCAACAATGAATGTATTGGATTGAAAGTATAATTAGGTCCAGCTGTAGTTTTGGTGTAGAGGTATAAATACAAAATATAAAAGAAAACTCAAGTACAGTACCTGAATACACCTTTTTCCTCTCCCTCTGTCATGGTCCTGTTTTGTGTTTTCTTTCAATACATATGCTGAATTAATGTGTGTAAGTTAATCATTGTTAATTTATTAATAATTACATTTAAGCTCAACAATATAATATCATACTGTTTTCATTTATTATTGTTGTGAAAAAGATCTCCATGTTGTCGCCTATTTTCTTGGCTTGGTGATTTCCAATAAATAACACTGAACTGCACATCGGGTTCTTCTTCACTCAGTTTCTATTTGTACGGAATTCAGGACGACTCATAGTTAGATTATTTTTAAACAAATAATTAAACTATAACTATATTTAATGTTTTTTCCAACATTTGTCCCCAGAGAGACATGTCTGCTGCCAGCTGTCTGCTGACTGAAGATCAGTTTATGTGCTCCATCTGTCTGAATGTGTTCACTGATCCAGTCAGCACACCATGTGGACACAACTTCTGTAAAGCCTGCATCACTCAACACTGGGATAGAAATATCCCGAGTCAGTGTCCCAACTGTAAAAAGGTGTTCAACATAAAGCCTGAGCTGCAGGTCAACACTTTCATCTCTGAGATGGCTGCTCAGTTCAGACAGTCAGCTCAACAGAAAGCCAGCAGCAGCAGCTCAGAGCAACAAGTTGTCAAACCAGGAGAAGTTCCCTGTGACGCCTGCACTGGAACCAGACTGAAGGCCCTGAAGTCCTGCCTGGTGTGTCTGGAGTCCTACTGTGAGACTCACCTGGCGCCTCACCTGACAAGAGCAGGCCTGAAGAAACATCAGCTGATCGACCCTGAGGAGAACCTGGAAAGCAGGATGTGTGTGAAGCACGATAAACCGCTGGAGCTGTTCTGTCAGACCGACCAGGTGTGTGTCTGCGTGCTCTGCACTGTTTTAGACCACAAGTTACATGATGTTGTTCCTCTGAAAGAAGGATATGAAGGAAAGAAGGCTGAGCTGGGGAAGACAGAGGCTGAAATTCAGCAGATGATCCAGAAGAGACGACTGAAGATCCAGGAGATGAATCGCTCAGTGGAGCTCAGTAAGGAAGGAGCAGACAGAGAGATAGCAGATGGTGTTCAGGTCTTCACCGCTCTGAAGGAGTCTGTTGAGAGAAGCCAGGCCGAGCTCATCGACACCATCAAAGAGAAGCAGAGAGAGACAGAGGAACAGGCTGAAGGCTTCATCAAAGAGCTGGAACAGGAAATCTCTGAGCTGAAGAAGAGGAGCTCTGAGGTGGAGCAGCTCTCACGCTCTGAAGACCAGCTCCACCTCCTCCAAAGCTTCACGTCCCTGAACGCTGCTCCACCCACCAAGAACTGGACAGAAGTCAGGGTCCGTCCACCTTCATATGAGGGGACTGTGAGGAGAGCTGTGACTCAGCTGGAGGAGACGCTCAGTAAACAGAAGAAGCTGCTTGAGGTGGAGCTGAAGAGGGTCCAGCAGTCTGAGGTGGATGTGACTCTTGATCCTGATACAGCACATCCTGAACTCATCCTGTCTGATGATGGAAAACAAGTTAAAGACAGTGATGTGAAGAAGAATCTTCCAGACAATCCAGAGAGATTTGATCATTGTGCTCGTGTCTTAGCAAAGCAGAGTTTCTCTTCAGGAAGATTTTATTACGAGGTTCAGGTTGAAGGGAAGACTGGGTTGGTTCTAGGAGTGGCTAGAGAGTCGATAAACAGAAAGGGAAATATCACAATGACTCCTCAGAAAGGTTACTGGATAATATGGCTGATTAAAAATGAGTACACAGCTTTTGCTGGTCCTGCAGTCCGTCTCTCTCTGAAGTCTCAGCCTGAGAAGGTGGGGGTGTTTGTGGATTATGAGGAGGGTCTGGTCTCCTTTTATGATGTTGATGCTGCAGCTCTGATCTACTCCTTCACTGGCTGCTGCTTCAAAGAGAAACTCTACCCTCATTTCGGTCCAGGTCTTAATTATGGTGGTAAAAACTCTGCCCCTCTGATCATCTCTCCTGTCAATCACACTGAGTAGAACAAACATTTAATGTTTTTTTTTCTTTCTTTGATGCTGTTTGTTACAATTACAGGCATATTTTTCAAAACAAAATTGATATCATGTAAGGTCTCATTGATTCTAATGACTGCATGACCTGCACCAATGAACACGAAACAATTACATGTCCATTAATGTCTTGAGCGAAGGAAATTAGTTTTTATTGTATACATTCATACAGAGCCCGATCTGCTTAAAAAAACGCTTTTCGTATAATACCTCTCACTGCCTGAACAATAGACACAGGCCATCACTGCAAGTCTAACCATAGGGTGTTAAATAATAACTCCAATTAAAATGTCAAGAGCCACTAATTTGGTGATAGCTAACTAGAAGGCCAACCTGTCGTGTTAGACACTACCACACTGTATTAGGCATTCATAATCAATCTTATTCTCAATGCCACTGGTACATGTAGTGCAAAAGGTGCACCCATAAAACATTTTTTACAACTAAGGCCTTTAGAAAAGAGCGAGTGTAGGAGCCAAAATGCTTAGTTAGCCTGTGTTTATTGTTATCATTATTGTTTACACAGCACGCATTTCTTTTTTGACCACTTCCAGTAATTCTCCAGAGTGTGGTTTATGGTATCTTTCATTTTTTGTAAAGCACTTTGAATTGCCTTGTGTTGAAAAGTGTTATATAAATAGCCTTGCCTTGCCTATTCAGGTCACCTCTTGTATGTCGGGGTTGGTGGAAAGACAATGGGTTAGTTTTTCCTCCAAACATTTTTGTTGACCGTATAGTCCATCTTTAGTTATGGTTTGTTTTATTTCATCATTAAACAAAGAGCTGAACTGCGACTTAATTTATTGGGAGTTTAATTGCCACAAAAAGGACATTTAACTAAACATTTTAAATGCAGAACTTTTACTTGTAATGGAGTATTTTCAGTGGTGGTATGAATAAAACTGAGTGTTTCTCAAATACTTATTGTAGTTGGACTTTTTATTGCAACCTTACACTTCTACTCGAACAACAGCTTTGGAAACTTTCCAGATTACATCAGTAGCGCACTGATACACCATTTGACTGCACAACGAGCACTTCAGTTATGATAAAGTGCATTTTGATGAGAATACTTGAACTAGAAGTTTGGAATGCAGGAATTTTACTTGTGTTAAAGTTTTTTCACAATGTCATATTCATCCTTTTGATTTAGTAAATGATGGGAATACTTCATCCACTCCCTCTTAGTTACGGGCCACTGAGAGGTGGATCACATGCTCAAAGAGGAGAGCTTATCTTATCAAAGTTAAAGTCCGTCTCAGTGACAGCAGAGCAGCATTCGCTCTGTTTCTCTCCAAAGAAACAATCCAGCAGATTTTTCACAACAGCAGAATCCCTGGCAACACTGGTGAGTACACTACAGAGACACATTTACTTCTAAATATTTGGTGACATTTATGAATCTGAATGCTTTATATACTTCATAAATAATTGTAAACCATAGATTTTGTCACTGAAAGTATGCAATACATATTAAACTGCCAAAACAAAACCCACTGACTGAACTTCAGCTTGTTTAAAAGTTAGACAAAATACACTCAGAGCTAGCTTTAGCTAACTGACCCGTTTCCTGTATGAACTCAAAGCTTAAGCTCTGCTCTGACAGGGAAAATGTTTAACTGAGGTCCATTGGTGGTCTGGGGCCTGTGGAGGGAAGTTATATTACATATTATCACTGTATTACAAGAGATATTACAACTCCTCTTCCTCCTCATCGTCCAAGCTGACTCGCCCATTGAAAGCCTTCAAACAAAGAAAGTGTTTTTTTATTTGGTCTGGTCCCTCAGATGCTTTAAATAAACTCAAAATAAAATCAGTCAATAGTAATACATGAGTTAAGTTCAATATTAAAGGTGAGGTATGTAATTTATTTCAGAATCACTTGTTATATTCCATGGAATGCTCTTAACATCCCGATAGCAATGAATAAATTAAATGCTTTGACAATAAATACATACAAAAATATCATCTGTGGAAGCCATGGTGCTGTAAAAAGCACGACCAATCATCTGAGCCGGCCCGGCTAAAATAACTGGATGGCCTACCTGCCTGTCAGCCTGGGTACAAACAAAAATCTGGGTACAAACTTATCTCGTGCCCTCATTGGTCCTGTGCGCGTTCGTGTGTGTTGGAGGAGGGGCTCTGGAAGGAAGTGGCCAACACATCCTCACTCCCAGGTCGGCCTATGTTGACGTTATGTCAAGTCCTGTGTCGGCTTTTTCCAACGCAAGGGAGGGGGCCTTAGCGTCCATTTTCAACGCAAGAGAGGGGCCCTTAGCGTCCATTTTCAGCTTTCCGGGATGTCCATATGCTTCTATGGACGCTCATGGAAGCACGGCATTCGTTTGTGTCGGCTGCCCTTAAAGGCAATGTGAGCGTCCATTCTCATTGGATAACGGAGAATTGTACAGCCGGAAGTAAGTATTCCCCTTACTGTCGATTGATTTTACAGTGATATCTGCACTACTCATCGACTAAAAAACACCAGATTATCCTTGCTAATTACACAACATTGATTGGTTTAAATTGTGTGCAATGCTTTTGTATTTTTCCCCTTCGATTCGGAGAAAACAAATATTTTTTCGGAGTAAAGGATGGCAGAAGACACTACACTACCCAGAATCCCCAGCTATCGTTTGGACTACACCATGTGCTCTGTTTGACGTCACGTGATCTTCAAATGTCTCCCTGCAGAAAAAAAAACATGGCCGAACTTCGTTTTATTCTCGGTGGAAAATGCCTATTTTAAAGTTAGTTTGGCCATTAAAATGCGTTTTGATGTCATTGATGCGAGAAATATGAGTTGTTATTTCAGATTATGTGTGCAGTGGATGTACATGATCTTTAGTTTGCTAGTTATTACGAAGATTACTTCAGGAAATTGCGTCCATAACGTTTTCATTGTTACCAAGGTGGTTGCTAGGGACGCTGCTATCGATATTATTTCTGTTATGTTGTGTAACTGTTTAATGGTGTTATCTTTATTGCTACCCCCTTCCCCGTCAATGTATAGTGTTGGTCCACAGCGAAAACATATTAGTTTAACAAAATCCGCATCTAAAGATACGTTATTTCCCCCTGTGCAATTCCAGTCTCACATCTCACAGCACATCGTCATTAACAAATACCGGAAACAGACCAAAAACATTAAAAAAAAAATAATAATACTTTATTCCGAGTGTGCTTGATTTTCTCTTTGAAAGTCATCACATAACGGCATTGTAATACACGGTTCGGCTGCATTAAATATTACATATCTGCCGTAGTTCTGTATTTATAGAGCCCTGATGAGAAGACTTCTAGACAAACATGAGGAACTGAAAACGTGACGTGGATCATAAATATATCAGCCATTAAACAACATCTTACATTTCTTTTCACACAATACGTCTCCTTGCAGTATCAACACTAATTCGGCTGACTTTTATATTTGATCCAATTGGTAGATAGGCTGTATTTACACCATAACGGTGCACAGCTGATATAAAGGGACACCTAGTGGTTAAAGCATGTTATTGAATTTCATTATTTTTATTATTAGATATTAATAGGATCCCTATAAAGTATATTCATTACTCGTTATTCTCTACTAATAGTTAATTAAAGACTGTATATAATGACTATTTTGCACATCCCTTTCAAGATTTCAAGATTTTCTAAGGTTTATTGACATATCATATAGGCCCACACAACTATGGTGTAGTTATGCATTGAATGAAAAACTTGGGTCGCAGGTTCCTCAATAGTGCATTACAAGACATCTATCAATATTTGTGCGTACCTCCAGCAATGTTAACTATGTTGAAGCACTTATTTTTAACTGATATTATACATAATGTATTATACTCTTATAAGATGTATGTAGATATTTAATCTCCGGCCTTGTCAGGTATTGAACAATCAATAAATAAAGAACACAGAATTGTTGAATATAAAACACAGAATTTGTGTGATTATACTAAATGATTTACAAATAAACACCACTGCATATTTAACCGTTACACATGCTGATGTAACGCAAATGTTCCAACTTGGGATCAATAAAGTATATCTTATCTTAAGATGGCTATTGCCATATTTTCAAAATGTGCCTCTGAACCTTGACAAGTGCATGTTTCAGGCTTATCAATTAATGTAATGTAATGTTATCAATTAACAACAGGGGTCACAAACATAAGACCAGCTGTTAAATAAAGCTCTTCTGACCTTAGCTGCAGGGGCGGATCTAGACAAATATTCATGGGGTGGCAAGAGGGTGGCAGGAGATTTTGAGGGGTGGCATCCCCTGACAGAAGTATATGCTGATTTGAATCGCAATCATATCAATCAATTAGGGGTGTAACGGTACACGTACCCGTACTGAAATTATTCGGTACGGGCCCTTCGGTTCGGTACACGTGTGTACCGAACGAATATAGCGTTAAACAATTTAGAACATGAACAACTTTCTGGAAGTAATCTCAGGTATATATCATAGAGCGACCAAGTAATTTCATTGGATGAGAGGCATACTATGAGAGCTGGTCACAGGGATGCGTTCAAATGTAGTCAGTAATTTGAGGAACTGTCGAAATGGCGAACGCAGATAAAGTTGAGCTGAAAATCCTACAGCATCATTGAAGTCTCCGGTTTGGGAACATTTTGGTTTCGCAGTTACGTACAAGGATGACGGACAAAGACAGGTGGACCGAACCAAAGCTGTTTGTCGGTATTGTTCAACTAACATTGGTTACGCGGCTGGCAATACATCACACTCATTTGAAAAGGCATCACCCGAATGTGAATATCACCGGTACCAAAAGAAAAAAGACTGAAGTGCAAACCCAACTCCCACTAGCATTTAAGCCTCCACCACTCGCAGAAAGTTCAGACCGAGCCAAAGCTATTACAAACGCCAAATATCCTTATGTTGCCATGTTAGCAAAGCGCTACCTGGCTGTGCTACCTCTGTCCCTAGAGAGGGTGTTCTCCACAGCAGGAGACATTGTTAGTGCCAGCAGATCTGCCATTTCAGCAAGCAATGTGGACAAGTTCATCTTTCTTTAAACAACATGAAAATACAATGACAAGCAAGTCCTAATGTCAAGCTGGCTGCTTAGGTACTAGTACAGTTCAAATACAGATTATTTCAGTTCATCGAAATGCTGCACCTTAATGTTTATTTGACTATATTTTGTATTTATTTGAATACATTATTCACAGTTTAATAATAATAAAAAAAATGTTTTTAATGTTTTGTGATAATTTTTTCTGCTGTACCGAAAACGTACCGAACCGAACCGTGACCTAAAAACGAGGTACGTACCGAACCGAAATGTTTGTGAACCGTTACACCCCTACAATCAATGTTAACTTGGAAAGCCACAATATTAATATTTTAACTCAATCACATAGGTGATATTATTGTGGCACATCAGTAAAGCCTTACATATAACATGGCAGACGTAATTTAATGAATTTTAACTGAACAATAACTGAATGAGTTTGTTTCACTCTTAGACCAGCAGGGGTACCAATCTATGCAGACTGCTGCAATAAGTACATTAATTAACTGCCTCATCGATGTTTGTCTGAATGAATATGATACTATTAACAATCATATTATTCCTATCAGCTGTATAAATAAATAATAATAATAATAGATTTAATTTGTTAGCGTTTTTATAGGTGCTCAAAGACGCTTTACAGATATAGTGAATAACTGTTATGATTCACATATTCATTTATTATTGAATAAACTATATTTATTTTTTGGAGGAGTTAATGATGAATGTTCATCAAGATGCTTGCTCACCCTCCTTCAAATTTGAAAAACAAGTAATTATATCATTATTGATATACAGTTACAACCTTGACTTTACATCAGAAAGAACAAACATTAAAGAAGTGACTAACTGCATCAGTTAGGGTTAAACGTGTATTCAGCTAAAACATCGCTGCAGTTATTATCCAGTGGAAGGTCCTTACCTACTGGCCTAGTTAAATCAAAGTGGTTACTTTCTGTTGGCTGGGCAGTGTAGTTTTACACACCGTCTTATTTTACTTTCTCAGGACTTAAAATTGAAGAAAAAAATATATACACGCATACAAGGTCATCATCTTAACAGTTTGTTATTCTCATCGAGTCATCCGTGAGCAGTGCATCAAGTTGGCATGTCTATTACAGCTGAATGCGGCGATTACTATCTTGTTCAGCAAAACGCCTCACAAACTTATTAAGATCAACAGCTGTAGTGCGTTTTGATTCAATGCTGAGTACAGCCAAACTTGACATTCTCTTCTCTGTCATTGTAGACCGCAAATACCTCATTCCTTCAGTGCTTGGGTCCGAAAGGCTTCTCGTTTTGCGCCGTCCAGTTCAAATGAATTCGCCACCAATCATATTTCCACTCTCGCGCCAGCACCGGGGGAGGGGTTACATGACGTGCATCTTGTGCTGCATTCACTTGCACTCGGACATTAGAGACTTTCTCTCATAAATGTCCGATGAGCAACAACTTTTCTTTCAAAACAAAGATGCCAACTGGGGTGGCAGCTGGGGTGGCAAGGCTATTGTTTAGGGTGGCAGTTGCCACCCCATGCCACCCCGGTAGATCCGCCCCTGCTTAGCTGGCATGTGTGTGTATATATTAATGCTGCCCATTATGGGCACAAGCAATTTTCCCCCATTTATTAATTATATGTTTTAAATGTGAGTGTTTCCTATCCCCTAAACCTCCAGGGATGTACACAGTTTAATACTGGCAACTTCTTATTATGGGAAAACGTCTTTTAAAACTACAACTCCCAGTAGAGACGTGCCATAGATAGAGAACATGTTGCGAAACAGAATAGCCAGCATGTGTAGTTCTGGGGACGGGGTGGGGGAGGGGGGACGCGGTGGTCCCGTTCAAATCCAGTTTTGGACAGTCTGCGTGGTTCCATCCCATTTCAAGTGCTGTTCGAGGCTCGGCGTAACCCTCGGAGAACACTCTCCAATCACAGAGCTTGAGGACTATCACGGGGTTTGTCAAACAGAGCACATCGTGTAGTCCAAACGATAGCTGGGGATTCTGGGTAGTGTAGTGTCTTCTGCCATCCTTTACTCCGAAAAAATATTTGTTTCTACGAATCGAAGGGGAAAAATACAAAAGCATTGCACACAATTTAAACCAATCAATGTTGTGTAATTAACAAGGATAATCTGGTGTTTTTTAGTCGATGAGTAGTGCAGATATCACTGTAAAATCAATCGACAGTAAGGGGAATACTTACTTCCGGGTGTACAATTCTCCGTTATCCAATGAGAATGGACGCTCACATTGCCTTTAAGGGCAGTCGACACAAACGAATGCCGTGCTTCCATGAGCGTCCATAGAAGCATATGGACATCCCGGAAAGCTGAAAATGGACGCTAAGCCCCCCCCCCCCCTTGCGTTGAAAATGGACGCTAAGGCCCCCCCCCCCCTTGCGGGACTTGACATAACGTCAACATAGGCCGACCTGGGAGTGAGGATGTGTTGAAGTGGCAGATTTTTTCCGCCTGTGTATTTTCAAATTATAGCGCACTCGAGCTGGTTTCTCCAAAATGACCTACCCCACCTTTAAAGTGGAATTTAATACATATTTGGCTTACGTTAAAATAGTTTCACTCTAAAACAACAAGGAACAAGTTAACAGTGGTATATTATGTTTAAGTGTAAAAACATCTACAATGCTAAAAACTCAGTCTGATATTTGGAAAATTGTTCAAACCATAGAAGGTCGAGGGGGGCTTTGGCATCAAACCGAGAGCTTGATGACTCTCTTCATATCTGCCCCATTTTCCAGCTGAACTAAATGCAACGTTTTCAAATTCCTTTAACATTGAACGCTGTTTTTATCTGTGAATCAACAAGCTCACACTCCACACTGCAGACCAGTCGGACTTGTTCCCCAACATGTTTTTATAGGGCGGTACATTTAAATGCTCGCTGCCATCGCCATTTTTGACCACTTTTTGGTGCCATCTTTCAACAAACTCCTCCTACAGTTTTTATCTGATCTTCTTACAATTTGGTCAGGGTGTTTATTGTATTTGTCATTAGCATTATTACAGCGTTCAATGGCTTGTTCACAAAGTTCTAATATGTTTCATGATGTTAGGATGTGTTTATATTACATGAATGCATTTAGGAATGGGTTGTTTAATTTATTTTAGATGAACTGATGATTTAACCGATTTTCTTTGAACATTATTACTGGTGAAAACTGCAGATTTACTTTGGGGTTAGACAAATAGCAAATGCTCACTAAATGTGGTTCAGCCTTTAAGAAATGGTAGTAAGCAGCATGCAATTGTTAATAATTACAATACATTAATGTTTTATCTCTTTTCCTTAAATGCTATCAAATTAATCAACTTACTAAAAGAATGCCACCTCGAAAACATTTAGGAGTATAGGCATACGTTGAGATAGGAAAATCAACTCAACAATGTTAAAAAAGGTAAATTAAGGATTCATTCATACAATTATTTGACATCAACGTTTAACATAGAAAAATCCTGATCATAATTAATATGAGGTTCAGTAGTTTTACATTAAAGGAGAAAACAAAGTTGTTTCTCATCCATATTTTGTGATATATTTTCACATTTTCAACGACAGACTGTTTTTATAGTGTGAACAAAGTGAAGAAATAAAGAGAGAAGAGCTGAGAACCCCTGAACTCTGTAGCTAAGATGATGCTAACAGGCTAATGCTGTGTTCAGGTCACATGGGATGGATTGTAGACAAAGAAGGATCATATATTTATGAACCTAAAGTTGGTCATGTGAGGATTAACCTGGGAATCAAAAACTCTGCTACTTATGATTGATCAAAACACACATGCACAAAAAGAACATATTTTCATATCAGGAGATTTTTATTCACAAACTTTCATTGTTACTGCTTGATTTTCCGACACTGAACTTAAACTTTGTATATTATATGCCATTTGAAGGCAGAACTTTTAATCTTAATTGAGTATTTTTCTTTGGTGGAATTAACGTAACTACATTTCTGAAGTGCTGTACTTACTAATTTGAGTTACTTGTACTTATTTATATGTTTATACAACTTTTAATTATACTCTATTTGACTGACAGCTTTAGGTACTTTTCAGATTTTAAAGGTAGAGCATTGACAGAACATTAACTGCAAGATAATCACTTTAGATTAGATAAAGTGCATTTTGCTGATCGTACTGTATTTAACTGATGAAACATACATACTTTTACTGCAGGACGGCTTTGAATGCTTTTACTTACTTCTAAAGTATCTTTCACAGTGTTAGTATTAGTTATTTTACTTCACCAAATCATTTGAATATTTCCTCCTCACCCTCTTGGCGACGGGCCAGTGAGAGGTGGAGCAACACTGATAGGAGAGCTTCAACTGCACTGAATTAAAAAGTAAAGCATTTTAAGTGACAGCAGAGCTGCAGTCGTGACAAGTCTCTCTGTTTCTCTCTAAGAAACATTCAACTGAATCCAGCAGCTTTTTCTCAACAACACAGAAGAATCTCTGCAAAACACTGGTGAGTACACTACAGACACAACATTACTAACTTAATATTCGGTCAGATTTTAGAATCTGAATTCTTAACATCTATCTACCTTATGAACAATATTATGTCATACATTTGGCTCACTGTACATTTTGGAATAAAAATAAAACTGAATTCCGGCTAGTGAAGATTATACAGCATTCTTTCACACACACATACGGGTTTTGGGCCGAGGGCGACACCGTACTTCCGGTATCAACCATTTCACACGAGGTGCACAGAATATCATAGTCTATTCCTTAATCAATATAGTCAACTCTAAAATACCACATATATGCATTGGCATGATAATATTATTGTGACAAGTGGGGTATTCACCTGGTGTTTCCAGAAGATAGACGTAGATGCTGCTAAAATCGACCGAAGGCCACTTTTGAGGGTCGTAATTCCATACATTGTACATCCAACAACCCACACAGCTCTAGTTTACGCTGGTAACGACCTAGAGCACACCCCTCAAGTCCAGAGATGTAATCCGAAGACATGCAGCGATTTCTTCGGTCGTTAATTCAGAAAACAAACCTAGTGCGCTCTGCCTGGCTACGTTAGCTAGCTGTTTATATTAGCATCGCCAGGATTTTTGCACCTCCAGAAAAATGGAGTCTTTATAAAAAAAGATATGGCGCGCGTTGCATTGTGGGTAGCTGTGACGTCACTGTGTGTGAAAGAATACAGCAGCTAGCATTAGCTTAAGCTAACATACCTGTTTCCTGTATGAACTCAAAGCTTCAACTCAGCTCAGACAGGAAGTGCCGCAGCCAGGGAAAATGTTTTACTAAAATCCTTTGGTGGTCGGGGGTCTGTGAAGAGAAATGATATTACATATAATGTTCTGCAATCCAGAGCCTCCTCTTCATCATCTTTGTCCAGGCTGACTGACGCTTTTTTTGTTGCTCTTCTACCTAAGATGCTGCGATAAAACTAAATGACTGAATCTGACTGTAAACTGCAATACATGGTTTGAGGGAAATATTAGGGTGATATTTAAAAATATAAAGTGCACTTCAAACATGTTTAAACTCTGAAAACTATATGGGAAGGTGAGTAAATATATATGATGTCTAATGTTACAGTAATAGAGGGATTAGATTATTTTATTTTTAGAAGCACATTTATTTTTAAAATCAAGAACCAGAGGGCTTGGGTTGTTATTACTTAAATGCTTAAGATGTGTGATTACGTTATCATTGTTTTAATACATTTGATTTTTAGGTGCCTTTCATGACATTTTAGAATAGTATTAGGTTATATTTATTTTACTATTCTACAAATAAGTAGCTAAATCTTACTGTTATATAATATAAGTTACTGGCAGCAGGCAGAGATCAGTGAGAGGCAGCCATACGAAATTATGTTTGTTAAACCCCCCCCCCAAAAGCAGAGTGAACCAATCCCACATGTTTAGTCTTAAAAATGCACCAAAATATAAAACTCAGTCTGATATTTGAATATAAACTTTAACAGTGAACGCTATTTTTATCCGTGAAACAACCAGCTCACACTCTACACTGCAGACCATGCAGTCAGACCTGTTCCCCCACATGTTTTCAAACCGTGATACATGTCAATGCTTGTTACCATCGCTACAACGAATGAAAAAGGTACATTGAGGTGTGGAAGTTGGAATCAGTGGTGCATGAGTGTGCATCACTGCAGTGGCTAATCCAAGCTGCATGTTGTCAGTGGAAAACAAAAGACATTCAGTTAAAGAAACTATCTTTGGCAAAAAGGAAAAACATACTGGCGGTTAGGCATCCATTACATCAGGGGTGTCCAAACTTTTTTCCCCGAGGGCCACATATAGAAAAACATACAAAG
Source organism: Gymnodraco acuticeps (assembly GCF_902827175.1). Lineage (NCBI taxonomy): Eukaryota > Metazoa > Chordata > Actinopteri > Perciformes > Bathydraconidae > Gymnodraco > Gymnodraco acuticeps. The sequence goes on along the minus strand of NW_022991189.1, from coordinate 298,400 downwards.
GGCTGGGCCACTTACTAGAGGAGAGGTATACTGCCTCATAAGTTGAGTTATAAGTTAGCAAAATTAATCAAATGTAGGCAAACTATGCTTTATACTTGAATGTGCTTTAAGAAAAAACAGCCTATATCACAGCTCTCCAGAGAGTTTAATTTATTTTGTTGGCAGCTCATTCCTTGAAACAGAAGCTTCAGATTGATTATAATAAGAGGAAATATGAAGGGTGAATTTCAAGGTTGTTATGGAAATAAGTTATTAGGCTTTTTTTATCAACTTAGATTTGTTAGAAAATGTATTCAACTTTAATTGATGGAATTATTTTGAAAGTGGGCTTATTAGCACATGAATACTAATGTGTAATATATGTTAAGTAGTACACTAAAGAAGTACAATACAAGACAAGCAAAAGTTTCATTTATGGGGCATATTCCATTATACTTTTGGAATTAGCTGAGGGACAATTCAAAATGGCTTGCGGGCCGCATTTGGCCCCCGGGCCGTAGTTTGGACACCCCTGCATTAAATGAATGCCTGATGTGCCTCACTCATATTGATGTTATCTCTGTCACTACCCGATCTGCCGCCCTGCCCTATCTGCAGTGCGCATGTGCGTGATGGTCCGCCATATTGGACAACTACGTACGGCAACTCTAATAGGACACTTGACACAGTGGCTTTTGGCAAAGCACAAAAGGAAAACTCGAGAGAGATGAGTTATTGTTATTACAACGTGACTTCACTATTATTTAACAACTCTTTTTATTGGGTTCTTTTATTTGGGGTTAAGTACATTGTCAGAATAAGTGAGAAATGGATTTAACTTCTGTTAGACAGCTATCATTCTGAATACATATTTACTGTGAATGTATGCAAAAATGTATGGCATATGGCTGTCTAACAGAAGTTAAATCCATTTCTCACTTATTCTGACAATGTACTTAACCCCAAATAAAAGAACCCAATAAAAGAGTTGTTAAATAATAGTGAAGTCACGTTGTAATAACAATAACTCATCTCTCTCGAGTTTTTCTTTTTGTGCTTTGCCAAAAGCCACTGTGTCAAGTGTCATACTTGAGTTGCCGTATGGAGTTGTCCAATATGGCGGACCATCTCGCACATGCGCACTGCAGATCAGGTAGTGACAATCTGTTCCAACCTAGTCACTGTTAGCATCCCAGGCAGGTGTGCAGACCAGCTGTAAACATAGTGAAGTATATATTAGAATAAAATGAGAATACTCGAGTAAAATACCTCTTAGCTCAAAACAGTATTTAGATCCAGTGCTTTAAAAGTCTCCTATTATACAAAATACACGTTTTGATGTCTTTTATACATAAATATGTGTCCCCGGTGTCAGGAGACTCACAAAGTGTCAGCAAATAAAACCCTCTCTTTTTTCCTCCGTACCCACATTTCTAAAAACGGGGGAATTTGCTGCGGTCATGACGTAATATCGGAAATGTGGGCTGGCTTAACACCCACAGCCCTATCAGAAACAATGCGACGTGTTTTGGATGTAATTTGGTATTTGTTTACATTAGCATCGCTAACACTCAGAGCTAACCTGTACTGGAGAGAGTATGTGTGTGAAGAAGCAGGATATCAAAACGTACTCACCTTGTGGTAAACCGGCAAGACAAAAAAGCATTTGAGCTCCATTTTGGTTCAACAATATAATATGAGGGGCTATACAGTCCGTAATTCATACTGGTCCTCTCACACACACACATTCTCCTTTTACATACATTTTCACTCTCACACATATATTTACACTCACACCTTCATACATTTTGCTCTCATATTATCATATTTTAAGGCACACATTCATACATTGTCACTCACATATTTATACATTTTTCACTCATATTCATATATTGTAACGCTCATATTTATACATTTTGCTCTCATGCACATTCATTCAGTGTTTACATTTAATATTATAAATAATATATGCATGTATGAAGACAATATATGTATGCAGAGAAGAATGCATGTATGTGTGAGAGAAAGTATAGTGGAAACCAGTGACGTGCGGTGAGGTTCATGGCTGGTGAGGCCACTATACTTTCTCTGATTCTCTGATTAGAGTAATCCTCTGTCAATGTCCCCTCCTGAGTACAAGAATGCGTGTTTCTCTGCTATTTTGAAAAAGCGTTAAAACACCGTTCTTCATGAGACTTATATTGTTGGACAGAGTATTTTAAGAGCATATGGTAGACATGATATCAGCACTACTTCCAATCAGTACTCCGGCAGCAGCATTTTACACCTTGGAAAGTCTTTAAAGACTGCCCTGGATAGCTGGTCACAACTATCCTTCAGCAAAGTGACACACTTTGTCACTCTGGTCGGTCTCTAATGATGCTGCTGGCTTTTGATATATGATTATTTCTCTGCTCCTAGTTCAACATTCATCTCCCTCCATCATGTTGATTTGAATCCAAAGTTCTGAACTTGAGCCCGCCCCGCTCTACCTTCTGAGCCAATCACAACGCGATAATGACCTGCCTTCCGTTTCAACTAAACTCCTTCCGTTTCCACTATATTTTCTCTGATATATACATACATATATTGTCCTCAGACATGCATATATTATTTATAATATTAAATGTAAACACTGAATGAATGTGCATGAGAGCAAATTAGATAAATATGAGCGTTAACATATATGAATATGAGAGCAAAATGTATATGTGTGAGTGAAAAATGTATAAATATGTGAGTGACAATGTATGAATGTGTGCATTGAAATATGATAATATGAGAGCAAAATGTATGAAGGTGTGAGTGTAAATATATATGTGTGTGAGGGTGAAAATGTATGTATGTAAAAGGAGAATGTATGTGTGTGAGAGGACCAGTATGAATTACGGCCTGTACGGCCGCTCATAATATAATAGTATTTGGAATGAAATGTATTGCGATGAAGATCTCCATGTTATCACTTTATTTTCTTGGTTTGGTGATCTCATGGAAATAACAACACTGAAATTAAAATCAGAGCTCTCTTTCACTCAGTTATTCATAACATTTTAACATCATTCAGGATGACTCACAGTTTGATGTTTTTGTACAGATAATCAAAAGTGATTGAATTGTTGATTTTTGTACACGTTTTGTCCCCAGAGAGACATGTCTGCTGCCAGCTGTCTGCTGACTGAAGATCAGTTTCTGTGCTCTATCTGTCTGGATGTGTTCACTGATCCAGTCACCATACCATGTGGACACAACTTCTGTAAAGCCTGCATCTCTGAACACTGGGATAGCAATGTCCCAATAAAGTGTCCTAACTGTAATAAGCACTTTTTCCCAAGGCCTGAGCTGCAGGTCAACACTTTCATCTCTGAGATGGCTGCTCAGTTCAGACAGTCAGCTCAACAGAAAGCCAGCAGCAGCAGCTCAGAGCAACAAGTTGTCAAACCAGGAGAAGTTCCCTGTGACGCCTGCACTGGAACCAGACTGAAGGCCCTGAAGTCCTGCCTGGTGTGTCTGACCTCCTACTGTGAGACTCACCTGGAGCCTCACCTGACAAGAGCAGGCCTGAAGAAACATCAGCTGATCGACCCTGTGGAGAACCTGGAAGGCAGGATGTGTGTGAAGCACGATAAACTGCTGGAGCTGTTCTGTAAGACCGACCAGGTGTGTGTCTGCATGCTCTGCACTGTTTTAGATCACAAGACACATGATGTTGTTCCTCTGAAAGAAGGATATGAAGGAAAGAAGGCTGAGCTGGGGAAGACAGAGGCTGAAATTCAGCAGATGATCCAGAAGAGACGACTGAAGATTCAGGAGATGAATCGCTCAGTGGAGCTCAGTAAGGAAGGAGCAGACAGAGAGATAACAGATGGTGTTCAGGTCTTCACCGCTCTGAAGGAGTCTGTTGAGAGAAGCCAGGCCGAGCTCATGGACACCATCAAAGAGAAGCAGAGAGAGACAGAGGAACAGGCTGAAGGCTTCATCAAAGAGCTGGAACAGGAAATCTCTGAGCTGAAGAAGAGAAGCTCTGAGGTGGAGCAGCTCTCACGCTCTGAAGACCAGCTCCACCTCCTCCAAAGCTTCACGTCCCTGAACGCTGCTCCACCCACCAAGAACTGGACAGAAGTCAGGGTCCGTCCACCTTCATATGAGGGGACTGTGAGGAGAGCTGTGACTCAGCTGGAGGAGACGCTCAGTAAACAGATGAAGAAGCTGCTCGAGCTGAAGAGGGTCCAGCAGTATGAGGTGGAGGTGACTCTTAATCCTGATACAGCACATCCTGAACTCATCCTGTCTGATGATGGAAAACAAGTGAAAGATGGGGATGTGAGGAAGAATCTCCCAAACAATCCAGAGAGATTTGATACTTGTGCTTTTGTTTTAGCAAAGCAGAGTTTCTCTTCAGGAAGATTTTACTACGAGGTTCAGGTTGAAGGGAAGACTAAGTGGGCTCTAGGAGTGGCCAGAGAGTCGATCAACAGGAAGGGAATCATCACACTGACTCCTCAGAAAGGTTACTGGACGATATGGTTGAGGAATGAAAATGAGTACAAAGCTCTTGCTGATCCTCCAGTCTGTCTCTCTCTGAAGTCTCAGCCTGAGAAGGTGGGGGTGTTTGTGGATTATGAGGAGGGTCTGGTCTCCTTTTATGATGTTGATGCTGCAGCTCTGATCTACTCCTTCACTGGCTGCTTCTTCAAAGATAAACTCTACCCATACTTTTGTCCCTGTAACAACGATGGTGGTGAAAACTCTGCCTCTCTGATCATCTCTCCTGTCAATCAAACTGAGTAGAACAACCATTTGATTTTCAACAGAAAGATTCACTCTCACCAAATGTAATATACTGCATGTATAGCATTGGGGAAGTGCATTGTATACTATTTGTTGATGTTTTAGCTTCTGATTCTGTACTTTTGAATAAGAAGAATTAACTTAGTCCTTGAATGTATGGGTGTTAATCTCCAAACTTTGTATTAGCTCCTACTCATATATTATATTTTAAATATTGTAATTTAGGGGAACCTGTAAGAGATTGTTATCTGGTTTATTTCAGGGCACATTTAAGGATTATTTTTTGATTTATTTTGTTACACTTTTTTTGGAACATTCTGATTGTATAATATTCAGCTGCAGTGGTTTTACAAAGCGAAGAAGAAAAAGTGGTGTTTCAATCTCTTATTTTCATTTCATATTGTCCAACTCTCTACAGACTATTTGTATAGTTTAAACATATTCTCAATTAAATAAAAAGCTAAATAAATGTCCCCTGGATTTCTATCTTCATTGTTTTGTTTAGCTCTCAAGTAATTTACAAATACCTCAAATGAATAAAGAAAGGTGAAAACGTGAAGGAACTTTAGTAAATTTTAAATATGGGTAAAGCTAATAACATTCAAAGCTGGAAAAACTTGTAAAGAAGTCTTCAGTACAGGCAGTTTAACCCTTTAATTGCTTTTTCTAAAGTTTCTAGGTTGAAATGACCAATACATTGCCCATTTATATATTATCAAACCGATATTTCATCTATACCACCCCCATATAACACTGTTATTACACCATTAGTTCACCCACATTACATACATATAACATCAATATTACACAGCCTGTCGAATGACTGTATCCCACAAGATACAGGAACCAACCAAGAGGCCTTATTATGCTTTTTGGACTTTTCCCTTTCCTGTAGTGTGTTATATCGTTTTTTGTGCATGTAAATGGTCTGCGGTAGAGAAACACAGGGATTTAAGACTTTGCAAACTCCACCCCCCCCCCCCCCCCCCCCCCCTCCATCTGAAACACCTAAATTGGACTCCTTTGTTTACTTTCAGAACATAGTTACATCACTATGAAATCAGGAATTTTTCAAATAAAGGTCTTGCCATGATTTATCTCTGAACCCCAGATTCAAAACTGTGTTGTGCTCGGTCAAAGACCAAAAAAGAGTTGGGGTTTTCTCACCTCAGACACGCTCTGTCTTCTAGATGAATCACTGGTCCAAACTTTTGATGTCGCATCCATCTTCCTCTGGCCAGTGGACGCTGTGGTCGATCTCTGCTGATAACGCAGAATCACAGAAGGTCTTAATAAGCGCAGGCGGTGATGGAGACAGCTGCTGAGTCTTCTATAGATGGACAAGACGGCAGAGAATGAGGGCTGGACACAGTTAGTTATCTTTAATACAGCATTAACAGTTTGTCATTATTCCAGATAATGAAAGTTGCTGTGCCAAATGAAGGATGTCCTGTAACACCTGAACCACCTCCACAACCAATCAGTTGTTTGCAGAGGTGGAAAGTTAGGGTTAGTACAATGTTTGAGGTTCCTGTAGTTTACTTCAGATAATACAACATGTAATCAACAAATAGTTTGTCATGTATTATTTTAAGTTAAGACAACATTTTATTGATATTTTTGTGAAATTCACAAGATACATGATGGTATATTTAACAAAACAATATACCATTGGGCTGCTGGTGGTAAATATGGATATCCTGTAACTCCTGAACAGGGGCGGATCTAGAAAAATATTCATGAAGTGGAAGAGGGTGGCAGGAGAATTTGAGGGATGGCATCCCCTGGCAGAAGTATATGCTGATTTAATCGCAGTCATATCAACAATGTTAACTTGGAAAGCCACAATATTGATATTTTAACTCAATATCATTAGGTGACATTGTGGCACATCAGTAAAGCCTTTAATAGAAATATATAAGGTGGCACACATCATTTAATGAATTTTAACTGAACAATAACTGAATGAGTTGGTTTCACTCTTACGGCCCATCTACACTACAGGCATCGAAAAATGCTTTCAACGCTTCGCCCATTCATTTGAATGGGGTGACGTAGAAGATTTTTAATCTTCGCCGAACTGCATTGTGGGGAGCATGGTATGGCTTTGCAAACATCGTGAGCATCAAAAGTTGAGCAATGTTCAACTTGTGATGCTCCCGATGCTTTCGAAGCTGGCATCAGCCAATCAAATCCTGTTTATGCAAATCCCGCCAGTACAAGCGCTAGCCAATCAAACCACGTGCAAGCTGGGAGAGCCAGACCGCAGTTCATTTCCTCATATTCCAAACGAGAAATTACGGTAGCAAATCACCCGGTTCTTTACGACCAGAAGTTATTTACCGGGATACAAACCGGAGGAACCAGGCATGGAGGGAGGTGGCAGAAACAGTGGGTGAAACTGGTAGGTTTTCGCCTGTTTGGGGATTTTATATCCAGTTTACTTCATTTTAACATTGCTATTGCTTTGTATGTCGGGGGCGGGAGATTCATGTGATTGGTTGTTGGTCGCCTTGGGCGTGTGAAATCGCCAAGCTTCAGACACGCCCAGCATCAATATTTTTGTATGCCTGTAGTGTAGACGGGCCGTTAGACCAGCAGGGGTACCAAATATATGCAGACTGCTGCAATAAGTACATTAATTAACTGTCTCGTCGATGTATGTCTGAATTAATATGATACTATTAACAATCATATTATTCCCATCAGCTGTCAATCACTGTTATGATTCACATATTCAGTGTTGTTATTAAATAAACTATATTTTTTGGAGGAGTTAATGATGAACGTTCCTCAAGATGCTTGCTCACCCTCCTTCAAATTTGAAAGACAAGTAATTACTATCATATATTAAAAGAATCAAAGGAACAGTTCAGCGCCCCACAACTTTACTGCAAACAGTTACAACCTTGACTTTACATCAGAAAGAACAAACATTAAAGAAGTGACTAACTGCATCAATTAGGGTTAAAAAACGTGTATTCAGCTAAAACATAAACATCGCTGCAGTTATTATCCAGTGGAAAGCCCTTACCTAATGGCCTAGTTAAATGAAAGAGGTTACTTCTTTTTGGCTGGGCAGTGAAGTTTTACACACCGTCTTATTTGACTTTCTCAGGACTTTAAACTGTTTTTTGGGGGCAGACCCCCACAAAGAAGAAACATATTATACACACGTAAGGTCATCATCTTAACAGTTGTTTATGCTCATTGAGTCATCCGTGAGCAGAGCATCAAGTTGGCATGCCTATAACAGCTGAATGCGGCGATTACCATCTTGTTCAGCAAAACGCCTCACAAACTTATTAAGATTTAAAGCTATGGTGAAATTCAATGCTGAGTACAGCCAAACTTGACAGGCTCTTCTCTGTCATTGTAGACCGCAAATACCTAATTCCTTCCGTCTACTTGGATCCGAAATGCTTCTCGTTTTGCGCTGTCCCCCGTTCAAATGAAATCGCCGCCAATCATATTTCCACGCTCGTGCCAGGGCCGGGGGAGGGGTTACAAGGCTCGGGTCTTGTGTTGCATTCACTTGCAATCGGACATTAGAGATTTTCTCTCATAAATGTCTGATGAGCCACAACTTCTCTTTCAAAACAAAGCTGCCAAATGGGGTGGCAACTAGGGTGGCAAGGCATTTTTCTGAGGTGGCAGCTGCCACCCCGTGCCACCCCGTAGAACCGCCACTGCTCCTGAACCACCTCCATAACCAATCTGTTGTTTGCAGAGGTGGAAAGTTAGGGTTAGGGTTAGTACAATGTTTGAGGTTCATTTAGTTTACTTCAGATAATACAACATGTCCTCAACAAATAGTTTGTCATGTATTATTTTAGGTTAAGACAACTTTTTATTGATATTTCTGTGAAATTCACAAGATACATGGTGGTATATTTAACAAAACAATATACCATTGGGCTGCTGTTGGTAAGAGCTGCCAGGTAAGAGGGTTTGAATCCCGAGCACAAAAACATTTTAGGCAATGCCATCCCCTCTTTCTCCTCTTTTCAACCCTGCATCTCTAATGAAGTCGCTCTCTGGTCCAAAACATATATTTAAAAATAAATAAATCAGCACTACCTTTACCTGCTGCAATTTTTAAATAACTTAAAATATGAATCAATAATTATAATCCAACATTATTTTCAAATGGTTAATTGTGCAGAAAGAGTACTTTTACTTTAAATTAAAAAGAAGAAAGACCTAGAAATACCCAATGTTTGAGATTTGAGCCTATAGCAGCAAAACTGAGGGCTGATTCAAGGCAGCCCTAACTTTGAGATTTATCAAAAAGCAAAGTCTTAATCCCAATCTTAAAAATGGATAAGGTGTCTGCCGCCCGAACACACACTGAGAACACAGATGAGAATAAACCCAAGTCCAACATGCCTTCTCTTTAACTGAAAAACAATAGTTTAGTATGTAAACATAATTTACGAGAAATAAAAGGATATCTTCCCCTTATAAAGCATTAGTCAACTGTTAAGTGCATCTGTAAATAAAAGGATGTCACAAGCGCTGGTGACCTGGTGATACCCTTTATGTAAAATATGATTGTCGATATATAAAAACCTTGATATGTGGAGGGATGAGTAGAAGGGATTCATTGCAAAATGATAAAATGTGGACAATTATTTAAAAAATGGTCACATAAAAAAATCAATATTATTGTTACTACTTTTCTGGGATAAAAAAGCATGTTGCCGTTTTCTGTATGTCACCGATTTCTTTATCTGGTTCTCCTTAATTGTATGAACTAAACTGCATTGTCAATTACGATTTGAGGTAAAATATTTTATTTGTTTTTGATATATCAGAAATATATTTCTGGTCAGTCCGTAGAAACCAAAAGCTTTGTTGTCTTTTCCATACAGCCATCATTTATTATATATTGTGATTATTAAAATCCAAACCATATTGTTTCTAAACATTAAGTAGTGTTTCAGTGTTTTCAACAGTTACCTTGTGTTTAAAACTGGAACTCTAACACGGGAGAACAGTTTACTTTAAAAAGGAATTGCAGTTTAGTTTAATAGGAAACATAATTGTATGGAAGAGAAAGGAAGCTAAAGTGAAGGAAGTAGAATATAAAATGTTTGCCCCTAAAATATCTTAAATCAAAATCAAAATCAAGTTAATAATGTTTGCTTTTCTCTTTTTCTGTCAACTGTAGTATTTCAGCACCAAAACACAAAACCACTAAGTCATTTAAACCCTCTGACATTGATGGTATTTGTAGAGTTTGCAGCAGAAAGGATTATGGGAGTTGAAGTGTTGGTGGTGTCTCAACCGTTGGAGAAAGAAAGGCCTTGTTGCTCTTGTAGTTCCTCCTCCACTCCCTCTTGGTGACGGGCCACTGAGAGGTGGAGCTACACTGAAATAGGAGAGCTTCAACTTCCCAGAAATGAAAGTGAAAGTTTGTCTGAGCGACACAACAGCTGCACGTGTCTCTGCTTCTCTCTAAAGAAACACTCGACTGAATCCAGCAGCTTTTCTCAACAACACAGCAGAATCTCTGCCAAACACTGGTGAGTAAACTCCAGAGACAATCACTAACTAAATATTTGAACAAGATTTAGTTTAATCAGAATCTGAGGCTGGTACGTCTGTTCAGACATATAGTGAATATTAGGCCATATACATGTGTCTTTTAAGATAACAACGTTTATATTTAGACTTGAGTACAAAGCAGGTTTAAAACCAAATCCAGTGACTGAACTCTGGCTGGTGAAGTTTAGACAGGGGTTGCGTTCCGATAATCCAAAAATCAGCTCCTAAATTCTAACCCTATCTCCTATTCCTTGACCTCTGAGTGAAACGTCACGGGGTTAAGGGATAGTGGATAGGAGAATTCAAAAGGACTTAGGAGAAGAGACTGCGGTACTTTAGAGAATCGACTGCACTTTCACTATCCGACGTGTTTATGATGCGCCAGCGGACGACATTTTGTGCGTCTGCTGCTGTGGGGTAACCATGGAAACTACAGTTTTCTATACAGCGGACTACAACATGGATGTTTAATAAGAACGAGGGACTCCTGTAAACTCATCTAGAGACTCTGCACCGTGCTCTGACGCTGTTGCTTTATGCTTTATGAACGTGGACAACAGAGAAATATATTCTTCATGACCAAAGTTGGAGTTGAAATAAAAAATGAAAGTGAAACTTATGCTCGTCACCCTCTCCCTCCGGTCCACATGAATACAGATGATCCCAATACGTATGATTGATGAAAAGATCTTCAAATCAATACAGATGTATTTATTATAAACGTTAATCCTTAACATTTATCACTGTGTATATCACCATTCAAACATCTTTTAAAAGTCGAACAAACCACACAGCTCAGTAAAGACTGTGAGATGTTGACTTTATTTGATCATTTCAGTAAAAACTAACGTTCATATTTCTCTCTTTGATTATAATACTGACGAACGTTCAGAACAAAGCACTTTGGCAACTTACCACATACGTTTTTAAAAAGCTTAATAAGCACCGTAACTTTCATGATATAATTTCTCGGTCATAATCGGTTGTTTCCGTGAACGGCCTACTGTTGAGATGGCAAATGCTGCGGCTGCAATGCATTGTGGGGCAGCATTTTCTCCTCTCCTTTCGGTTAGGGAGGTCCAGTGGTTCCTAAGCTAAAGGAGGTTATAAAGGAAGTTTGAAACCTCCTTTCCTTTCATTTGGAGAATTGGACCGGCACTTATCATGGCTGCCAGTGACGTACTTCCGGGTCATTTCACTCCGTTAGGAAGGTTCCTAAGCTAAATGGACTATTGGAATGCAACCAGGGTAACGGCACAGCTAGCATTAGCTTAGGCTCATTTCCAGGCCTGTTTCCTGTATGAACTCAAAGCCTCAGCTCTACTCAGACAGGAAGTGCCACTCAGCGCCGCAGCCAGGGAAAATGTTTAACTTAAATATTACATACATTTTTTATGCAATCCTGATTCTCCTCTTTATCCTCTTTTTCCAAGCTGACTCTCTGACACTTACGGCCCGTCCACACAGCGGCGTGCGTTGACGCGTGTCTGACACTCGACCAACAACCAATCACATGAATCTCCCGCCCCTGACACACAAGCAGTGGTTTGATTGGCTAGAGCTTGTACTGGCATATGATTCGATTGGCTGACGCTTCTGCCGAGGCGTTCAAAAGTTGAACATTGCTCAACTTTTGCAGCGAGCCACGCCAGCAACGCTCCGTGTCGCTTCCCCACGATGCAGTTTCGGCTAAAAGTGACGTCACCCCATTCAAAGTGAATGGGCCGAAGCGTTGGAAGCTTCAACGCACGCCGCTGTGTGGACGGGCCGTTACTCTCACTCAGACGCTTTAATACAACAAGTAATATATAGAAATCATACCAAAATACATTAATTATATAATAACCATCACGGCAAGACGTGAACATGTGACGATTTACCATGCTGGGAGACGTGAAGATGTCACGATTTCGTCCCTTCAAACGTGACAGTTACACGGTATTGTTAACCCATGTTAACCAGTGGAGAAATACCCGGACCACATGCCAAGCAAATGCTACCCCCGACGGCTCGGTTGTTATTGTCAATATTAATATAATAATGATGTATAGTAGAGTCAAACTCGATGACGCGATTTTCTGTTGCCCCAGCTGGTCGATACCTCTTTTAGCAGAAACAAAGGCTACATTAATGTATTAAATTGATGTAATCCATGCGTGTGGAATTAACGGACGTGACGTTGTGCGATTGCGTTGCCAGGGCAACAGCTTCGGTTCATGTTAATTACAAATCTTCAACTAGAACCGTAGTAGTTTATATTTAACAAACATTTTAGAAGGCCTCACGAAAATTCTTTAATTGTAAATTAAATTAAAATGTGAAGGAATGTGTGGTATAACAAAATACATCCGTCATAAACGAAACCGGAAACAGACGTAGGCAAGATCCTCAGCTCGAATGATTGGATGGTTTATTCGCAATGCATGCTGGGATTTGGTGTTTGTATGTGATGTGAAATCTGAAAAAGTTTTTTAAAATAAAATAATACGTTATTCCGAGTGTGCTTGCTTTTCTCTTTGAAAGTCATCACATAACGGCATTGTAATACACGGTTCGGCTGCATTAAATACCGTTTTCCCTCTAATAACAATATAAGCAGCTATGTCATATGAGCAGGGTAGCCGTATTATAATATTGATTAATGTGTAATGTGACGGTCATGGAGGGGATCATTGGGTTGTAATGGTTTTCCATTTTACTTTATTATGATTTTCCATATTAAAGTGCTGATATAAACAAGGAACACAGGGCTTTAGATTGAATCACTGCAACAATATAAAATATTAGTTTATCGTTGTTTTCATGTATTATTAGGAAATGTTTGTACTTTTATTCCAATAACTAACAAGCAGCTAAATGCTACAGCTATAAAAGTGACTGGCAGCAGGCAGTGAGAGGCAGCCTCAAGAAATTATGTAAATTAAATAAAACCCTTTGCAAAAATAATCTAAAGTAAAATGAGCTTACTCCTTGACTCTCTGTATCCGCAGCTGAGCTAAATGAAACGTTTTCAGACCTTAACACGCTACACTGCAGACCAGTCGGACTTGTTCCCCAACATGTTTTTATAGGGCGATGCAGTTAAATGCTGGTTACCATAGTGACAAACGGCTCGTTGGCTCCAACAAAAGAGACGCACACCAAACTGATGATAAACTGAATTTGATTGAAGTTAGTTACAAATTAAAAGTACAATGATGTATGGAGGATGGAAATAGTGAAAACTATGAGGATACATTTACATCAATACCTCAGACATCAGTATTTACTAGCAGGGTAAGAAGTACTCTGATCATTTATTGAAGTAAAATACCACAATGTGGACATTTACAAGGAAAAGTTAAACAATGTAAAGAATATCCTTTTTAAAAAGTAAAATGTATTATACAATTGGATTATAATTATTTATGGCTCAATGTGTAGAACATTTTATTGTACTGCTTGGTAAATTACCCTGAGGTTTATTAAATCATAATTTAGTTGATATTTTTGGTGGAGAGGTATAAATACAAAATATAAAAGAAACTCAAGTACAGTACCTGAATACACCTTTTTCCTCTCCCTCTGTCATGGTCCTGTTGTGTGTTTTCTTTCAATACATATGCTGAATTAATGTGTGTAAGTTAATCATTGTTAATTAATTAATAATCACATTTAGGCTCAACAATATAATATATTGTTTTCATTTATTATTGTTGTGAAAAAAGATCTCTAAGTTGTCGCCTATTTTCTTGGCTTGGTGATTTCCAATAAATAACACTGAACTGCACATCGGGTTCTTCTTCACTCAGTTTCTATTTGTATGTTATTCAGGACGATTCATAGTTTGATTATTTTTTAACAAATAATTAAAACTTTATTTAAAGGTCCCCTATTATACTGTTTTTCATCAATATATTATAGGTCTCAGATATATACAAAAACATGTCTCTGAAATGTTTGGCTCCAAATACCAAACAAGATCATTAGGCGCATTCATCACACCGCAGTACTTTTCCCACAAAGGTTCATAGAACTTTTTTGTCGCGTTCACACCAAGAAGAGCCGGAACTAAAATTAGTTTCATGAGAACCTTTTTCACCCCCTTTTCAGTCCCTGCTAGAGCAGCAGGGACTTTCGTGGGAGAAAAAGGTTCCTATTTCTGATTGGCTGGGCGGATTGCAAACCACGCCCCGTAAAAACTTCCCAAAAGGTTTTGTGAAGCGCCATTTTATTATTCTCGTATTAGCATTAGCATTAGTCCAGCGCAGAAAACGCAGAGAGACTAACTTATGGCACACAAAAGAAAACCATGGAGGCGGTGGAAGATGAGGAGGCTGGAGGTGTCTGCGTTCGTGGCGATTTACTCGGAAGGCTCTCAGTAGAAGCTGCTTGGAAGTCCCCAGGCCGCTTCTACTGAAGGCCAGTTCCCCACACTCCGGGGACTTCCGGCCTGGATTTGGCGGCAGTCTACGCAGTTGGTTTGCGGCAAGCCTGCCCAGTACAAACCCCAAAGCAGAAGAAGAAGAAGTTTGACGTCAGCGGCTTCATTGCCTAATCCACCCCCAGGGACTTATTCCGGTGTGAACGCGATCTGTACTTAGTTCATGAGAACTAAAGAGTTCTCATGAACTAAGTTCTGATGAAACTTTGTGGGAAAAGTACTGCAGTGTGAAAGCGCCTATTGCAGCATCCCATAATCCCCTCTGTTTCAGCCCTGTTTCCAAAGTGCTGATTCTCTGTCTGTTACTTTAGATGAAAATAAGGAGCCCCTCCCCACGCCCCTCTGAGAGAGATTTGGTTAAAAAGAACACAATGGTGCTCTTGGAGGAGATTCAGGTGATATGGAGGGGGGGGGGGGGTTACCTTGGTTGGTGATTGGCTAATGGTTACACAACCCAAAAATCATTATGACATCATAAAGTGGCCAAAATCTGATCAGCTCATTTTCAGACAGGTTTCTATAGAAATGGATCAGGACAAAAATAGAGAGAATCTTTTTTTCTGAAACTTTCAGAGCCTCTTTACACAGAGGGGACACATGTTGATGTAGAAGAGACATGAAGAAGAGGGGACACATGTTGATGAAGAAGAGACATGAGGAAGAGGGGACACATGTTGATGTAGAAGAGACATGAAGAAGAGGGGACACATGTTGATGTAGAAGAGACATGAAGAAGAGGGGACACATGTTGATGTAGAAGAGACATGAGGAAGAGGGGACACATGTTGATGTAGAAGAGACATGAGGAAGAGGGGACACATGTTGATGTAGAAGAGACATGAAGAAGAGGGGACACATGTTGATGTAGAAGAGACATGAAGAAGAGGATTTGCATAATAGGTGACCTTTAATGTTTTTTCAAACTTTTGTCCCCAGAGAGACATGTCTGCTGCCAGCTGTCTGCTGACTGAAGATCAGTTTCTGTGCTCCATCTGTCTGGATGTGTTCACTGATCCAGTCAGCACACCATGTGGACACAACTTCTGTAAAGCCTGCATCACTCAACACTGGGATAGAAATGTCCTGAGTCAGTGTCCCCAACTGCAAAGAGGTTTTCAACATAAAGCCTGAGCTGCTGGTCAACACTTTCATCTCTGAGATGGCTGCTCAGTTCAGACAGTCAGGCTCAACAGAAAGCCAGCAGCAGCAGCTCAGAGCAACAAGTTCTCAAACCAGGAGAAGTTCCCTGTGACGTCTGCACTGGGAACCAGACTGAAGGCCTTGAAGTCCCTGCCTGGTGTGTCTGGAGTCCTACTGTGAGACTCACCTGGAGCCTCACCTGACAAGAGCAGGCCTGAAGAAACATCAGCTGATCGACCCTGTGGAGAACCTGGAAAGCAGGATGTGTGTGAAGCACGATAAACCGCTGGAGCTGTTCTGTAAGACCCGACCAGGTGTGTGTCTGCATGCTCTGCACTGTTTCAGACCACAAGACACATGATGTTGTTCCTCTGAAAGAAGGATATGAAGGAAAGAAGGCTGAGCTGGGGAAGACAGAGGCTGAAATTCAGCAGATGATCCAGAAGAGACGACTGAAGATCCAGGAGATGAACCCGCTCAGTGGAGCTCAGTAAGGAAGGAGCAGACAGAGAGATAGCAGATGGTGTTCAGGTCTTTCACCGCTCTGAAGGAGTCTGTTGAGAGAAGGCAGGCCGAGCTCATCGACACCATCAAAGAGAAGCAGAGAGAGACAGAGGAACAGGCTGAAGGCTTCATCAAAGAGCTGGAACAGGAAGTCTCTGAGCTGAAGAAGAGAAGCTCTGAGGTGGAGCAGCTCTCACGCTCTGAAGACCAGCTCCACCTCCTCCAAAGCTTCACGTCCCTGAACGCGCTGCTCCACCCACCAAGAACTGGACAGAAGTCAGGGTCCGTCCACCTTCATATGAGGGGACTGTGGGAGAGCTGTGACTCAGCTGGAGGAGACGCTCAGTAAACAGATGAAGAAGCTGCTTGAGGTGGAGCTGAAGAGGGTCCAGCAGTATGAGGTGGATGTGACCCTCGACCCTCAAACAGCACATCCTAAACTCATCCTGTCTGATGATGGGAAACAAGTAACTCACGGTGATGTGGAGAAGAATCTCCCAGACAACCCAGAGAGATTTGATCTTGTCTTGTGTTTAGCAAAGCAGAGTTTCTCTTCAGGAAGATTTATTACGAGGTTCAGGTTAAAGGGAAGACTGAGTGGGTCTAGGAGTGGCCAGAGAGTCGATCAACAGGAAGGGAAACTCACAGCGACTCCTCAGATGGTTACTGGACGATATGTTGAGAAAATGAGTACAAGCTTGTGCTGGTCCTTCAGTCCGTCTCTCTCTGAAGTCTCAGCCTGAGAAGGTGGGGGTGTTTGTGGATTATGAGGAGGGTCTGGTCTCCTTTTATGATGTTGATGCTGCAGCTCTGATCTACTCCTTCACTGGCTGCTGCTTCACTGAGAAACTCACCCTACTCCTCATTTCGGTCCAGGTCTTAATCATGGTGGTAAAAACTCTGCCTCCGCTGATCATCTCTCCTGTCAATCACACTGAGTAGAACAACCATTTGATGTTTTTTTTTTTTCTTTGATGCTATTTACTACAATTACAGGCAGATTTTTCAAAACAAAATGTATATCATGTAATATCATTTATTCTAATGACTGCATAATTTGCCTTCA
Organism: Gymnodraco acuticeps; assembly: GCF_902827175.1. Lineage (NCBI taxonomy): Eukaryota > Metazoa > Chordata > Actinopteri > Perciformes > Bathydraconidae > Gymnodraco > Gymnodraco acuticeps. Next base: position 280,950 of record NW_022991189.1, on the reverse strand, counting down.
AGAATGTTGATTTAACAAAGATAATGCACCAATGAACACGAAACAATTGCATGTCCATTAATGTCTTGAGCCAAGGAAATTAGTTTTCATTGTCCAATCATTGTATACATAATATATTGTTGGAGCTGCTGGCTCTATGGGAGAGCCCGGTCTGCTTAAAAAAACACTTTTCGTATAATACCTCTCACTGCCTAAACAATAGACACAGGCCATCGCTGCAAGTCTAACCATAGGGTGTTAAATAATAACTCCAATTAAAATGTCAAGAGCCACTAATTTGGTGATAGCTAACTAGAAGGCCAACCTGTCGTGTTAGACACTACCACACTGTATTAGGCATTCATAATCAATCTTATTCTCAATGCCACTGGTACATGTAGTGCAAAAGGTGCATCCACAAAATGCGGTTCGAGATATTTTTACTTTTATTTTTGTACAACTAAAGCCTTAAGAAAAGAGACGGTGTAGGAGCCAAAACGCTTAGTTAGCCTGTGTTTATTGTTTTTATTAGTATCATTATTGTTTACAAAGAACGCATTTGTTTTTGACCACTTCCAGTAGTTCTCCAGGGTGTGGTTTTATGGTATTCAGGTCACCTCTTGTATGTCGGGGTTGGTGGAAAGACAATGGGGTAGTTTTTCTTCCATAATGTTTTGTTGACCGTATGGTCCATCTTTAGTTATGGTGTGTTTTATTTCTTTATTAAACAGAGCAAAGAGCTGAACTGTGACTTCATTCATTAGGAGTTTTTTTTCTACAAGAAGGACATTTAACTAAACATTTTAAATGCAAAACTTTTACTTGTAACTGAGTATTTTCAGTGTTGGTATAAATACAACCGAGTGTTTCTCAAATACAAATTGTAGTTGGACTTGTTTTTTTTATTGCAACCTTATACTTCTACTCGAACAACAGCTTTGGAAACGTTCCAGATTACATCAGTAGCGCACTGATACACACATTTACTGCACACAAGCATTTTAGATTGATAAAGTGCATTTTGATGATAAGACTTTTATTTTGAAAAAAGTTGGAAATCCAGGAATTCTACTCATGGAGTATTTTAACAATGTTGTATTCATACTTTTACTTTAGTAACTCATGGGAGTACTTCCTCCACTCCCTCTTATTTACGGGCCACCGAGAAGTGGAGCAAACATGTAAAAGAGGAGGGCTTTATCTTATCTTCACTGAATTGAAAGATACAGTTTGTCTCGGCGACAGCAGAGCTTCAGTCGAGACACGTCTGTTTCTCTCCAAAGAAACACTCAACTGAATCCAGCAGCTTTTCTCAACAACACAGCATAATCTCTGCCAAACACTGGTGAGTAAACTACAAAGACAACATTACTATTAAATATTTGGTCAAATGTTGAATCTGAATGCTTTACATACCTCATAAAGAATTGTAACCAAAGATGTTGTCAATGAAAGATTTGCAATAAGTATTAAACTTTTGAAACAAAACCCAGTGACTGAATTCTGGCTCGTGAACATTGTACAGAAGACATTCACAGCTAGCACTAGCATAAGGCTAATTTACAGACCTGTTTCCTGTAGTAACTCAAAGCCTCAGCTCTGCTCAGACATGAAGTGCCACTCAGGAATCTGAAATGCAAAACTATATTAAATCTAATATACTGAATCCAGAGTAGCAGCTTCTGTCTTTTCTTCTGCATGTTTATTGAGTCTGATTCTGTATTATAATCCTCTCTCTGAAACTCCTCTTCCTCCTCCTCCATGCTGACTCTCACCCATTGAAAGCCTTCAAACAAAAAAGGTGTTTTTTATTTGGTCTGGTCCCTCAGATACTCTAAATAAATGTAAAATAAAAAGTCAATATTAATAAATGAGTTAAGTTCAATATTAAAGTGGAATTTAATACATATTTAGCTTACGTTAAAGTAGTTTCACTCTAAAACAAGAAGGAACAAGTTAACAGTGGTATATTACGTTTAAGTGTAAAAACATCTACAATACTTAAAACTTAGCCTAATATCTGGACAATTGTTCAAACCATAGAAGGCTGAGGGGGGCTTTAGCTAGATGACTTCATATCTGCCCCATTATCCATTTGAACTAAATGAAACGTTTTTGAATTCCTTTAACAGTGAACGCTGTTTTTATCTGTGAATCAACAAGCTCACACGCCACACTGCAGACCAGTCGGACTTGTTCCCCAACATGTTTGTACAGGGCGATACATTTAAATGCTCGTTACCATGGTGACCAGCGGCTCGTTGGGTGGAACGAAGGATAAGAGTTGCATGAAAAATGTACCAATGATAAAATGATTATGATTTAAGTTAGTTAAAAATTAAAAGGTACATTCAGGTACTGAAGTTGGAAACAGTGGTGTCAATACAGTGGTTTATATGTACCGCATGTTGTCAGTGCAACAAAAAAATACTATCTTTGTGAAAAGAGTTTGACACATTGGATTTTGGCATCCATTACATGAATGCCTAATATGACTCACTCATACTAATGTTATCTCTTCAAAACTTCCTGCGTCACTGACAGCATCCCAGGCAGGTATGCAGACCAGCTGTAGACAGTGCGGATGGGATTTACAGGAGCCACAATAACCCATTGTTTGACTTTGAACAAATAATACAAAACATACTAAATAAAAAATCTTGTTTTGCACACTATTTCAGAGTGAAGATATGTCTACTGTCATCTTTCTGCCAACTGAAGATCAGTTTCTGTGCTCCATCTGTCTGGATGTGTTCACTGATCCAGTCACCATACCATGTGGACACAACTTCTGTAAAGCCTGCATCTCTGAACACTGGGACAGAAATGTCTCATTTAAGTGTCCCAACTGTAATAAGCTCTTCTTCCCAAGACCTGAGCTTCTGGTCAACACTTTCCTCTCTGAGATGGCTGCTCAGTTCAGACAGTCAGCTCAACAGAAAGCCAGCAGCAGCAGCTCAGAGCAACACGTTGTCAAACCAGTAGAAGTACCCTGTGACGTCTGCACTGGAACCAGACTGAAGGCCCTGAAGTCCTGCCTGGTGTGTCTGACTCCTACTGTGAGACTCACCTGGAGCCTCACCTGACAAGAGCAGGCCTGAAGAAACATCAGCTGATCGACCCTGTGGAGAACCTGGAAGGCAGGATGTGTGTGAAGCACGATAAACTGCTGGAGCTGTTCTGTAAGACCGACCAGGCGTGTGTCTGCATGCTCTGCACTGTTTTAGACCACAAGACACATGATGTTGTTCCTCTGAAAGAAGAATATGAAGGAAAGAAGGCAGAGCTGGGGAAGACAGAGGCTGAAATTCAGCAGATGATCCAGAAGAGACGACTGAAGATTCAGGAGATGAATTGCTCAGTGGAGCTCAGTAAGGAAGGAGCAGACAGAGAGATAGCAGATGGTGTTCAGGTCTTCACCGCTCTGAAGGAGTCTGTTGAGAGAAGCCAGGCCGAGCTCATCGACACCATCAAAGAGAAGCAGAGAGAGACAGAGGAACAGGCTGAAGGCTTCATCAAAGAGCTGGAACAGGAAATCTCTGAGCTGAAGAAGAGAAGCTCTGAGGTGGAGCAGCTCTCACGCTCTGAAGACCAGCTCCACCTCCTCCAAAGCTTCACGTCTTGAACACTGCTCCACCCACCAAGAACTGGACAGAAGTCAGGGTCCGTCCACCTTCATATGAGGGGACTGTGTTGAGAGCTGTGACTCAGCTGGAGGAGACGCTCAGTAAACAGATGAAGAAGCTGCTTGAGGTGGAGCTGAAGAGGGTCCAGCAGTATGAGGTGGAGGTGACTCTTGATCCTGATACAGCACACATCCTGAACTCATCCTGTCTGATGATGGAAAACAAGTGAAAGATGGTAATGTGACGAAAAATCTCCCAGACAATCCAGAGAGATTTGATTTGTGTCCTTGTGTCCTTGTGTCTTAGCAAAGCAGAGTTTCTCTTCAGGAATATTTTATTACGAGGTTCAGGTCAAAGGGAAGACTGAGTGGGATGTAGGAGTGGTCAGAGAGTCGATCAACAGGAAGGGAGAGATCGCACTGACTCCTCAGGATGGTTGTTGGGTGATATGGTTGAGGAACAAGAATGAGTACAAAGCTTGTGCTGGTCCTTCAGTTCGTCTCTCTTGAAGTCTCAGCCTGAGAAGGTGGGGTGTTTGTGGATTATGAGGAGGGTCTGGTCTCCTTTTATGATGTTGATGCAACTCTGATCTACTCCTTCACTGGCTGCTGCTTCACTGAGAAACTCTACCCTTACTTTTGTCCCGGTCTTAATCATGGTGGCAAAAACTCTGCCTCTCTGATCATCTCTCCTGTCAACCACACCGAGTAGAACATCCATTTGATATTTTTTGTTTTTCTCTAATACTTACTTCTATTATTTACAGATTTTACGATTTACAGAATATCATCCAATGTCCAGTTAATTTTAATGGCTGCATTTCCTGCCTTAAAGCTCTCCTAGTATACTATTTTTAGGCATATATTATAGGTTTGAAAGATATGTCTGTGTTTTGCTCAAAATACCAAACAGATCATGAATTTTAGACATCCCTCATATCCCTCTATTCCAGCCCTGTTACAGAAACGCTGATTCAGGGTCGTTAGCTTTACATTTGAACTCGGCTGATGCTGGCCCCGCCCCCTTTTGAGCGTGGCAAGGCAAGCATTGAGGACTCTCTGTAAAGATTCTCTGCCGGCAGATTGTCAGCTAAATGCTGCCATGATTAAATGCCATAATTTGTTCACATCAAGGATTATTTCTGAAACAGTATGGAGCTCAAATGCTTTTTCTCTTGTGGGTTTACCACTAGCTGAGTATTTTTATTTCATGCTTTTTTTTGTTACACACCCTCTCCAGTACAGGTTAGCTTTGAGTGTTAGCGATGCTAATATAAACAGACCATATTACTTCCAAAACACATCATGCATTGTAGCAACTTTCTGATAGGGCCGTGGGTGTAAAGCCAGCACACATTTCCGATATTACGTCATATCGGATGCAAATCTGGATCAGCTCCGTTCCCCCGTTTTTTTAGAGATTTGGGTATGGAGGAAGAGAGATGGTTTTGTTTCCTGACACTTTGTGAGTTCCCTGACACATATCTATGCATACAAGACATGAAAAGGTGCATTTTGCATGATAGGAGACCTTTGAACAATGTTAAACAATGACTAATCAGCATTTGTTTGTTCTGTGAATGTGTCGAATTAAATATTCATAGCGTTTGATTATTTTATATACAAGTGTTATTCTGCAGCAATATCTCGGAAAAGTGATTTTCAAATGAATGTTTCATTGGCTTACTTTTTAGATATTTTAGTGTACTGATCTGTAAAATACCTGCACAAAAAAATGTCAATGATGGCAATTGAAAGAAACAGTTTACAGATCCATTGTATAGTTCATGGATGTTCATACAGCATGTGATGCATCAATGTGGTGTTTATTTACCTATAATAAGGGTAGTAGCCGTGGGTTTCATAACAATGTTCCCAAACATTATTATGGTGTTTAATTGATATTTGCTAGAGTTGGGATCATAAGTTTGAAGTTTAATTTACATCAATGCATTTAAGAAATGTATTTGTTCTTGGTTTACCATTGCTTAGAGCTATCCAATCTATTTGAACAACCATGTGTCACTGCTGACTCATCTTGATTTCTTCCAATGAGCATAGGTTTCAAAAATAAATAAAGATCTTTAACAGCATTAAATTCATTTTAAAGTTTTATTTTGCACTTTCACCACAGAGGTCTCTCCTTCACTGTGATTGGTCCAACAGCTGTTTCCTGTTCCCACTGAGCCTCTGCAACACAGAAACCCTTAATGATTAGTAAACATCACAGCCTCCCATTTGTACCTCAAAAAAACATTTAGTAAAAAAGGTATCCCATAATGTATTGATTATCTAAGTAAATAAGTTGAGGGACCTTCAGCATAGTTTTTAAATACAAACATCCCCTACATTTTCACTTGAAAAGCTAAAAGTCTACTACCAAAGTAGGTAGCTTATTTTTTTTAAGTACAGTATGTCGAATTTACATTGTTAACCTTCTTTTAAAAACACCCATAAATATTGCTTTGGACAAAAAAAATTGTTGGGTTGTATTATTGAAAGTAGATACAAATTCCCACAGCTTAACATAGAAAATAAATTAGTTTCCAAATGAAAGGCCATGTCTAATTATTTTAACTTGATATTTTTGCACAAACTTGTTATAATGGATAATATTGGTTAAGGATAATTCAGTTGAGGGTTGTCAAATGTTATAATAGAACAATAAGGTAATCATTTATAAAGGAGCTTAGAAAGTCAGTAATATATCAAAGTATCCATCCTCACCGGATCCAGTCATGTGACTTCCTGTCCTACAGTCTGTGTCACAGCAGGAACATGCTCGATGGTTGCCGCTGGCCTCCCTCCACCTGTCAATGAAAAGCTCTGCCCCTTACTACTGATCCAGTTTCTAAAATGTGGTAAATAAGAATCTAAAGCAATGTGATCAATTTCGCTTTGACTTTTAGAACTTCAACAGGCAAACATGTCACATCGAAGTCCCCTCTCTTCGCAGACCAAAGGATGCTGGGAGTTGTAGTGTTGATAGAGTCTTACCGTTGTTGGAGAAGGAACAGGCCTTATTGGTGCCATCAACAGCGGCAGAAGCTGGAGCAGCTCTCACATTGCAGGTGATGTAGATCTAATGCACAGGAGGTGTTCATTCAAGTGTCTTCTTAGAAAACAGACATCGTCTTATATAAAACAGGAAGTTTGCGATATTTAAATCTCACCACGCCATGCTCGTCCTGTTGAAACTTGAATGCCTCGACCTGAAACTGCAGTCTGTCTTCATACGCCCGTGGGAGGAATTGAGAGCTGGAGTCGGTTAGCTGACTGTCAAATAGGCACCTGAACACAACACAGGACAGACAAGACATCTGAATGCAAAACAGAAGACATACAAGACACCTGAATAGCTAGAAGGGCTTTAAGACTGACACCTGAAAGAAATACAGAGGGCTGTAAGATGGACAAGACACAGGTAACTGTCACTCAGTCTAAATGTAAACCAAAGAGTTAAAAAGATGCAGTCATAAATAATATCCCTTTCTCCCCAATTGAAAACAAATGTTGCCACTTCAAAACTTCTGGACACAAAATGTCTCCTATATCACTAAAGGACATTTCTAAGTATTTGTGCCTTTATAACTTTACATATCAAATTTAGTTTGTAATGCATTGAACAAGATTTGTATTTGTCGTGATGGTCTTACTTTTTTTAACCCTTATGTTGTGTTCGGGTCTCCCATGACAAGTAAAATGATATAATAACTATGCTCTAGTTGTTTTGTTTTTTTTAAATCAGAGCAAGGCTTCAGGATATCCTCCACCACAGCTATATAAACACTACAAAACTGATTTTGACAATTTTAGCCAAGTCTGAGAGTCTCTATAAAAAAAAGGGTGTATAATTTGGCCCAATCAAGATTCATCTTTGACTTTAGACAACGGTAAAAGCTTTCGAACACAACACAAGGGTTCAACTAAGATTTTAAAAGAGTGTATTTATACTGACCCGTTATTTCCCATGAAGGCGTATCGGGGGACGGTGTCGATGTTCGGGATCACGGTGGCCACACAGCTGTCCACCATCACTCTGAGGGGGACGTGATGAAACTGTTTGACTGAAACTTCAAACTTCATCATGTCTCCCAGCAGGAACTGAGCGGACGAACGGGTCGACTGCCAATCATCTGAGGCAAAGAATAAACCTTTATTTTACTGGTAATCTAACAAAATACTCCAACAAAGTTTCCTATTATAAGAAACCAACTGTTTAATAAAACAGTACTACTTTTATTTAAATGCGACTTCACACATTAACATAATTTACCACTTGCAAAAGGACTGCAATGTGTCATTTTACTTTACCGTTTACAGATTGTTGCTTACTGGACTTATGAGCCATCTCAAATGAAAAACTTGTAATAAAGTATTGGCTTGCTACTTTTATGTATTTTAATATACTTCTCATGAATGTCAATTTTTACACTAAAGGAAATAAAATAAAATAAAATCACTGGTCATAGAAATGTTTGAGTAGCATGGAAATGTACCTACAGGACATAGCAGAAAAGTTACTTAATATAATTAATGAAGCTGGAAAAGGAAACACCCACCAGTCATGAGTCTTAAAGAGAAGGAGAGATTTTCCTCTGAAGATTTGGTGGCACTGAATGGACTCGATGTTGGATTCAACTGCACGCTGCTTACATCATGCTTCCTTAAAACAAGAGACATTTACACCTTTATTCGGAAACACATTTTCAAAAAGTCCAGAAATCAAGAACATTTTTACTGCAATTCATGGTACAATATTTGGATAATTGTATGAGAGTAGTAAAAGGGTAATACCAAAGTCAAGAAAATCCACTCTACTACAATTCAGTGGCAATGATTGAAAATTCTAGACTACATTTGATCAAGTAACTCCCAGGTTTCTTATCCAAAATAAAATATCAGAAAACAAAATGATGGTTAAAGCTACGCCTTTCAAATAAGCTCCACTTTTACCAGCTGCAACCATTAAACGAACAGACGGCAACAATTATGAGCCAATAGATTTTAGGTTTATACTTATGTGAAGGCTTTAATGTCCAAAAATAAACTGCATTTCTCATACTGTCCCGTCTGAATATCCCTGACGTCACCCTCTGTCTTTAAAGCTTCATGTTAACGTCTTTCTCTTAAAGCTACCTTCCCTAAAAAGTCCAGTTTGCTCAGATTGCAAAAAGGTACGCCATATTTTTTCCCCCCACACGCAAAGCAACAGTCTGCTCAGTCTACTCAATGGTTTGGCTTATTTTAAATCTAATGTACTTGGAGGACTCTGGCTGTTCTAGTATTGTATATTCATGGGTGATTGCAAATATCGCATCAGCCAAATTATATGTCATATAATGACTTCCTGCACAGGCCGTGGGATGGCACTGACAGTCTTTAACTAAAATGTTTGCAATTTTCTTCCATTATTGACAAAAGGAAAATCTTTCTGGTTCACTATTGTGTAACATCTGACCTCTGGTATTGGCACTGGATGCTGACGCTGACCTCTCTGGTCCGAAGGATCTGACTGTCCCCAAGAGGAGCGGGTATGTAGTGCAGCATGAAGGCGTAGATGAACCAGGCCTCCGACATCTGAAACACAGGTTACTGCAGGGTAAAGGCTGAGAAAACATTCCATTAATCTTTGTTTTTGACATCAACATGGTACAGTCAGTTTCCACAGCCCCACACACAAAAAAGAAAACTCAGCAAAAGCAAGAAGAGAAATATGCATTATGATCTTGGTGTGAACTGCCTCTTTCAACCCTCACCACAAGCTCGCTGCCACATCCGTGCAGTTCCGACTCAAAGACAAGGACCTGAGCGTCTTCCCGGTGGCCGGACATCCTCCCAGCGTGACTTCTGCTGCGCTGACAGGTTTCCCGATCCCCAGCAGGTCTTTCTTGGCCTCGACCCGGACGGAGTTCTCTCCGCAGACGGCGCTGACGCTGTCAAATGCCACCGGGGCCTTCAGCTCAAAATCTTGAGGGTAATTTGGCTCTTCCTCAGCAGGCAGCTCCGGATACTTCCAAGACATCGGTTCACGGAAAGACCGCTTCTCCTGATTGAGAGCTAGGAAGCAGGGGGAATATTACCCATCAGTTTCATTAAAGGTCCCCTATTATACCATTTATCAATATATTATACGTCTCAGATATATACAAACATGTCTCTGAAGTGTTTGGCTCCAAACAGATCATTGCATCATTACCCATAATCCCCTCTGTTTCAGCCCTGTTTCCAAAGTGATGATTCTCTGTCTGTTACTTTAGATGAAAAAAAGGAGCCCCTCCCCACGCCCCTCTGAGAGACATTTGGTTACAAAGAACTCAATGGTGCTCTAGGAGGAGATTCAGGTGATAAAGGGGGGGGGGGTTACCTTGGTTGCTGATTGGCTAATGGTTACACGAGACAAAAAAAATGACATCATAAAGTGGCCAAAATCTGATCAGCTCATTTTCAGACAGGTTTTTATAGAAATGGATCAAAAAGAGAGAGAATCTTTGTTCCTGAAACTTTCAGAGTCTCTTTCCACAGAGGGAACACATGTTGATGTAGAAGAGACATGAAGAAGAGGGGACACATGTTGATATAGAAGAGACATGAAGAAGAGGGGACACATGTGGATGTAGAAGAGGGGACACATGTTGATGTAGAAGAGACATGAAGAAGAGGGGACACATGTTGATATAGAAGAGACATGAAGAAGAGGGGACACATGTGGATGTAGAAGAGGGGACACATGTTGATGTAGAAGAGACATGAAGAAGAGGGACACATGTTGATGTAGAAGAGACATGAAGAAGAGGGGACACATGTTGATGTAGAAGAGACATGAAGAAGAGGGGACACATGTTGATGTAGAAGAGACATGTAGAAGAGGGGACACATGTTGATGTAGAAGAGACATGTAGAAGAGGGGACACATGTTGATGTAGAAGAGACATGGAGAAGTGGATTTTGCATAATCAGTTACTTTTAATTTAGCTTATACGTAAAACACAAGAGTGTAGCTACTTGGAGAGTTGATTCTCACTTTGTCAACCAATTAGTTGTTTGACCTATCCATTCAGCTTTAATCAATACCATGCAGGGGCGGATCTACGGGGGGGCAGCTGCCCCCCTAACTTTTGTTTCCTTAAAACTGTACTAAAACAAGCCTACACTATTTCCACAAGCAACAAAACAAGCATTACATTAGTTAAAATTGTAAATATAATTTTAGGCCCGTTAAAAACGCAGCTACGGCCCTGCATTAAACTGCGGAGCGGCATTCACACAGACCGCGGCTCACACCGCTGCAGAGAGGGAGCGAGCTGTCCCAGCACCTATGGATCAGCTTCCCCTGGGAGCATTTCCCTTTCCACTAGTTTTGTTTTACTAAGGACGAGAGCTTGAAACTAAATATTAATAAAACGCTGCCGTTTGAATCGATAGCGTTTAACAGACGGGCGCCGTTACCTTACAAAATACTACGCAGACAGCGTTAGCTGGGAGATCGATCACTTTGCTAAACTACGCGGTAGCCTACTATTAACACATCACAGCCATGAGGCCAGATCAATGAAACCAGGATACATCCTTTACCGTAAAAACTGGATCCAAACACAGCTGCCTGTGTGCGCTTGATCAATACTTTGATGTTATATTTATGATATGCTACATATTAGCTAGGCTACATGGCCCTAACGTGTAAAGTTATACAAGCATATGTACCAGTGCTTTTCACAAGTAGACTCTTGCAGGCCAGAGTATAGGAGTGATTCAACAACAAAAAGACATATGAGAAGTGATCAGGATGAACAGAAAGAGGAAAAGGAAAAGAGAGTTCACTGAAGAGACCAGGAGGGTCAGAGCAGGAGGAAGAGGAGGAGATGAAGACATTAGTGAAGAAGAAATATGTGAGGAACAGAGTTCCCGTTAGCCGGTAATTACCGGACTACGACCGGTAAAATATGCTGAAGACCGGCAAATCTAAATCTCTCCGGTCAAAGTGTCCGTTCAAAAATAATTTCCGCTTAGCTCAATACCGCATCAGTTGCGCAACTTGCACCATTTATGTGACAGACAAAAGAGTATGTGACAGACAAGAATGGTCAATTCTAATGTCTAACACGTAATGTGGAGAAAGAGATGTCCTGTATGGGTTGATTGCACGTTGATCTGTTGGTAATGCCTCTGGGTTCCGGTGGGCATGTAAACAAATGCATAATGCTGTGCTATACTTTGTGGCCTCACCCGGTTGCATAGCGACACTTATTGTTTAGGTGTCTTTTAATAAGCAGGTAGTTATATCATTAGCTAGAACTAGCTGGATCTGATCGATATGGACATAAACGCGAGTGAAGCCTAATCTGACGGGAGAGAGAGATCAGCTGCTGCTGACGAGTCGACACGCATCTCTGCATGATCACCTGCAGCGGTGAGCGGAGGCAACACACACTTCAGGTTAGAATATCACACGTAGCTATTTTAATTACCTCTCAAACTACCGTAACTAGTTATAGATATGTTTAGTTTTACTGTCGGGTCACTCATTACTGATCCGCGAGCTGATGCATATACTGACGGGCTGTCAGGAGAGGGAGAGAGTGCTCCGTTTATTATTCCCGTGTTATTGTAAATTACTGTTCACTTTTGAATAATGTCGTTAATCTACTATAATTAGTTTAATATCGAATCATATCAATTAGTTTTAAAGCTCAATAAATAACAAAGAAGACCTTTGACCGGCACTTTTCTCATTTTGTCCGGAAGATTTAAACTTTAACGGACATGTTGACCGGTGAAGAAATATTTAACGGGAGCTCTGGTGAGGAATAAAGATGAAGTATCAGAAAGAGGGCCAGAGGCAGGAATCAGGAGGCAGATGAAACTCCAGCTGGACCACATGGTATGTTCTTATTCTCCTTACATATTCCATTACAGCAGCTCAATCTAGCAGCTTTTAGTATTGACAAATATGTATTGAAATGTGTTGCTGCACAGGTCACCTGTAGCTCTCTGAAGAGATGGGTGATGTCATTTGTGTACTTAATTATAATTAAGTACTTACAGTATGCAGAATTCTGAGTATTCTCTGAATCGGGTGCCTTTTGGGTCTTTATATCTTTGAAAAATGAAACCAAAATGTTTGGTCATAACATCTGGTAGTGGACTACTTACATTTTCCCACCTCAGGCACAACATATAAATAATTACTAGGAATTTCCTTGAAAAAAAATGTAACATGGTTGAAGTTTTTGACAAAAAGTAGGCATGAGCCCTTGTTTAGCTAAGATATGGCACCACATGGAAGTCAAGGACATTACACAATTATAATTTTTGCAAAACAATAGTTTATTTTTGTAATAAACAATTATTTACTATTATTAATTCATACAACATAGTTGAAATGTTGAATTTGTCAATCTTAATCTGAAAATACAAAAACTGAAATATAGGTGAGAAGAAACGGACACTTTTGTGATGTAATTCCCTCAATGCAGATCACACATGGACTGATCCATTATTTTCATAGGAGGGTAAATTATATGGCGTGACGGGGTTGAAACAAACTGAGGGACAATATTGCAATTTCATAGATAATTCAAGTATTTTTTCAGAATTGATTTTTGATCAGTTAAAGTTGACAAGCATTGATTATATTAGCAACATTTTGCGATAATTGGCCATTTTGATTTGTTTAATATTAAATTATGTAATAATGCTTAGTGAGCACATGCAAATATGTCTGTCTAAGTAGACAACCAATTTTTTTTAAAACAAAATATATATTTAATTTTACATTGTAATGCAAAACAACCTGTTCCATTAATTAATTGCTTTAAAATACATTTTGTAGTTTCCTTTCATTTAAAATGGTTGAGGTTGGGGGAATCCAAAGGGCACCCGATTGTTTGTCTGAACACCTTGTTTCTCTTGTGCATTAAGAACACTTGTGTTCGGGCATGAATTAACAATAAATAGGTTATAGTAAAAATACCACGTACTGTCCGCCCTCCGATGCCACCCTGGCATGACCTCTTGCCTCCCCTTTGCCCCCCCCCCCCCCCCATGTAAAATGTTCTAGAACCGCCACTGATACCATGACAAAGATGTCTGATGTTTTTTACCCCTCTTGTACTACCAACATTGTGGAAACTTGTATTGTCTGCACTGGTGCATACATAAACACAGCAAGAGGAATTAAGAAGTATTAGAATATAAATATTTTCAAAAATCTTGAATGTAAGAATTGTTACAAGAAATATAAATTAAACAAGGTAGGGTATGTCAAATGTTGTGCAGTGTAGCAGAAACACAAGTTAGTCTTCATTAGTGAGGGGTCAATGAACTTCAGTTAACAGGTTACACAAACATGCGATTTATTTACTTATCCATGAAGTACGAATAGAAATGTTGCAACTATTACGCAAAATAAGATATTGAATAAATCATTGACAGTTAAAGTAACAGCGTTGTTAAATCCATCGCTTGTTCACCTAGAACATATTAGCAGAGTGTTTGAGTTACTTTGTGGTCAGTTCTGAATCTACATCTAAAAAACCATGTGAAAAGACACATGACGAGAGAAATGTTTTCCACAGATATAAACATCATTTCTAATATATGACTCATGTAAAATATCCTCCCGCCCAAAAGAAACAAAACATTATAAGCAAATATTCAAAAAATCTGATTGTTGTCAGACACAGTTTTTGAAGTATGCAAAAAAAAATTCAGTCGAATACCATACCATTGAAGCACAGAGATATTGGGGATTATTTGCACCCAACACTTCAACACTTGCCTGGTCTTTGAGCAACATTTCACTAACAATTACTCTACCTTCTTGCATCTGGACTTCATGCTGCTCTCGGTTCTGTTCTCCATATCTGCCGACTGCCGGCCGAACGCCCCAGTCAAAGTTCTGAGGGGCCGACAGAGCTCCACACACCACATAGAAGACGATTAGCACGGATACCTTCATGCTGAACAGTTTACTCTGCATTTCCTCTGTCTCACTCTCCAGTGCAGCAGCTTGATTTTATAGAGCAGCTGTCAGAGTGACCTGATTGCTCTCCAGCTGTGCCTCGTTCACCTGCAGCAGCCTGATGAGACTCAGCTGCGTTCAAACACCACAACTGTTCCTTCATTCAAACAATTAAGAGATCATTCAAAGCGACCACAGATGTCAAATCTGTCAGGCTGCATTTTAGAGAAATGACTCTACTGCAGCAGCCCTGTAGAATCATGTTATTCCATGTAAATGATATATATCATGAGTCCAGCCAAGGTCACACTAACACTTAAGTTATGTCTTTCATAAGCAATAAAACA
>NW_022991189.1:155000-265936 GCF_902827175.1 Gymnodraco acuticeps | reverse complement strand
ACATTTTCACAGCCATAGATCATCACTCTTTATTATATAAATAGTTATCACTAAATTAACTATATTTAATGTTGTCTTAATGTACATTATTTAATTTCTTATTCTGTAAAAACAGATAGAAACTAGAAAAATATTAAAAATAATAAAAAATATAGTACAACTATAACAGTATTTACTATTTACATAGAAATGGAATGGAATAAAATAGGAATAGAATTGGCTAATAACAAAAATATTGTTGTACACTGTGTGCATTAATGTGATGCATATGACAATAAAAACAATAAAACCTTTGAACTTTGAATCTCTCTCACCCGATCGACACCTGCTAGCGTCCCTTGGAGTTCCCATGATGCCTCTGGCCGGCAGGTAGGACACCGTGCTTCGTAGTAATGATGAGTCAGGAACATCTTCCAACCTGCAGGAGTCAGAGCGACATCAAGGGAGATCAATGATGGAAACTCCCTGTGTGGGGGGATGCAATATAATCTGTGATCACAACTGTTCTTTACTAGAATCAGAATCAAATGTATTGCCATTTGTCATGTCAAATGATCATATAATCATTTAAAACATATACTCTGATTGCTTTTTACACTGTTCAATTGTATTTGTAGTGTTGTATGTGTTTAACAGAGACATATGTTAAGGATTTAATGTCAGGAGGGCAAAGGAAGTGTACAAGGGGGATATGCAAAGGGTTAAGGACTGGGAGGTGTTATGGTGCAATGGTGGGGATGTTTAGAGACTGTCCAAGAGAATTTAAGGGTGGGACCAGTTGGGGGGGTTAGGGTATTCTCTATATAGAGTGTGACTGCAAGCTGTGTTCTGGGTGAAAAGACAAACTTTGTCCATTAATCATTTATTAGTTTCTCTTAAGAATGTCCTCCACACCAGGAAGACATATGGACACAAACAATCCGAATGCTCTCTCACTCAGTTAACATACATGTATTTAATCAAAGGAAAAGCATTTCTACCTGAGAGGTCGTATCTCGCCGGTCCCATCCATCTCTTCCTCTCGCTGTCAGTTAGCACGTCGCCGTAGAAACCGTATCCAAGCAGCGAGACAGAGTACCGCGGAAGGTGTTTTGTGGTGAACCGAGCACACGTCCATCGGCTGAGAGTCTCCTACACACACACGCGCATTATTATATTAAAGGTCAACC
This sequence comes from Gymnodraco acuticeps, assembly GCF_902827175.1. Taxonomy (NCBI): domain Eukaryota; kingdom Metazoa; phylum Chordata; class Actinopteri; order Perciformes; family Bathydraconidae; genus Gymnodraco; species Gymnodraco acuticeps. Next base: position 264,767 of record NW_022991189.1, on the reverse strand, counting down.
ATTATGCAAAATCCTCTTCTTCATGTCTCTTCTACATCAACATGTGTCCCCTCTTCTTCATGTCTCTTCTACATCAACATGTGTCCCCTCTTCTTCATGTCTCTTCTACATCAACATGTGTCCCCTCTTCTCCATGTCTCTTCTACATCAACATGTGTCCCCTCTTCTTCATCACTCTTCTACATCAACATGTGTCCCCTCTTCTTCATGTCTCTTCTACATCAACATGTGTCCCCTCTTCTTCATGTCTCTTCTACATCAACATGTGTCCCCTCTTCTTCATGTCTCTTCTACATCAACATGTGTCCCCTCTTCTCATGTCTCTTCTACATCAACATGTGTCCCCTCTTCTTCATGTCTCTTCTACATCAACATGTGTCCCTCTTCTTCATGTCTCTTCTACATCAACATGTGTCCCCTCTTCTTCATGTCTCTTCTACATCAACATGTGTCCCCTCTTCTTCATGTCTCTTCTACATCAACATGTGTCCCCTCTTCTTCATGTCTCTTCTACATCAACATGTGTCCCCTCTTCTTCATGTCTCTTCTACATCAACATGTGTCCCCTCTCCTCATGTCTCTTCTACATCAACATGTGTCCCCTCTTCTTCATGTCTCTTCTACATCAACATGTGTCCCCTCTTCTTCATGTCTCTTCTACATCAACATGTGTCCCCTCTTCTTCATCAACATGTGTCCCCTCTTCTCATGTCTTCTACATCAACATGTGTCCCCTCTTCTTCATGTCTCTTCTACATCAACATGTGTCCCCTCTTCTCCATGTCTCTTCTACATCAACATGTGTCCCCTCTTCTCCATGTCTCTTCTACATCAACATGTGTCCCCTCTTCTCCATGTCTCTTCTACATCAACATGTTGTCCCCTCTTCTCCATGTCTCTTCTACATCAACATGTGTCCCCTCTTCTTCATGTCTCTTCTACATCAACATGTTGTCCCCTCTTCTCCATGTCTCTTCTACATCAACATGTGTCCCCTCTTCTTCATGTCTCTTCTACATCAACATGTGTCCCCTCTTCTTCATGTCTCTTCTACATCAACATGTTGTCCCCTCTTCTTCAGTCTCTTCTACATCAACATGTGTCCCCTCTTCTTCATGTCTCTTCTACATCAACATGTGTCCCCTCTTCTTCATGTCTCTTCTACATCAACATGTGTCCCTCTTCTTATGTCTCTTCTACATCAACACGTGTCCCCTCTTCTTCATGTCTCTTCTACATCAACATGTGTCCCCTCTTCTTCATGTCTCTTCTACATCAACATGTGTCCCCTCTTCTTCATGTCTCCCCTCTTCTTCATGTCTCTTCTACATCAACATGTGTCCCCTCTTCTCCATGTCTCTTCTACATCAACATGTGTCCCCTCTTCTTCATGTCTCTTCTACATCAACATGTGTCCCCTCTTCTTCATGTCTCCCCTCTTCTTCATGTCTCTTCTACATCAACATGTGTCCCCTCTTCTCCATGTCTCTTCTACATCAACATGTGTCCCCTCTTCTTCATGTCTCTTCTACATCAACATGTGTCCCCTCTTCTCATGTCCCCCTCTTCTTCATGTCTCTTCTACATCAACATGTGTCCCCTCTTCTCCATGTCTCTTCTACATCACCATGTGTCCCCTCTTCTCCAGTCTCTTCTACATCAACATGTGTCCCCTCTTCTTCATGTCTCTTCTACATCAACATGTGTCCCCTCTTCTTCATGTCTCTTCTACATCAACATGTGTCCCCTCTTCTTCATGTCTCTTCTACATCAACATGTGTCCCCTCTTCTTCATGTCTCTTCTACATCAACATGTGTCCCCTCTTCTCATGTCTCTTCTACATCAACATGTGTCCCCTCTTCTCATGTCTCTTCTACATCAACATGTGTCCCCTCTTCTTCATGTCCTTCTACATCAACATGTGTCCCCTCTTCTTCCTCTTCTCATGTCTCTTCTACATCAACATGTGTCCCCTCTTCTTCATGTCTCTTCTACATCAACATGTGTCCCCTCTTCTTCATGTCTCTTCTACATCAACATGTGTCCCCTCTGTGGAAAGAGACTCTGAAAGTTTCAGGAACAAAGATTCTCTCTCTTTTTGTCACTTTTGTTTATGAGATTATTTAATTAACCCAATGTCCCCATCGTCTAAGATGACGTACTAAAACCCAATGAAATTAAGTTTATAATTTATTCAAGGCCTTAAAAAACAAGTTATTCTAAAAAAGGACAAAAGGAAACCAGCAGATGTTGGTATTTTCGATTAAAGGTTACGTAAACTATTTTTAGATAATCAAACGAGCTGATTTTCTTTTAATTGACTCATCATTGAAGCTCTTAAATTTGAGTTTTGCATGTTGACTGACAATATTTAAGAGACATTTATGAATCTAAAGCATGCGAATGTGCAATGTAAGCCACAAAGCAACCAAAAAGTGTCTTTATTTGTGTGATATTATCCATTATGGCTCATTTTATTTTCCCCTATAGGAGGAGCCTTTGGGCCTTTGACCCTCATCAGTCTTTAGTCCTGTATAAAACCTTGAAACGACCTGAAATGACTTTATGTTTTAGTTGATGTGTAGTGACTGACCCACGATGATGTGCAGCGCAGAGGTCACAGGGTCATTGCTGCCCACAGTGGCGAAGCAGATGCAGTCTGTCGAACCTGAAACACACACACATATGGTACAATGTTCAAGTGAGAAAGTAGCCTATATTTAAAGACAACGTTTTTTTAAATTGCACATTTAAAAAAAAACAACAACCTGGAAACTTTTTTTTTTTTACCCAGCAACAGAGAATCCTGCTCTTTTGATTGGCTGATCGCTGTCTCAAATGTCAAAGTTCATCCAGCATTCTGAATCGTAGCCTCTAATGCTGCGCTTCCATTACAGGTTAGGAACTGGGGTAGTTACTATAGTAACGCAGTGTAGGCGGAGCCCTAACGTCATCTTCAATGAGAGCCCCAGAAAAACAACACAGCCGTTAGCTCTTAGCCCTCAGAGCTCACAGCTCCTCATATCTGTTCAGAAACTAGACAAAAGTTAAACAAGTACAAACCACAGACTGCCTGTGTCATGGAGAATACAGTCGCTGGTTTATTTATGTCTGTATAGGCCGTTGTTGTGAGTGTGGACGGTCGGAGCATAACGTTAGCTTAGCCAAGCTACATTTAGAAAACAGGTATTTTAAAAGGGTTTTTCGCCTGCCTGTCTGCAGACTTGTCAAAGCATTAATTCATGGTTTTTACTAACCGGTATCAGTATGTTGTTACTTCGGCATCATTTTGAAACGTGTATTACAATTAAATCACGGTCAAATATGTTCATCTTGTTGTAGGCTCGGCACGCTTAAAGCGAGCTACCCGCTGCAGTGGAAACGCGCGTTTTGTCTGTCAGTTATACATCATGTAGACATTGTAGAGACAAGCCGAGAAAAAACAATGTGAGGCTTTAAGTTCTGCAGAGAACCATAATCAATGTGACTCTGTACATATACATATATATCATTACTATTATTATTACACACTATTATTATTATTTATTACATTACAGATTTTATTTTTATACTCCTGGAAATAATTACTGCACTTTACTCTTTATTCCTTTATCCCTTATTACTAAGTATGTATGCGTGTATTTTGTTGTCTTATGTTGTGATGTTTTTGTTTTGATGGCATCCTTGAAAGGGAGAAGCATTTATGTCATTGTACATGTATAATGACATTAAACTATTCTATTCTATTTCTCCCTATAATGAATGAGGTAAAGAGATTTAATTGATCAGAGTCTGTAATTCTTGAGATAACAGGCAATTATAATTATTTTAGAATAATTTCCTCACTGTTTCGGCCCTAATATACAGTCTCTTTATACTGTCACCTAGAAAAGCACTTAAATAGGCTCTGAAAATGTTTTTCTTTTCTTTTAATTGGCGTCTATGTGTTTGATTTTTCTTGTTTTTGTGGTTTCTAACAGCTTTACACTTTGTTAAGTTGGCAGCATGAGAAGTCAGACTTAGAGTGGGGAAAAGACGAGTCTCATGCAACAGTAAGGACAGTTTAAACTAAAGAAATGCAGAAACCCTGCTTACAATGAACCAAAAGTGAACCCGGAACAATCAGAATTGTAAACTGCCGACTACATTAAATCAACCTAGGAACCGTTTCAAGGGCTCATTGAGCTTTTCCAAGCAGCTTTTCAACCTTGCATTTTAAATCAACTAAAAGGTAAAACAACGTAATAAAGCAGTGTTTTTGATAATCAGTGTTTCTGACCTGCAGGAATGATGCCGATGCGCAGCGAGCTGGGGAGCAGGGATTCGTCGGCACAGTTTGGATCCACGCCGCCGTCGATCTGCGACCTCCAGATCAGCCCGTGGTTGATCTCGCTGAACATGCCGTCCCCCCGACACACACCACCCTGAGCCGAGGGTCCAAGGGAGATGTTAAAACAACAGAGACGGCAAAAGTACATACATCCTTTACTCGAGTAGAAGTACAGATACTCGTGTTTAAAAATACTCTGGTAAAAGTAGAAGTACTGACTAAACTTCTTTACTCAAGTAAAAGTAAAGAGGCTTTGAAATGTACTTCAGTAAAAAGTACCCATAACTAGCAGCTGTTTTAAAGAGTACCTGACCTCCCTTTATATTAATAGAACATGTCATTGTTAGCTAATGAATGTTTCCATGCTGAACAACGGCAAACATGACAACGTTTCCATTGGTCCCCTCTTCTTTGGAGAAGACCAGGAAATGATGGATACACGGATCGTGTTCAAATCAATAGGCACGCAATGACTCTAAAGAATAATGATCACGCATCAAAACACACATTCCGACTAAAGGAACCAGCTTGTTTGGAAAAATGAGAGAAGTAGAAAGTACAGGTATTTGTGATTCAAACATGTAAGAAGTAGAAAGTACAGGTATTGAGTTCAACATGTAAGAAGTAGATAAGTACAGGGATTTGTTGTTCAACATGTGAGAAGTCAGAAAGTACAGGATTTGAGTTCAACATGTAGAGTAGAAAGTACAGGTATTTGAGTTCAAAAATGTCAGAAGTAGGAAAGTACAGTGTAATTTGAGTTCAACATGTAAGAAGTAGAAAGTAGCAAGGTATTTGAGGTTCAACATGTAAGAAAGTAGGAAAGTACAGGTATTTGTGTTCAACAGGTAAGAAGTAGGTGAAAGGTCGTAAAGTACAGGTATTTGTGCTTCAAACCTGTAAAGAAAAGTAGAAAGGTACGAAGTACAGGTATTTGGGGTCCATGTAAGAGTAGACAGTAGTTCAACAGGTAAGAAGTAGAAAGTAGAAAGTACGGTATTTGGGGTTCAACATGGTAAGAAGTAGGAAAGTACCAGGTACTTGTGTCAACATGTAAGAAGTAGAAAGTACAGGTATTTGATTCAACATGTGAGAAGTCAAAAGTAAAAGTCGTCATGAAAAATCAGTAGTGGAGAAAAGTACTGCATACAAGAAGACACATGTCCTTAAGCACAGTAACTAAGTATTTGTACTCCACTCACTTCTTACAATTTAAAAATAATAATAACAAAAAACCACAGAAAAACAGTCATCTTTGGCTAAAAAGTGCGTTTGTTGCATGTTACAAAGGTTTTGAGTACCTGTATTTTGTTTAAAAATATACTTACTCGAGCTGATATAAAAAAGGAGAATGTTATATAATTTAATCTTTTTACATTTCTCTCATGCCTATCAGTAGTTGTACTGTCACTCAAAAGTGTAGAAAGTTGGCAGTATAAAAGAAGACAGCAGCAGGCGATTTGATTTCTGTGGTGCTTTCATTTCGGCGGTGTCTGTGCCATATTTTATAAGGAACTAAACTCTTAGGGCCCGTGTTCACATAGGATCTTATTTATATTGTTTCCAAAGGTTAATAACAAGGTAGATCATACATTGGTGTTACATTTGAACATGATTTACTTAAGATTTAGTTGAACTTTTTTCCACAAACACCTGATGCTGGAAGATCTTAGGTAGAAAGATAATGAGAATAAATATGGAACAAAATGTAAACCATGCCCTCTTAACTAAAGAGACGTCAGGTTTAAACTGAAATCACTTAAAATGAACACTACTTATAAGTTTGAATATGTTTTCATCTAAGTGCCTCCAGTTAAAAATGTCTATACTTTTTAGATAAGTGCTTGTGACTTCATTGTAGAGAAAGGAGGAAAAGCTTGTTTTTTGTCCCCATTAACATGTGCTCTATTGCCAGACAAACAATATCATAACAAAGACTAAACAAATTAATTTGAGGCAGCATATCGGCCGGGCGTAGACTGAATTTTGCTGCTGGTCGTGTTGTACTCTTATCGCCATATGCAGATCTTCTACCGCAGTCAAATTGAGCCGGGGAACCAATCTAGACAAAGTATGAGGGCAAGCATCCTCCATGTGTTGGTGGTGAAAAAAACAACGACAAACAAGTAGAAAATAGCACAAATAAAAGAGCAAAGGAGCGGCTATTGTCGTCACGATGTTTTTGTAAAAGAAACAGGAAATAAAAATAACTTGGGAGATTTTTCTGGATGAAACGCTAGGATGAATTTCTCCAAAATGCTTTTATTTTGTCGGTATTTCATGCTCTGCTTTGTGAAGGATCTGAACTCTCACCCATCAAACTTCTTCAGCTCCGCCTCCGTCCTCAGGTGGTCTCTTGCATAATTGGCGTGCTCCGTCACTGTGACAACACACACAGACAGGAAGTGAGTTAGATACTTGATCACTAACACAGGAAGCTCAGAGACAGGAAGTGAGTTAGATACTTGATCACTAACACAGGAAGCTCAGAGACAGGAAGTGAGTTAGATACTTGATCACTAACACAGGAAGCTCAGAGACAGGAAGTGAGTTAGATACTTGATCACTAACACAGGAAGCTCAGAGGACAGGAGTGAGTTAGATACTTGATCACTAACACAGGAAGCTCAGAGACAGGAAGTGAGTAGATACTTGATCACTAACACAGGAAGCTCAGAGACAGGAAGTGAGTTAGATACTTGATCACTAACACAGAAAGCTCAGAGACAGGAAGTGAGTTAGATACTTGATCACTAACACAGGAAGCTCAGAGACAGGAAGTGAGTTAGATACTTGATCACTAACACAGGAAGCTCAGAGACAGGAAGTGAGTTAGATACTTGATCACTAACACAGGAAGCTCAGAGACAGGAAGTGAGTTAGATACTTGATCACTAACACAGGAAGCTCAAAGACAGGAAGTGAGTTAGATACTTGATCACTAACACAGGAAGCTCAGAGACAGGAAGTGAGTTAGATACTTGATCACTAACACAGGAAGCTCAGAGACAGGAAGTGAGTTAGATACTTGATCACTAACACAGGAAGCTCAAAGACAGGAAGTGAGTTAGATACTTGATCACTAACACAGGAAGCTCAGAGACAGGAAGTGAGTTAGATACTTGATCACTAACACAGGAAGCTCAGAGACAGGAAGTGAGTTAGATACTTGATCACTAACACAGGAAGCTCAGAGACAGGATGATGCGTACCGATAACTTGCGTGGTGACGCCGGCCAGGGCGAACAGCGGGGCGACCTTCTGCTCGTAGATATGTTTCCCGTGTTGCTTCCCGCTGTACGGGTTGATGTAGACCAGCAGCTGTTTGGGTCTGCTGGCTGCAACAACAATCAATCAATCAATAACTTTATTAATCCCGTCACGGGGCAATTGGTATGAGCAGTTGATGGTCATGTACACAGGCAGGAAGAAGAAAGCACACAGAAGCATTCCAATTTACACGATAAATAGTTCATAGCATCACAATAAATAAGTCAATAAATAATCAAGTTAAAAAACCTATCAAGAACTTGAATGATTTTGACAAAGCGATTTGTCTTAAGAGCAGGTCGAGCATATCTACGCCCGCATGGCAACAGATGAAATTCATCAACACAGAAGTTACAGGAAGTGTTTGGCAACAATAGCGAGAGCTAGAGGCTGTACATATATTTAACATGTTCATACAATTGCCTCAACTATTTACTGTGATATCTTCTCTCAATAGTTACTTTATTTTTGCTGTATTATTATTTTAATTAGTATTGTATATTATCTTCATTTTGACCTTGTGTTGCTGCTTTTCCCAAGGGGATAAATAAAGTTCCATCTTATCTTAAAGGTCCCCTATATACTGTTTTTCATCAATATATCACAGGTCTCAGATATATACAGCAGCCTGTCTCTGATTGGCTGAAAACACCAAACAGATCATTGCCGGCATTACCCATAATCCCCTCTGTTTCAGCTCTGTTTCCAAAGTGATGATTCTCTGTCTGTTGACTTAGATGAAATAAGGAGCCCCTCCCCACGCCCCTCTGAGAGACATTTGGTTACAAAGAACTCAATGGTGCTCTAGGAGGAGATTCAGGTGATAAGAGGGGGGGGGGGGGGGGGGTTACCTTGGTTGCTGATTGGCTAATGGTTACACAAGACAAGACATCATTATGACATCATAAAGTGGGCAAAATCTGATCAGCTCATTTTCAGAGAGGTTTTTATAGAACTGGATCAAAAAGAGAGAGAATCTTTGTTCCTGAAACTTTCAGAGTCTCTTTCCACAGAGGGGACACATGTTGATGTAGAAGAGACATGAAGAAGAGGGGACATGTTGATGTAGAAGAGACATGAAGAAGAGGGGACACATGTTGATGTAGAAGAGACATGAGGAAGAGGGGACACATGTTGATGTAGAAGAGACATGAAGAAGAGGGGACACATGTTGATGTAGAAGAGACATGAAGAAGAGGGACACATGTTGATGTAGAAGACATGAAGAAGAGGGGACACATGTTGATGTAGAGAGACATGAAGAAGAGGGGACACATGTTGATGTAGAAGAGACATGAAGAAGAGGGACACATGTTGATGTAGAAGAGACATGAAGAAGAGGGACACATGTTGATGTAGAGGAGACATGAAGAAGAAGGGACACATGTTGATGTAGAGGAGACATGAAGAAGTGGGACACATGTTGATGTAGAGAGACATGAAGAAGAGGGGACACATGTTGATGTAGAAGAGACTGAAGAAGAGGGGACACATGTTGATGTAGGAGACATGAAGAAGAGGGGACACATGTGATGTAGAAAGACATGAAGAAGAGGGGACACATGTTGATGTAGAGGAGACATGAAGAAGTGGGGACACATGTTGATGTCGAAGAACATGAAGAAGAGGGGACACATGTTGATGTAGAAGAACATGAAGAAGAAGGGACACATGTTGATGTAGAAGAGACATGAAGAAGAGGGGACACATGTTGATGTAGAAGAGACATGAAGAAAGGGACACATGTTGATGTAAAGAGAATGAAGAAGAGGGGACACATGTTGATGTAGAAGAGACATGAAGAAGAGGGGACACATGTTGATGTAGAAGAGACATGAAGAAGAGGGGACACATGTTGATGTAGAGGGGACATGAAGAAGTGGGGACACATGTTGATGTAGAAGAGACATGAAGAAGAGGGGACACATGTTGATGTAGAAGAGACATGGAGAAGAGGGGACACATGTTGATGTAGAAGAGACATGAAGAAGAGGGGACACATGTTGATGTAAGAGACATGAAGAGTGGGACACATGTTGATGGAGAAGAGACATGAAGAAGAGGGACACATTTGATGTAGAAGACAGAAGAAGAGGGACACATGTTGCTGTAGAGAGACATGAAGAAGAGGACACATGTTGATGTAGGGACATGAAGAAGTGGGACACATGTTGATGTAGAAGAGACATGAAGAAGAGGGGACACATGTTGATGTAGAAGAGACATGGAGAAGAGGGGACACATGTTGATGTAGAAGAGACATGAAGAAGAGGGGACACATGTTGATGTAGAGAGACATGAAGAAGGGGACACATGTTGATGGAGAAGAGACATTAGAAGAGGGGACACATGTTGATGTAGAGACATGAAGAAGAGGAGACACATGTTGATGTAGAAAAGACATGAAGAAGAGGGGACACATGTTGCTGTAGAGGAGACATGAAGAAGTGGGGACACATGTTGATGTAGAAGAGACATGAAGAAGAGGGGACACATGTTGATGTAGAAGAGACATGAAGAAGAGAGGACACATGTTGATGTAGAAGAGACATGAAGAAGAGGGGACACATGTTGATGTAGAAGAGGGGACACATGTTAATGTAGAGAGACATGAAGAAGAGGGGACACATGTTGATGTAGAAGAGACATGAAGAAGAGGGACACATGTTGATGTAGAAGAGACATGAAGAAGAGGGACACATGTTGATGAAGAAGAGACATGAAGAAGAGGGGACACATGTTGATGTAGAAGAGACATGAAGAAGAGGGGACACATGGTGATGTAGAAGAGACATGAAGAAGAGGGGACACATGTTGATGTCGAAGAGACATGAAGAAGAGGGGACACATGTTGATGTAGAAGAGACATGAAAGAGGGGACACATGTTGATGTAGAAGAGACATGAAGAAGAGGGGACACGTGTTGATGTAGAGAGACATGGAGAAGAGGGGACACGTGTTGATGTAGAAGAGACATGAAGAAGAGGGGACACATGTTGATGTAGAAGAGACATGAAGAAGAGGGGACACATGTTGATGTAAGAGACATGAGAAGAGGGGACACATGTTGATGTAGAAGAGACATGAAGAAGAGGGGACACATGTTGATGTAGAGGAGACATGAAGAAGATGGGGACACATGTTGATGTAGAAAGACATGTAAGAAGGGACACATGTTGATGTAGAAGGACTGAAGAAGAGGGACACATGTTGATGTAGAAGAGACAGACATGGAAAGAGGGGCACATGTTGATGTAGAAGAGACATGAAAAGAGGGACACTGTTGATGTAGAAGAGACATGAAAAGGGGACACATGTTGATGTAGAAGAGACATGAAGAAGAGGGGACACATGTTGATGTAGAAGAGACATGAAGAAGAGGGGACACATGTTGATGTAGAAGGACATGAAGAAGAGGGGACACATGTTGATGTCGAAGAGACATGAAGAAGAGGGGACACATGTTGATGTAGAGAGACATGAAGAAGAGGGGACACATGTTGATGTAGAAGAGACATGAAGAAGAGGGGGACACATGTTGATGTAGAAGAGACATGAAGAAGAGGGACACATGTTGATTGTAGTAAGAGACATGAAGAAGAGGGGACACATGTTGATGTAGAAGAGACATGGAGAAGAGGGGACACATGTTGATGTAGAAGAGACATGAAGAAGAGGGACACATGTTGATGTAGAAGAGACATGGAGAAGAGGGGACACATGTTGATGTAGAAGAGACATGAGAAGAGGGGACACATGTTGATGTAGAAGAGACATGAAAAGAGTGGACACATGTTGATGTAGAAGAGACATGAAGAAGAGGGACACATGTTGATGTAGAAGAGACATGAGAAGAGGGACACATGTTGATGTAGAAGAGACATGAAGAAGAGGGGACACATGTTGATGTAGAAGAGACATAAGAAGAGGGGACACATTTGATGTAGAAGAGACATGAAGAAGAGGGACACATGTTGATGTAGAAGAGACATGAAGAAGAGGGGACACATGTTGATGTAGAAGAGACATGGAGAAGAGGGGACACATGTTGATGTAGAAGAGACATGAAGAAGAGGGGACACATGTTGATGTAGAAGAGACATGGAGAAGAGGGACACAGTTGATGTGAAGAGACATGAAGAAGAGGGGACACATGTTGATGTAGAAGAGACATGGAGAAGAGGGGACACATGTTGATGTAAAGAGACATGAAGAAGAGGGGATCATGTTGATGTGAAGAGACTGAAGAAGGGGACACATGTTGATGAGAAGAGACATGAAGAAGAGGGGACACATGTTGATGTAGAAGAGACATGAAAAGGGGACACATGTTGATGTAGAAGAGACATGGAGAAGGGGGACACATGTTGATGTAGAAGAGACTGAAGAAGAGGGGACACATGTTGATGTAGAAGAGACATGAAGAAGAGGGGACACATGTTGATGTAGAGGAGACATGGAGAAGAGGATTTGCACAATAGGTGACCTTTAAACAATAAGAACAATAACTATCAATACGCACTGATAGCTGCCAGTGCTCTTGATGCTGGTGACCCAGCGTTGACACAGCCGCTGCCTCCGGACACGTGAAGGACACTTCAGCACACCGCCAGCGATGCTGTGAACACCTCTCCACGTACAGCACTGAAACACAACAGACACAAAGTCAATTATTGGATATTTAATCACTTTTTCAGTGTTGTTCCAGAGGTGTTCACTTTATTAAACCGGCTGTGTCGCTGCTACTTATGACACATGCATGTGCCTCATGAGGGGTTTCAATTGCAATTAATATCGTTTTTGTTTTAGCTATTCAACTAGTTAGTACATATTTCCAACGCAACAGTAGAAGGTAAGAAAATCAGACTCGGACGTGCTTACAAGCGTTTTAATGTGGAAAAGGCTGTGTAGGCTTACCATTTGTTACACCTGCAATTGCAAAATAAGCTACTGTGGAACGTCATGAAAACACTTGGACCAAATAACTTAATCGGACACTTAAAAGAGTACTTTGTTTGAGGGTGTCTTGTTGTAGTTTTGGAGAAAACGTAAGTTATTTAATAGTCAATATTTTATTATTTACTCGCAATTTTATTTACATTTTTTTAATGTTTCCATGTCAACTATAGTATGTAAGAAAATCGGACTAAAGAATTGCAATCAAGTCATATTGTGTTTCTAAGTATTTTCCAGAGGTGTTTACATGTAAGTGGGTCTGATGATGATACGTGTGTGTGTGTGTGTTAAATGTGTATCCAGGTGTGTGTACATGTGTGTTTACCGGTGAAGGCCTGCCTGCAGTCCTTTCCTTCTCTCTCATTGATTTTCTTCCAGCTGCCATCGTCTTTGCAGCCGTTCTCCTCCTCTTCCTCTCTGACGGAGATGATCTCTGACACAGAAACACTGTGACACACACCTGAACACACAAACACACTTTGTTAGCCTTAGGATACAGATCCAGGATGCATCAGATATTTCGGAGCCTCTTTGCAGCACATGAACGCACCACACGTTTCACGGTTTGCATTGTTTTAAAGGTCCCATGTCATGGCCATTTCCACTGATCATAATCCATTGTTGAGGTCTACTAGAATAGATTTACATTGTTCAATGTTCCAACATCACATTGGTTTCTCACAGCATCTCTGTATAGTATGTGTATTCACTCTCTGTCCTAAACGGCTTGTTTTACTCCCTACAGGGTGTACTTTGAGGGTGTGTGACTCTGCAGACCGCTTACATGCAGAAAAACCTTCATAACACAAGGGGACGGGTGATAACCGGAAAAGCATGACATGGGACCTTTAAGAAATGAACTGAAACCAAGAAAGTTAAACAGGTCATAATATTTTATTTTATAATATTGTTGTAAAAAAACATTTTATTTACACAACATTTTTTTTTTATTTTAGTTACTCGCCCCAAAAACAAGATTTTATTTTGTGTAATAAAATACTGCAGGATTATCCCTGTAACGACTTAAAACAGCTTTCTACTGACAGCAAATTGAATATCTTAATTATCTTAAGTTCACTCACTTTGCAACTAAATCAATCTGTTGACTAAATGAAACGTCTATTAAGCAAATGATTGATAGATAAATCAATATTGGAAATAACTGATCGGTGCAGCACAGTTAATCCAACGAATGGTTGATGGAAATAAATCAATCAAATACAACGAAGTGTAGTTAGTTTTTTTGACCGCCAGATGAAAAGAAAACTGTTAAAAAAATCAGATAAGTGGTGGAGCTATGCTAAGCTAGGCTAACAACGCCACTGCAGATTTACCACACAGACATGACATCTATATCCATCTGAACAGCACACTCACAAAGAAAGAGAAAAATACCAAAACATTGAACCATTCCTAGAAGGAATATCGATAAATTAGGATTTATTTCTGAAGAAGCCGCACATGAATCTACAAACTACAGCAGAGGAACTACAACTATGAAGGCAAACTACAGGCAGTGACCCAGGAGCAGCGAAGAGGACGGCATGTTTCTGCTGGATGTTGATGGACACTTCTGTAAAAGCATTATTCCAACATTATTCCAAAATGTAGACAAACTATTCTGAAATCAAGACAAAAGTACTAAAAGGGTCAATTTGTTCAGGTGTATATCAGTATGTAGTGTCTCTACTTTAAAGAGTCCTCTCCTGCTGATGTTCAGGTGTATATCAGTATGTAGTGTCTCTACTTTAAAGAGTCCTCTCCTGCTGATGTTTAGGTGTATATCAGTATGTAGTGTCTCTACTTTAAAGAGTCCTCTCCTGCTGATGTTCAGGTGTATATCAGTATGTGGTGTCTCTACTTTAAAGAGTCCTCTCCTGCTGATGTTCAGGTGTATATCAGTATGTAGTGTCTCTACTTTAAAGAGTCCTCTCCTGCTGATGTTCAGGTGTATATCAGTATGTAGTGTCTCTACTTTAAAGAGTCCTCTCCTGCTGATGTTCAGGTGTATATCAGTATGTAGTGTCTCTACTTTAAAGAGTCCTCTCCTGCTGGTGTTCAGGTGTATATCAGTATGTAGCATCTCTACTTTAAGAGTCCTCTCCTGCTGATGTTCAGGTGTATATCAGTATGTAGTGTCTCTACTTTAAAGAGTCCTCTCCTGCTGATGTTCAGGTGTATATCAGTATGTAGTGTCTCTACTTTAAAGAGTCCTCTCCTGCTGATGTTCAGGTGTATATCAGTATGTAGCATCTCTACTTTAAAGAGTCCTCTCCTGCTGATGTTCAGGTGTATATCAGTAGGTAGTGTCTCTACTTTAAAGAGTCCTCTCCTGCTGATGTTCAGGTGTATATCAGTATGTAGTGTCTCTACTTTAAAGAGTCCTCTCCTGCTGATGTTCAGGTGTATATCAGTATGTGGTGTCTTTACTTTAAAGAGTCCTCTCCTGCTGATGTGCAGGTGTATATCAGTATGTAGTGTCTCTACTTTAAAGAGTCCTCTCCTGCTGATGTTCAGGTGTATATCAGTATGTAGCATCTCTACTTTAAAGAGTCCTCTCCTGCTGATGTTCAGGTGTATATCAGTATGTAGTGTCTCTACTTTAAAGAGTCCTCTCCTGCTGATGTTCAGGTGTATATCAGTATGTAGTGTCTCTACTTTAAAGAGTCCTCTCCTGCTGATGTTTAGGTGTATATCAGTATGTAGTGTCTCTACTTTAAAGAGTCCTCTCCTGCTGATGTTCAGGTGTATATCAGTATGTGGTGTCTCTACTTTAAAGAGTCCTCTCCTGCTGATGTTCAGGTGTATATCAGCATGTAGTGTCTCTACTTTAAAGAGTCCCTCTCCTGCTGATGTTCAGGTGTATATCAGTATGTAGTGTCTCTACTTTAAAGAGTCCTCTCCTGCTGATGTTCAGGTGTATATCAGTATGTAGTGTCTCTACTTTAAAGAGTCCTCTCCTGCTGGTGTTCAGGTGTATATCAGTATGTAGCATCTCTACTTTAAAGAGTCCTCTCCTGCTGATGTTCAGGTGTATATCAGTATGTAGTGTCTCTACTTTAAAGAGTCCTCTCCTGCTGATGTTCAGGTGTATATCAGTATGTATGTCTACGTCTCATACTTTAAAGAGTCCCTCTCCTGCTGATGTTCAGGTGTATATCAGTATGTAGCATCTCTACTTTAAAGAGTCCTCTCCTGCTGATGTTCAGGTGTATATCAGTATGTAGTATCTCTACTTTAAAGAGTCCTCTCCTGCTGATGTTCAGGTGTATATCAGTATGTAGTGTCTCTACTTAAAGAGTCCTCTCCTGCTGATGGTGCAGGTGTATATCAGTATGTGGTGTCTTTACTTTAAAGAGTCCGCTCCTGCTGATGTGCAGGTGTATATCAAGTAATGTATGTGTCTCTACTTTAAAGAGTCCTCGTCCTGCTGATGTTCAGGTGTTATACAGTATGTAGGCATCTCTACTTTAAAGAGTCCTCTCCTGCTTGAGGTTCAGGTGTATATCAGTAATGTAGTGGCTCTACTTTAAAGAGTCCTCTCCTCATGCTGATGTTCAGGTGTAATATCATATGTATGTCTCCTACTTAAAGAGTCCTCTCCTGCGGTATGTTCAGGTGCATATCAGTATGTAGTGTCTCTACTTTAAAGAGTCCTCTCCTGGCTTGATGTTCAGGTGTATATCAGTAATGGAGTGTCTCTACTTTAAAGAGTTCCTCTCCTGCTGATGTTCAGGTGTAATATCAAGTTATGGGTAGTGTCTCTAACTTTAGAGTCCTCTCCTGCTGATGTTCAGGGGTAATAATCAGTAAATGTAGTTTGTCTCTACTTTAAAGAGTCCTCTCCTGCTGCTGTTCAGGTGTATATCAGTATGTAGTGTCTGCTACTTTAAAGAGTCCTCTCCTGCTGATGTTCAGGTGGTATACAGTATGTAGTGTCTCTACTTTAAAGAGTCCTCTCCTGCTGATGTTCAGGTGTATATCAGTAGTATGTAGTGTCTCTACTTTAAAGAGTCCTCTCCTGCTGATGTTCAGGTGTATATCAGTATGTAGTGTCTCTACTTTAAAGAGTCCTCTCCTGCTGATGTTCAGGTGTATATCAGTATGTAGTGTCTCTACTTTAAAGAGTCCTCTCCTGCTGATGTTCAGGTGTATATCAGTATGTAGTGTCTCTACTTTAAAGAGTCCCTCCTGCTGATGTTCAGGTGTATATCAGTATGTAGTGTCTCTACTTTAAAGAGTCCTCTCCTGCTGTGTCAGGTGTATATCAGTATGTAGTGTCTCTACTTTAAAGAGTCCTCTCCTGCTGATGTGTCATCGTGTATATGTATATCAGTATGTAGTGTCTCTACTTTAAAGAGTCCTCTCCTGCTGATGTTCAGGTGTATATCAGTATGTAGTGTCTCTACTTTAAAGAGTCCTCTCCTGCTGATGTTCAGGTGTATATCAGTATGTAGTGTCTCTACTTTTAAGAGTCCTCTCCTGCTGATGTTCAGGTGTATATCAGTATGTAGTGTCTCTACTTTAAAGAGTCCTCTCCTGCTGATGTTCAGGTGTATATCAGTATGTAGTGTCTCTACTTTAAAGAGTCCTCTCCTGCTGATGTTCAGGTGTATATCAGTATGTAGTGTCTCTACTTTAAGAGTTCCTCTCCTGCTGATGTTCAGGTGTATGTCAGTATGTAGTGTCTCTACTTTAAAGAGTCCTCTCCTGCTGATGTTCAGGTGTATATCAGTATGTAGTGTCTCTACTTTAAAGAGTCCTCTCCTGCTGATGTTCAGGTGTATATCAGTATGTAGTGTCTCTACTTTAAAGAGTTCCTCTCCTGCTGATGTTCAGGTGTATATCAGTATGTAGTGTCTCTACTTTAAAGAGTCCTCTCCTGCTGATGTTCAGGTGTATATCAGTATGTAGTGTATCTACTTAAAGAGTTCCTCTCCTGCTGATGTTCAGGTGTATATCAGTATGTAGTGTCTCTACTTTAAAGAGTCCTCTCCTGCTGATGTTCAGGTGTATATCAGTATGTAGTGTCTCTACTTTAAAGAGTCCTCTCCTGCTGATGTTCAGGTGTATATCAGTATGTATTGTCTCTACTTTAAAGAGTCCTCTCCTGCTGATGTTCAGGTGTATATCAGTATGTAGTTGTCTCTACTTTAAAGAGTCCTCTCCTGCTGATGTTCAGGTGTATATCAGTATGTAGTGTCTCTACTTTACAGAGTTCCTCTCCTGCTGATGTTCAGGTGTATATCAGTATGTAGTGTCTCTACTTTAAAGAGTCCTCTCCTGCTGATGTTCAGGTGTATATCAGTATGTAGTGTCTCTACTTTAAAGAGTCCTCTCCTGCTGATGTTCAGGTGTATATTCAGTATGTAGTGTCTCTACTTTAAAGAGTCCTCTCCTGCTGATGTTCAGGTGTATATCAGTATGTAGTGTCTCTACTTTAAAGAGTTCCTCTCCTGCTGATGTTCAGGTGTATGTCAGTATGTAGTGTCTCTACTTTAAGAGTCCTCTCCTGCTGATGTTCAGGTGTATATCAGTATGTAGTGTCTCTACTTTAAAGAGTCCTCTCCTGCTGATGTTCAGGTGTATATCAGTATGCTAGTGTCTCTACTTTAAAGAGTCCTCTCCTGCTGATGTTCAGGATGTATATCAGTATGTAGTGTCTCTACTTAAAGAGTCCTCTCCTGCTGATGTTCAGGTGTATATCAGTATGCTAGTGTCTCTACTTTAAGAGTCCTCTCCTGCTGATGTTCAGGTGTATATCAGTATGTAGTGTCTCTACTTAAAGAGTCCTCTCCTGCTGATGTTCAGGTGTATATCAGTATGCAGTGTCTCTACTTTAAAGAGTCCTCTCCTGCTGATGTGTCAGGTTATTCAGTAGGCATGTCTCTACATAAAGAGTCCTCCTGCTTGTTCAGATGGTATATCAGTATGTAGTGTCTCTACTTTAAAGAGTCCTCTCTCTGCTGATGTTCAGGTGTATATCAGTATGTAGTGTCTCTACTTTAAAGAGTCCTCTCTGCTGATGTTCCAGGTGTATATCAGATGTAGTGTCTCTACATGTCTCCATGCTTTAATGTACAAAAAGCTCTTTATTTTTCTCATACTGCCTGTTTCTCACCCTCTGTCTGAAACCAGAGCCCAGTGTACTCTGATTGGTTAGCTGGCCGGCTCTGTTGTGATTGGTCAACCGCTTAGAGATGTTGCGCCCCTCTGGAGGGAACATAGGGATTTTAGCCTTTGCAGACCATTTACATGCACCAAAAAGTAAACACTACAGGAAAGGGAAACCTCTAAAAAGCATAATAGAGCCTCTTAAAATAAACCAAATCATGTTTAAAAGCAGTTTTTGTGTATTAATTTGCATCATTTTGGAAAGATAACTGCATGCAACAGAGTCCATAGTTCATCCATCAAACACAGAAACATGTGTTGTTTTTTTAACAGACACCACAATCTAATCTAAACCCGCACTCACACACAGGAAGAGGTGGCCCATTGCATTGTGGGAGCAACATCTCCTACCTGAGGCTTGACGACGAGGGAACGAAGGAACACAAAACCCTGCAGGAGAACCACAGAGTTACAAACACCCCCCAGAGTGGGTTCCCCCGGAGAACCGCAGCCAGTAACCTAGTTGCACATTTACTCAAGAACTTGTACTTTATGTGAGTATTTCCATTTAATGCTACTTTATTCTTCTACTTCATTACATGTATGTTACAGCGTTAGTCAAATTAGGATTTTGCTCAGATGTCTTAACGTTGAACCAGTGGACCAACTGTTTGAGGTTCAAAAAGGTAATAATATACAACATATTTCCAAAAAGGTAAGAAAGAAAGGACATTATTTGTGTAACAGAACTGTGTTTGTTTACAACATTTAACAGCAACAATAATAATAATAATATAACATTTTCATTTATGTTGTGGAGGTCATTTTTCTGCAGAATGACCACTTTTACTTTAAGATGGATAATACGCCTGTTTTTTCACACAAGTGAGATTTTGAATGCGGGACATTTACTTGTAATGGAATATTTAAACCTGTATGCATCGTTACTTTTTCTTAAAAAAGGCATTATTCTGCTCAATATCAGGCATATATATTTAGTCCTAGCCAATAGGAGCGTGAGTGTTCCATAGTGATGTCACTTTGTTCAAGAAGGAGGAGCATACAAAAGTCCCTCAAATGTGTCCTTAACTAGAGCTCTGCTTCCATCCCGGCAGTAAGGAATAAGAGTTGTAATTTTTAGGAAATTAAAACAAAATGGTGCTGCATTTAGAATACTGTAAACATGCATGTGGTTTGGTGTTTTGTTTCCACCACCTGCAGCCTCACTGTGACCTCCACATATTGTGTGTCACACTGTGTGTTACGTAACCGGATATATCATGTCTCACTTACTGTTACAGCCTGGAGTACATCTTGGTGTTTCCAGTGCGTTGATGTGTGTGTTATCTCCATATAAATGAATTTGTCGCTTTAGTTTCTCACCCCAACACACATCATTTTACAAGTCATTTTGGAGATTTGGAACATTTACTTTCACCGTATAGCCTACTATGTTTTTAGTGAATAGAACTTGAACGCATCATAATGTAACTCAATGCTTACTCACTGTAGTTATGTAATGTTTACATTTTATTTTACACTATTGTATTTGGATTAGTATTGTATCTAATTTTACTCCATATGACTAGGATTTCATATATATTTTTGTTGTATTTTAAGTTATTTTTACTCCATTTTATTTCATTTAAGTGTACTCTATTTGATTTGTTTTTTATTTTACTCGATTTTTATTTGTATTTGTTATTGTATTTTATTTGTTTTTACTATACTCAATTGTATTTGTATTTCATATTCTATCGTGTAACTTATTGTCACAGCCTCTGGGTGTTTTCAGAGCATTAATGTGTGTGTTGTCTGCAGGTTTTAACACAGGCTGTGTGTACCCTCTGTTTGTCCTTTGTTTATCACACAGGATGCCTCGGTGTGTTAAAGGCCAACAGACACACAGATAAAAGAGGCAATGATGCACACATAAACAGACACATCATTCGGGTCTTACTGGGTCTGAACGGGTGGTAAACCGGACTGGAAGTCCGTCTCTTCCAGGTGAGCAGGGACCGACTCAAGCTCACATCGTACGCCGAGTTTCTGACGCGCAGCTCGGATACAAGCAGCAGTCTACTCGGCCTCTCCATCTGTGGTTCTGCTCCTGGTCCTTCAGCCGGCTGAGGAGGCAGCAGCAGCCCGGGAACGGTTACCTCTGTCTGGGCATGTTCTCTCTGCGTGTCCGGAGGGGCTCCAAACCCCGAAAACAAGGATCACAGCGCCGCGGTGTTATAATGTAGCGGACCTGTGTGCTCGGGATGTTTTTTTCTGACAGATAGCGGTTTCTTACCGGAAAGGGGAGGAGCCTGGTGTTGCGTTCATGTGCGGCCGAGAAATAGATGTTTTTTTCCATGTTTCAGCACTTTCATTAATTATACTTTTTTAATTTGTATTAAATGTACTTGCATCCCCGCATCAAAATCAGCCTGAAGTGTTTATACGAAAATGATCTACTTCACATTGTTTGTAATAGCTTTTAACCAAACTGGTGAAAAGTATATGAAAAGAAACTGATATAAAAAGAACAAATTAAAGTATTTTGTTCAGGTAAATCCCATTATGCTTTGAGCTGAAGATCCCCAGAAAAAAGGTCCCTCCTCGTTAAGAATATTATTCTTTTTTTTTACCATTTGAGTCTAACAATAACAACGTCATCCTGAAAAATAGCTGGTATTTTATTCATTGATAAACATTTTGTATTTAACAACTGTTGTCAAATGAATGTAGTTTAGTAGAACGAATATATTTAGCCTCAGAAACGTACAAAGTAGCATCAAATGTAAATATTCAAGTACAAGTGCCGTCATTATCATTATTTGTATTTATTTGTTTGCTTGAATAAGTAAAAAAACAACATGGGTTTCATCAGTAACAAATTACATTTACTCAAGTACTGTACTTAAGTACAATAAAACATATCATATATATTATTCTGAAATGGACGAATCTGCACACTGACTACTTTTACTTTTTGTTCTTTAAATATATTTTGATGATAACATTTTTGTACCATTACTTGAGTTGGATTTTTATTGCAGGACTTTTACTTGTATATGTCTTGATATGCACCCACTGTTACCTGGTCAGATTACAATACTGCATGAAACATATTCAGTTTAATACATTTATAATTTAGTTTGTACGTTTTTGTTACTGTACTTGAGTTATAATTAAAAAAATATCCAACCTGTTGTTCCATTTATTTCCCAAAAATCTAATAGCAAGTCTCATTAAACGTGTGCAACACAGAATGTATGCTTTTCAGACAAATAAAATAAGTAATATCCATAGATAAAGGTACGATTAAAGGAGGGACTAGAATCACATTTGAGGGTTTCATGACGTAACCCAACAAAATGTTCAATACAAAAAAGTATTATCCTCCCCTCTTTCCTATTGGTTGTCTGTATTTATGTAAAGATCTTTTTAATTCCTACATTTCATGCAACACTTGAAAGCATCAGAACTTTGTAGCGTCTGTCGTCATACGTCATCACGTCCTCTGACGGATCCTGGAGGAAGATGCTCTGCTGGAAATAGTTTGTTTTCAATAGTTCAATTGAACACAGTTAAAAGTAAATGCATGTTTTTACAGCAATACACGATAATGTTATATATAAAACTAATACACTCAATGCTGACTGTTTACTAGTAAAGTTTCATGGTACGTACATAGCCTATTTTCTTTAATCTGATTTACATATCCAATGTAGGACTTTCACTACTAGTTTAACTCATATTTTTTTGTAGTGGGTATGAATTCAAAACTCCAAATGACCCACATACTACCTCCAAATCTGAAAATAATAATGAAAAGGTGAAATATCTAGCTACATGTACTGCAGCAAAACCTCTTGTGTGAAGGATATTTTATTTAAGTGACATAATTAGATTGTAAAACTGAATGATGAACGTCAAATCGGCATTTTACTGATGTGGCTGCTCAAAATGGAGAGACAGTTTTACTTATTGTATATACAGTGAGTTGGTTGATTTCATCTTGAAGCTTGATCCTATTTCATATTTCAAAATCATTTCCATATCCAATGCAAAAAACATCGACTGTAATTACAAAAGGGCTAATTTAAAATCCATAGGCAAGGCAAGGCAAGGCAAGTTTATTTATATAGCACTTTTCAACACAAGGCAATTCAAAGTGCTTTACAAAAAATGAAAGACATTAAGAAAATGGCATTTAAAATCAGTCATTAAAAAGAAAAGCTAATAAAATAAACATTAAAAGAAAAAAGTACATGGATAAAAGTTACAGTGCAGTCTAAGATATGAATAGTTCAATTAAAAGCAGCGACAAAAAGAAAAGTCTTCAGCCTGGATTTAAAAGTAGTCAGAGTTGCAGCGGACCTGCAGGTTTCTGGGAGTTTGTTCCAGATATTTGGAGCATAATAACTGAACGCTGCTTCTCCATGTTTAGTTCTGACTCTGGGGACAGAAAGCTGACCAGTCCCTGAAGACCTGAGAGATCTGGATGGTTCATCATTTAGCAGGAGGTCAGAAATGTATTTTGGGCCTAAACCATTCAGTGCTTTATAAACCAGCAGCAGTATTTAGAAATCTATTCTTTGACACACAGGAAGCCAGTGTAAAGACTTCAGAACAGGAGTGATCCACTTTCTTAGTGTTAGTGAGGACTCGAGCAGCGGCGTTCTGAATCAGCTGCAGCTTCCTAATAGATTCTTTAGTGAGACCTGTGAAGACACCATTGCAGTAGTCGAGTCTACTGAAGATAAAAGCATGGACAAGTTTTTCCAAATCCTGCTGTGACATTAGTCTTTTAATCCTAGATATGTTCTTTAGGTGATAGTAGGCTGATTTAGTAACAGTTTTAATGTGACTGTTGAAACTCAGGTCAGAGTCCATGACTACACCTAGATTTCTGGCTTTATCTGTTGTTTTGAACATTGCACACTGAAGCTCAGCGCTAACTTTTATACGTTCTGACTTGGCTCCAAAAACCATTACCTCAGTTTTATCTTTGTTTAATTGGAGAAAGTTCTGACACATCCAGTCATTGATTTGTTCAATGCACTTACTCAGTGTTTGAATTGGAGCATAGTCTCCTGGTGAAATTGTTACGTAAATGTGTGTGTCATCCGCATAGCTATGGTAACTTATTTTGTTGTTTTTCATTATCTGAGCCAGTGGTAGCATGTAGATGTTAAAGAGAAGAGGCCCCAAGATGGAGCCTTGAGGTACCCCACATGTCATATTTGTCAACTCAGATGTGTATTTACCTATAGAAACAAAGTTGTTTCTGTCCTTTAAGTAGGATTCAAACCAATTCAGAACTGTTTCCGAAAGTCCCACCCAGTTCTCCAGTCGGTCTAGTAATATGTTGTGGTCAACAGTGTCAAACGCAGCACTGAGATCTAATAATACTAACACTGAAGTTCTGCCACTGTCTGTGTTTAAGTGGATGTCATTAAAGACCTTTACAAGAGCAGTCTCAGTGCTGTGGTTTGGACGAAAGCCTGACTGGAACACATCAAAACAGTTGTTTAAATGCAAGAAATTACTCAACTGTTGAAAAACAACTTTTTCAATGATCTTACCTAGAAATGGGAGGTTTGATATGGGCCTGTAATTGTTCATTACTGAAGCATCTAGATTATTCTTTTTTAAGAGCGGTTTAATGACTGCAGTTTTCAGGGCCTGTGGAAAAATACCTGAGTGAAGAGATTTGTTTACTATATGAAGTAGATCTGAGGCCATGCAAGGAAAAACATCTTTGAAAAATCCTGTTGGAATAATATCAAGGCAGCAGGAGGAGGATTTCAGAAGTTGTATAATGTCCTCTAGGTTTTTATCATTAATCTGATGGAATTGTGTCATGGTGTTTGAATCGATGTTAAGTGGACACAGAGACAACACATTTGCTGTTCCTGATGCAGAGGCACTGACTGCTTGTCTGATTTTCTGAATGTTGTCAGTGAAGAAGGCAAAATCATTGCACGCCCTGGTGGATAGAAATTCAGAGGCTACTGACACTGGGGGGTTAGTTAGTCTGTCGACGGTAGCAAACAAGGCACGTGCGTTGTTTTTGTTTTTGGTAATGATGTCAGAGAAGAACGATTGTCGTGCGTTTTTCAATTCCAAATTATAAAGGCCAAGTCTCTCTTTATAGATTTCAAAGTGAACCTGGAGATTTGTTTTTCGCCACCTACGTTCAGCTTTTCGACATTCTCTTTTTTCTGTTTTCATCTATAACATTTTTAATTTTTGAATTAAAATGATCTACTAGCTCATTTACTGAGATGTTAGCAGGGGCAAGTGTGGAAGAAAAATTGTGAGTAAACATTTCCCTAGTATTTTCAGTTAAATATCGCTTTGTGGTTACCTCTTTTTGAACATTTTTGTGAACAGAAATAGAGCTCTCAAAGAAAACACAGGAATGATCAGAGAGTGCAACATCAGTCACCACAACCTTAGAGATATTCAGACCCTTTGAGATAATTAAGTCCAGAGTGTGCCCCTTATTGTGCGTGGGCTCCGTCACATGCTGAGTCAGTCCATAGCTATCAAGAACACAAAACAGTTCTTTAGCCCCTCTGTCCTGGGGGTTGTCAACATGGTTGTTAAAATCACCAACAATGACAAGACGGTCAAAGTCAATACACACTATAGACAGCAGTTCAGTAAAGTCATCAAAAAAGCTTGCATAGTATTTGGGTGGTCTATAGATATTTAGGAACAGAGCTCGAGAGGAGCATTTCAGCTGAAGGGCCACATATTCAAAAGAATCAAAGTTTCCATAAGATGTCTTCCTGTATTGAATGGAATCATTGAACAGAATAGCAACTCCACCCCCTTTCTTATGCATTCTTTCCTGACTCATAAAACTAAAGTTGGGAGGGGTTGATTCGATAAGAACAGCTGCACTGTTATTTTGTTCAATCCAAGTTTCTGTTAAAAACATAAAATCGAGATTGTGCTCAGTGATAAAATCATTGATTAAAAATGTTTTTCCTGCCAAAGACCTGACATTTAATAAAGCTAGTTTAAGTTTGTTAAACACACTATCAGTCATGTTTTTTGTAACAAGCTGTGGCTGACATGGAATCACTGCTAAATTAGATAAACTCACACAAACGTTTGAGCGCTTCCTGTTTCTAAGATTGTTCACCGCTCTTAATCTATTACCTATCAACACAGATATCGGCAAAGCTACTGGCAGGCAGGGCCCCGGCATGTCCTGGAAAGAGTTGAGAGTGCCATACGCCCTTGAGCCTGGACCCAGCACATATCAGTAAGAATTTGTTGTGTTTTGTACACACACATCCTTATCAGGCTTCGGAGACTGCAGATGCTTTCTTGAAGGGAGGGGAGGTGGTTGACCAGGGGGGGGAGGTGGTTGACGTAGGCGCGGTGATGAAGACGGGGGAGATGGTGCGCGTCTCTGCGGTGATTTTGGTGGGCGTTGAGGAGCGGGGGTAAAGGACATGCCAGCGTTTTGTACACACGCATCCCTATCAGGCTTTGAAGGGGAGGGAGGACCCACCACCCTGCTCCTCTCATCATAGGAGGGCAGGGTGAGGGCTACACTGTAGGAAGGGGGGTTTGGAAATCTGCTTCCATCTTCCTTGTATTGTTGTGGTTTTGATGATTGTGGTAGGCATGGTGATGAAGCCGGGGGAGATGGTGCGCATCTCTGCTTCGATGATTTTGGTGGGCGTCGTTGAGGGGCGGGGGTAAAGGACATGCTGCCAACCCTGCGTGTCGCCGTCATGCGGTCATTGAACTCCAGGGGGGTGGGCGAGGGTGAGAGGGTGAGCGGAGAGTAGAGAGAGCTGGGGGATGAATGAAGAGTATCCTCAAAGGCGTTGACAGGGAGGGTGACGGGCAGTGGAGACTCCTCCATTTGTGTCATAGGTCTCCCATAATCAGAACATTCCTCAGGCGGGTGCAGTGATACTTCTTCAGGGTTTTCTGCGCGATGTGTTGTGTCTTTCTCCTGTTTTGATTCCTCTTGCCGCTTGTCCTTGGCAGAGGGAACAGATTGATGACGCAGGCAGTTGAATATGTTAGAGATAAACAATTTCACTCCTGACTTGTTCAGACAAACTCCATTTGCCTTAAAAAGATGTCTGCGGTCCCAGAAAAAGTTAAAAACAAACTTCTTACCGCACTTTTTCAAGGATGTTTCCATGATTAGAAAAATAAATTCAAGGTTTTCCAAGAGATGTGTTGCTTTATTTTCACAGCAGGGGGCGATAATGCTCTCTGTGTGTTGAGTTTCTCTGAGAACATGATTCCTGTTTCACCTTTCAGTCATTTTTCTTTGATCGAATGAGTTTGAATTGATCCAATAAGATTTCAAATGGTCGTTAACTTAAAACTCAAACGTTTTAACCTCCACAGGGAGACCATTTAAATGCACAAAAACCTAAATAACACACTACAGTGAAGGGAAAAGCCCAAATGCCTCTTTAATATTCAATCATAAGATTACATTACATGTCACTTGTTAGATGCTTTTATCCAAAGCGACTTACATACTCTATACTGTGGACAATCCCCACAGGAGCGATTTGGGGTGAAGTGTCTCAGGGACACAACGACATGCTGACTGCAGTGGGGTTTGAACCTGTGCTCCCTGATCCCAACACCAACACACTAGTCCACTGCGCCACACGCCTCCCTACGCCGCCTAAGATGCAGTGGAAGTATAAAGTAGCATTACATGGTAGTAAAGTAAATAACAGGTACTACATTTGAACTCAAGCACTTAAATATTATTTTGCCTCATTCCACTACTGACACATACTTTCAAATACAAGTAAAAGTACAACACTAGGAACTAAATGTTATTAATAGGGAGGCGTGTGGCATAGTGGGTTGTCCGTAGGTGTGTAATGTTACATTATTAATGTAATAATGCAGAGTCGATACTGTCAGTGTTTTACTATTCAGCTGTTTGTCGTGAGCTTTCAGAAGATCTCCTCCAGTTCATCCCTAAGTTTTCAAGCTTTTAAAGACTTTTATTTTGAAGTAGTTTGACCCTGTGACCTCCATGTTCCAGGTCACAGCAGCCGTCCTCTCTTCCCTCGAGAGGTGGAGGGAGGAGATGGATGAATCCGACAGGAAGCTCCTCTCCGGCCCGTGATGGATGCCGCTGCCACCGACACTCAGCGAGGGAACAAGGCGGCTCGGTGGCAAAGAGGAAGAGGAGGGAGGTCAGGGTTATTCTTAGAAAAATAGATGATGAGCCCTTTGCTCTGCACTCTCTCTGTGACGCATGGTGACAGCTGAGTACAATCAGATGATCGAACAATGGACATTTGGCGAGCTGGCAAAGCACCTGTCCCTGCAATGTTGCCAGAATATATCTTTACACTTGATATAAGACATAATAACTTTTATAACAATAACAGAAGCAGAGTAGTAGCATTAATAGGGCCTTGTGACCTAAGATTGTCATCGTCATAACTACGCTGTAGCTACCTGACCAATAAAAGCCTTGAACCTTGAACCATAGGTCAGAGCAGAGGACCTATTGTTATTACTGTAATTTATTTTTAATTATTATAATTTACAAGTAATGATAAGTATTTTTGAGGGCCTTATTATGCTGAAATGATGGAGACTATTTGCAAACTTGAACCAACAAACAAACAAATTGATATGTTAGGGGTCTCATTATCAATGCAGGCAAAACAGCTCTATCGCGCCCTCTACAAGGTTGCTATCATACAGCCCCTCGTTGTGCTTTCATCTACAAGTCTGATATTTGGTAGGCATGTCTGGCATGGTGAGACGCCCAGAAAAGTCTCTTGGAGGCGTATCGTAAATCAAACAGGAAGTCGGCCAGTTTTAAATGTATGTGCCATTTTTGACCACTTTTTGCATTTTTTGGTGCCATCTTTCAACAAACTCCTCCTACAGTTTTTGTCTGATCTTCTTACAATTTGGTCAGGGTGTTTTATTGTATTTGTCATTAGCATTATTACAGCGTTCAATGGCTTGTTAACAAAGCTCTTATGATATGTTTGATGATGTTCTAGGATGTGTTTATTTTACATGAATTCATTTAGGAATGGGTTGTTTTTTTCAGTTTATAATTGTTTTAGATGAACTGATGATTTAACCGATTTTCTTTGAACATTATTATAATCTACTTGTGAAAACTGCTGATTTACTTTGGGGTCTTGGGGTTAGACAAATAACAAATGCTCACTAAATGTGATTCAGTCTTTAACCCTTATGTTGTGTTTGTTTCAAGTTAAAATTATATAATAACTACGCTCTAGTACAGCATCGGAACAAGGCTTCATGATATCCTCCACTAGAGCTATATAAACACTACAAAACTGATGTTGTGATTGTGATCTTGACTGACATACATACTTTTACTGATGGACAGTTTTGAATGCAGGACTTTAACTTGTACTATAGTATCTTTCACAGTGTTGTATTAGTTATTTTACTTCAATGAATAACCTGAATATTTCCTCCACTCCCTCTTGGCGAAGGGCCAGTGAGAGGTGGAGCAACACTGATAGGAGAGCTTCAACTGCACTGACGTAAAAGTAAAGGTAAAGCAGAGCTGCAGTCCTGACAAGTCTCTCAGTTTCTCTCTAAATACACACTCGACTGAATCCAGCAGCTTTCTCTCAACAACACAGCAGAATCTCTGCCAAACACTGGTGAGTACACTACATACACACAATCACTAACTAAATATTTGAACAAGGTTTAGTTTAATCAGAATCTGAGGCTGATACGTCTGTTCAGACATATAGTGAATATTTGGCCATATACATTTGTCTTTTAAGATAAAAACGTTTACATTTAGACTTGAGTACAAAGCAGGTTTAAAACCAAACCCAGTGACTAAACTCTGGCTAGTGAAGTTTAGACAGGGTAACGTCACAGCTAGCATTAGCTTAGGCTAACTTCCAGCCCTGTTTCCTGTATGAACTCAAAGCCTCAGCTCTGCTCAAACAGGAAGTATGTTTAACAACCCTAAAAGCAGCTAAATGCTACGGCTATAAAAGTGACTGGAAGCAGGCAGTGAGAGGCAGCCTCAATACATTATGTAAATACATTCAAACCCTTTGCAAAAATAATCTAAAGTAACATTTGCGAACTCCTTAGAGGCTTGTCAATACTCATATTTCCCCTCCTCGACTCCCCTCCTCGAGACTTAGACCCGCCCACAGGAGATGCGAGCGGAAGGGGAAGCAGCAGACGTTTAAAGAAATGAGAACTCCTCTCCTCTGAGCGGTCATTTTAAAGCGACGTCCGTTCATTATTACGTGGCAACAGCTGCATCAGCTGTCGAGTGTTTTGTCATAGCGCTGTATCTCTGTTCAACCCAGTATCACGGCATTTCGTGTTCACCAACACGATTTTTAATCTATTGATTCGTGTTCACCAACACGATTTGCCCCTTTTTTTCGTGTTGCACAGCACGATTTTAAAAGCAATGTATTTCTATTGCCTGCAGCACGTCTTTTTCTCCGGTTGGGTCGAGGAAGACCGGAAGCTGTGTGGTTCATAAAAACATGTTCTTACTCAATATCAAGCCACAGTTATTGCTTTTATTTGAAATCGTATAATTTCGGACTTTTGTTGACGTCTGTGAGGAAAATAAATGGGGCTCAGAGCCTCAGAATACTGAAATCTGTATTTTAAAATATTTTTTTCCTTCTAATTCGATATTCTTTTCAAAATAACACACTGTTATTTACTCACCAATAACACACAATTATCCTTGCTTTTATTTATTGGTTTAATTCCATAATCTCGGGCTTTTTTGGCGTCCGTCAGGAACTGAATTTCAAAATAAAAATAACCGGAAACAGAGGTAGGCCTATAAGGGACATTTCGAGCATCATTGCGATTGTCAACATTTCTGAGTTTAGGATGGCCGAAGACACTACACTACCCATAATCCCCAGCTATCGTTTAGGACTACAGTCCCCGTAAGGTTACACAGAGCGTCAAACAGCTGTGTGAAATGGAACGAAACCACGCCAGACTATCCAAAACTGGAATCGAACGCCCCCCCAGAACTACACATGCTGGCTATTGTGTTTCGCAAAATGTTCTATGGGACGTCTCTACTGAACGTTTTCGTTTTTCCCACAATTAGAAGTTGCCAGTATTAAACACATTGCCGTTATCAAATGTAAAACATATAATTAATAAATGGGTGAAGATCGCTTGTGTCCATAATGCACAGCATTAATACCCAC
The DNA here is from genome assembly GCF_902827175.1 of Gymnodraco acuticeps. NCBI lineage: Eukaryota > Metazoa > Chordata > Actinopteri > Perciformes > Bathydraconidae > Gymnodraco > Gymnodraco acuticeps. The sequence continues at coordinate 233,875 of NW_022991189.1, read as the reverse complement.
ATGACAGCTCATTGTTACTTTGTAATTCTACTCCACTACAATTCAGAGGTTAAGCTGGTATTTGTACTCCACTGCATTTATTTGAGTTACTTTGCAGATTCTGATTAATTATGTGAAATATAAACAACCCTTAAATCAGACTTTAGTTACACCTGAGTAAAATTCAGGTAAGGTGATTGTCAAGTGCCAACAATCAGGAGAGATATTTGATAGTTGGTGCTTGAGAAGACTAAACATGTATCTGCAATTGACATGAATGGAAACGAGTAATAAAGTATATTCATTACTCGTTATTCTCTACTAATAGTTAATTAAAGACTATATATTATGGCTATTTTTCACATCCCTTTCAAGATTTTCAAAGGTGTATTGACATATCATATACACAACTACAGTGTAGTTATGCAATGAATGAAACACTTGGGTCACAGGTTCCTCAACAGTGCATTACAAGACATTTATCAATATGTGTGTACCTCCACCATTAAACTGTCACATTCTGCACATTTCTTATTCTATCTACATACATACGAGTATAATTCATATGCATAATATCAGTTAAAATAAGTGCTTCAACATATTTAACATTGCAGGAAAGCAATATATTAGACGTTAAGTACTTTGTCAGGCTTAATATTTATCTGTAGATAGATACCCCCAAAGTTTTTTTCTTATTTAAAAGAAGACCTTAATCTGTTATTTAATGTTTAAATAAAGGTTAATTCGTTTTTCTGTTTTGCACCTCCTCCTATTAATATCTTTGTACATTCTGCACTAAACTGTTTTATTGTAGAGATCACTTATAGTATCTTCTTGATTTTTTATATTCTATATTTATAAATGGTAAATGGACTGTAAATGGACTGTACTTATATAGCGCTTTATCCAGTCTTTACGACCCCTCAAAGCGCTTTACATACTACATGTCATTCACCCATTCACACCCATTCATACAGAGCAGTACCACTTGCTCTAGGACCTAACATTCACACACCGTTGGCCATGCCATCGGGAGCAACTCAGGGTTTCCCCCTATGAAAGTATGTACTCTTAATATTTTTTTAATCAAATAAAACACAATAATTCAATCACGTGCTTTAACCACTTGGCGGTGCACACAAGGTACACACAGCCATAATAACTTTGTATTATTAGTGTAGGACACTTTTGTTTTCGTACAATATCTGAAAATGTGTAGTTTTATGCATGCTTTCACATAATTTTACAGCATATTGCTATACTATTTCAGACTCAGTATTTATATTCTTACATTCAAAGAAAATCAGTAATATCTTTAAAAACTACAGTCCTTTTATATCAGCTGTGCACCGTTATGGTGTAAATATAACCTATCTGTGAATTAGATCAAATGTAAAAGTCAGCCGAATTAGTGTTGATACTGCAAGGAGACGTATTGTGTGAAGAGAAATTGAAGATGTTGTTTAATTGTTGAATATATTTATGATCCACGTCAAGTATTCAGTTTCGGCGGCATTTTCTCAGTTTTTCCAAAGGTCTTCTCATCAGGGCTTTATAAATAAAGAACTACGACAGATCTGTAATATACAATGCAGCCGAACCGTGTATTACAATGCCGTTATGTGATGACTTTCAAAGAGAAAAGCAAGAGCGCTCGGAATTAAGTATTATTTTATTCTTTTAAAATGTTTTCCGGATTTCATATCATATAAACACCAAATCCCAGCATGCATTGCAGCTAAAACAACGAGCTTAAAACCATAGCTGAGGATCCTGGGTAATCGCTCGAAATGCCTACGTCTGTTTCCGGTTATTTTGAAATTCAGTTCCTGACGGACGCCAAAAAAGCCCGAGATTATGGAATTAAACCAATAAATAAAAGCAAGGATAATTGTGTGTTATTGGGGAGTAAATAACAGTGTGTTATTTTGAAAAGAATAACAGATTAGAAGGAAAAAAAGATTTTAAAAATACAGATTTCCGTATCCTAAGGCTCTGAGCCCCATTTATTTTCCTCACAGACGGCAACAAAAGTCCGAAATTATACGATTTCAAATAAAAGCAATAACTGTGGCTTGATATTGAGTAAGAACATGTTTTTATGAACCACACAGCTTCCGGTCTTCCTCGACCCGACCGGAGAAAAAGACGTGCTGCAGGCAGTAGAAATACATTGCTTTTAAAATCATGCTGTGCAACACGAAAAAAAGGGGCAAATCGTGTTGGTGAACACGAATCAATAGATTAAAAATCGTGTTGGTGAACACGAAATGCCGTGAGACTGGGTTGCTCTGTTAGATCAGCTAAACATTGTTCCCCCACATATTTACTTTGAATTCATTGAGAGTGCGGTATAATGAGACAATAACAGGCTACAGATGCGGACACACACACACAAATATATTTATATATATATATATACAATTTAAAGTATGAGAGCACTCTCATAATAACGTAACACAATCAGAGACTGGATATATCCCCCCCTCTCTCTGGTCGCTGAAATGGGGAATTGAAATTACGGGCCAAAAGTTGTATTTACAAGTATTAAAAGTAAGCAGAGGACACCAAACCAACTGAGACCCGTCTGTCCGCCGCATTTACGCACTGTACAACACACACCTACACACTGTACCACACACACCTACAGCTCCTAAAGCATAAGCCGTTGTGTATTTTATTATATGAAGCAATGGTCTTAGAAAAATATCGACTCTTTGTTTGTAGATATCTACTAAACTAAAGCAAATACAGAGAGTAATGTAGGCCTGTTATACTGAGTGATATATATTATACACACTGCTCTGCTTTCTGCACGGACCTCACAGCTGTTCTCTCTGGAAACATCGCGACGCGATGAAAGCAGTTTCTAAAATAATATCCAGGGGATGCATGCAGAGCTGTGATTGGCTGAGATAAGTCCGGCCGTGCGTCACGCCTCCACCGTTCCCGGAAATGCATCCGTGGAGGAACCATCAGTGTATCCTCGGTTAGAGCTCCTCCAGAGAGCCTCCTCGACGCTCGATCCTTGGTCCTCGGTGTGCATTTAGAGAAATTAGATGTCCTTCAAAATGGCGCGCTGAAATTCATTTCCGGGTCACTACCGGAGGACCGAGGACCGAGGAGTCGAGGAGGGGAAATTTGAGTATTGAGAAGCCTCTCTTGACTCTCCGTATCCGCCCCAGTCTCCAGCAGAGCTAAATGAAACGTTTTCAGACGCTACACTGCAGACCATAGAGGTTTCTTAATTCTTAAATGTCTCCTCCTCGACTCCCCTCCTCGACTCCCCTCCTCGAGACTTAGGCCCATTCCCAAACCGCCCCCTACACCCTACCCCTCCGTTCACGCGGAGGGTCCGCCATATTGAGGGCTGTTCCAAACCAACGAGTGTGGAGGGGGAGTGGGCTATCAAGACCTCAAACAGCGAGTCTGCATCGGTGCTGACTTGAGACCGGTCTCTACCTGACCGGACTCCACGTGTGTCCGTCAGGAAACAAGCTGTTTACAAGTAGTTCCAGCAAACATCCACTGATAAACTGCGGTGTTAACAACCTCATGATGACCTCATGTTTTAACTTAGGATCAAACCTGTGTTTAGTCTAGAAAAAGGTAAATGTGTGCATTTTATTATAAAGTTGTGTATATTTACAGACTGTTGCAAAAACTAAGAAGCTTATAAACATCAGGTTTAAAACTAAAAGAGCTTTACAAAAAAGACAACAACACAATGAAATATGTTTGGAGTTTTATTTGAGTTATTAATTTACATTTGGTCTAAGAGATGCTGATTTGAAACCGTTGTTAGATACAGTTACGGCATTTCCTGTTTCTGCCGGAGAGAGGGGAGGCCGTCCCAAAGCTTGCTGCTGTGTTTACTCCCTCCACCTGACAGGAGGGAGCCTCGTTGAGCTGAGAGTGTGGCTACAGACGGAGTTCACTCAGTCACGGAGGGGTAGGGTCGAGGGAGTGGTTTGGGATTGGGCCTTAGTCCCGCCCACAGGAGATGCGAGCGGAGGACCGAGGAGAGAGGAGGGGAAGCAGCAGACTTTTAAATAAATGAGAACTCCTCTCCTCTGAGCGGTCATTTTAAAGCGACGTCCGTTCATTATTACGTGGCAACAGCTGCATCAGCTGTCGAGTGTTTTGTCATAGCGCTGTATCTCTGTTAGATCAGCTGAACATTGTTCCCCCACATATTTACTTTGAATTCATTGAGAGTGCGGTATAATGAGACAATAACAGGCACAGATGCGGACACACACACACAAATATATGTATATAAATATATACAATTTAAAGTATGAGAGCACTCTCATAATAACGTAACACAATCAGAGACTGGATATATCCCCCCCTCTCTCTGGTCACTGAAATGGGGAATTTAAATTACGGCCAAAAGTTGTATTTACAAGTAGGCCTATTAAAAGTAAGCAGAGGACACCAAACCAACTGAGACCCGTCTGTCCGCCGCATCTACGCACTGTACAACACACACACACACACACACACACACACACACACACACACACACACACACACACACACACACACACACACACACCTACACACACTCTACCACACACACCTACACACTGTACCACACACACACACACACCTACACACTGTACCACACACACACACCTACACACTGTACCACACACACCTACACACTGTACCACACCTACACACTGTAACACACACACACCTACTGCTCCTACAGCATAATCAGGCTCCAGCCGTTGTGTATTTTATTATGTGAAGCACTAAATGGTCTTTGAAAAATATATTGTTTGTAGATATCTACTAAACTAAAGCAAATAAAGAGAGTAGGCCTGTTATACTGAGTGATATATATTATACACACTGCTCTGCTTTCTGCACGGACCTTACAGCTGTTCTCTCTGGAAACATCGCGACGCGTTGAAAGCAGTTTCTAAAATAATATCCAGGGGATGCATGCAGAGCTGTCATTGGCTGAGATAAGTCCGGCCGTGCGTCACGTCTCCACCGTTCCCGGAAATGCATCCGCGGAGGAGCCGTGGAGGACCCATCAGTGTATCCTCGGTTAGAGCTCCTCCAGAGAGCCTCCTCGACGCTCGATCCTCGAAGTGCATTTAGAGAAATGAGATGTCCTTCAAAATGGCGCGCTGAAATTCATTTCCGGGTCACTACCGGAGGACCGAGGAGTCGAGGAGGGGACATTTGAGTATTGAGAAGCCTCTCATGTCGGATTTGATCCCCAACATGTTTGTATAGGGCGATGCAGTTAAATGCTGGTTACATCGCATCGTGACAAACGGGTTGGCTCCAACAAAAGAGACGCACACCAAACTGAGCAATGATAAACTAAATTTGATTAAAGTTAGTTACAAATTAAAAGTACAATGATGTATGGAGGATGGAATTAGTGATAACTATGAGGATTCATTTACATCAATACCTCAGACCAGGGTGTACTCTGATCATTTATTGAAGTAAAATACCACAATGTGGACATTTACAATAAGAAAAAGAAAATCCTTTTTAAAAAGTTAAATATATTATAAAATTGGATTAAATTAGTGATGGATCAATGTGTAGAACATGTTATTATACTGCTTGGTAAATTACCCTGAGGTTTATTAAATCATAATTTAGTTGATTATTTTATTTTTGTAATATCTGTAAAGTAACAAACAAACTAACTATCAACAATGAATGTATTGGATTGAAAGTATAATTAGGTCCAGCTGTAGTTTTGGTGTAGAGGTATAAATACAAAATATAAAAGAAAACTCAAGTACAGTACCTGAATACACCTTTTTCCTCTCCCTCTGTCATGGTCCTGTTTTGTGTTTTCTTTCAATACATATGCTGAATTAATGTGTGTAAGTTAATCATTGTTAATTTATTAATAATTACATTTAAGCTCAACAATATAATATCATACTGTTTTCATTTATTATTGTTGTGAAAAAGATCTCCATGTTGTCGCCTATTTTCTTGGCTTGGTGATTTCCAATAAATAACACTGAACTGCACATCGGGTTCTTCTTCACTCAGTTTCTATTTGTATGTTATTCAGGACGACTCATAGTTTGATTATTTTTAAACAAATAATTAAACTATAACTATATTTAATGTTTTTTCCAACGTTTGTCCCCAGAGAGACATGTCTGCTGCCAGCTGTCTGCTGACTGAAGATCAGTTTATGTGCTCCATCTGTCTGAATGTGTTCACTGATCCAGTCAGCACACCATGTGGACACAACTTCTGTAAAGCCTGCATCACTCAACACTGGGATAGAAATATCCCGAGTCAGTGTCCCAACTGTAAAAAGGTGTTCAACATAAAGCCTGAGCTGCAGGTCAACACTTTCATCTCTGAGATGGCTGCTCAGTTCAGACAGTCAGCTCAACAGAAAGCCAGCAGCAGCAGCTCAGAGCAACAAGTTGTCAAACCAGGAGAAGTTCCCTGTGACGCCTGCACTGGAACCAGACTGAAGGCCCTGAAGTCCTGCCTGGTGTGTCTGGAGTCCTACTGTGAGACTCACCTGGCGCCTCACCTGACAAGAGCAGGCCTGAAGAAACATCAGCTGATCGACCCTGAGGAGAACCTGGAAAGCAGGATGTGTGTGAAGCACGATAAACCGCTGGAGCTGTTCTGTCAGACCGACCAGGTGTGTGTCTGCGTGCTCTGCACTGTTTTAGACCACAAGACACATGATGTTGTTCCTCTGAAAGAAGGATATGAAGGAAAGAAGGCTGAGCTGGGGAAGACAGAGGCTGAAATGCAGCAGATGATCCAGAAGAGACGACTGAAGATCCAGGAGATGAATCGCTCAGTGGAGCTCAGTAAGGAAGGAGCAGACAGAGAGATAGCAGATGGTGTTCAGGTCTTCACCGCTCTGAAGGAGTCTGTTGAGAGAAGCCAGGCCGAGCTCATCGACACCATCAAAGAGAAGCAGAGAGAGACAGAGGAACAGGCTGAAGGCTTCATCAAAGAGCTGGAACAGGAAATCTCTGAGCTGAAGAAGAGGAGCTCTGAGGTGGAGCAGCTCTCACGCTCTGAAGACCAGCTCCACCTCCTCCAAAGCTTCACGTCCCTGAACGCTGCTCCACCCACCAAGAACTGGACAGAAGTCAGGGTCCGTCCACCTTCATATGAGGGGACTGTGAGGAGAGCTGTGACTCAGCTGGAGGAGACGCTCAGTAAACAGAAGAAGCTGCTTGAGGTGGAGCTGAAGAGGGTCCAGCAGTCTGAGGTGGATGTGACTCTTGATCCTGATACAGCACATCCTGAACTCATCCTGTCTGATGATGGAAAACAAGTTAAAGACAGTGATGTGAAGAAGAATCTTCCAGACAATCCAGAGAGATTTGATCATTGTGCTCGTGTTTTAGCAAAGCAGAGTTTCTCTTCAGGAAGATTTTATTACGAGGTTCAGGTTGAAGGGAAGACTGGGTTGGTTCTAGGAGTGGCCAGAGAGTCGATCAACAGAAAGGGAAATATCACAATGACTCCTCAGAATGGTTACTGGATAATATGGCTGATTAAAAATGAGTACACAGCTTTTGCTGGTCCTGCAGTCCGTCTCTCTCTGAAGTCTCAGCCTGAGAAGGTGGGGGTGTTTGTGGATTATGAGGAGGGTCTGGTCTCCTTTTATGATGTTGATGCTGCAGCTCTGATCTACTCCTTCACTGGCTGCTGCTTCAAAGAGAAACTCTACCCTCATTTCGGTCCAGGTCTTAATTATGGTGGTAACAACTCTGCCCCTCTGATCATCTCTCCTGTCAATCACACTGAGTAGAACAAACATTTAATGTTTTTTTTTCTTTCTTTGATGCTGTTTGTTACAATTACAGGCATATTTTTCAAAACAAAATTGATATCATGTAAGGTCTCATTGATTCTAATGACTGCATGACCTGCACCAATGAACACGAAACAATTACATGTCCATTAATGTCTTGAGCGAAGGAAATTAGTTTTTATTGTATACATTCATACAGAGCCCGATCTGCTTAAAAAAACGCTTTTCGTATAATACCTCTCACTGCCTGAACAATAGACACAGGCCATCACTGCAAGTCTAACCATAGGGTGTTAAATAATAACTCCAATTAAAATGTCAAGAGCCACTAATTTGGTGATAGCTAACTAGAAGGCCAACCTGTCGTGTTAGACACTACCACACTGTATTAGGCATTCATAATCAATCTTATTCTCAATGCCACTGGTACATGTAGTGCAAAAGGTGCACCCATAAAACATTTTTTTTACAACTAAGGCCTTTAGAAAAGAGAGAGTGTAGGAGCCAAAATGCTTAGTTAGCCTGTGTTTATTGTTATCATTATTGTTTACACAGCACGCATTTCTTTTTTGACCACTTCCAGTAATTCTCCAGAGTGTGGTTTATGGTATCTTTCATTTTTTGTAAAGCACTTTGAATTGCCTTGTGTTGAAAAGTGTTATATAAATAGCCTTGCCTTGCCTATTCAGGTCACCTCTTGTATGTCGGGGTTGGTGGAAAGACAATGGGTTAGTTTTTCCTCCAAACATTTTTGTCGACCGTATAGTTAATCTTTAGTTATGGTTTGTTTTATTTCATCATTAAACAAAGAGCTGAACTGCGACTTAATTTATTGGGAGTTTAATTGCCACAAAAAGGACATTTAACTAAACATTTTAAATGCAGAACTTTTACTTGTAATGGAGTATTTTCATTGGTGGTATGAATAAAACTGAGTGTTTCTCAAATACTAATTGTAGTTGGACTTTTTATTGCAACCTTACACTTCTACTCGAACAACAGCTTTGGAAACTTTCCAGATTACATCAGTAGCGCACTGATACACCATTTGACTGCACAACGAGCACTTCAGTTATGATAAAGTGCATTTTGATGAGAATACTTGAACTAGAAGTTTGGAATGCAGGAATTTTACTTGTGTTAAAGTTTTTTCACAATGTCATATTCATACTTTTGATTTAGTAAATGATGGGAATACTTCATCCACTCCCTCTTAGTTACGGGCCACTGAGAGGTGGATCACATGCTCAAAGAGGAGAGCTTATCTTATCAAAGTTAAAGTCCGTCTCAGTGACAGCAGAGCAGCATTCGCTCTGTTTCTCTCCAAAGAAACAATCCAGCAGATTTTTTCACAACAGCAGAATCCCTGGCAACACTGGTGAGTACACTACAGAGACACATTTACTTCTAAATATTTGGTGACATTTATGAATCTGAATGCTTTATATACTTCATAAATAATTGTAAACCATAGATTTTGTCCCTGAAAGTTTGCAATACATATTAAACTGCCAAAACAAAACCCACTGACTGAACTTCAGCTTGTTTAAAAGTTAGACAAAATACACTCAGAGCTAGCTTTAGCTAACTGACCCGTTTCCTGTATGAACTCAAAGCTTAAGCTCTGCTCTGACAGGGAAAATGTTTAACTGAGGTCCATTGGTGGTCTGGGGCCTGTGGAGGGAAGTTATATTACATATTATCACTGTATTACAAGAGATATTACAACTCCTCTTCCTCCTCATCGTCCAAGCTGACTCGCCCATTGAAAGCCTTCAAACAAAGAAAGTGTTTTTTTATTTGGTCTGGTCCCTCAGATGCTTTAAATAAACTCAAAATAAAATCAGTCAATAGTAATACATGAGTTAAATTCAATATTAAAGGTGAGGTATGTAATTTATTTCAGAAACACTTGTTATATTCCATGGAATAAAATGAATAAATTAAATGCTTTGACAATAAATACATACAAAAATATCATCTGTGGAAGCCATGGTGCTGTAAAAAGCACGACCAATCATCTGAGCCGGCCCGGCTAAAATAACTGGATGGCCTACCTGCCTGTCAGCCTCTCATCTGGGCACAAACTTATCTTGTGCCCTCATTGGTCATGTGCGCGTTCGTATGTGTTGGAGGAGGGGCTCTGGAAGGAAGTGGCCAACACATCCTCACTCCCAGGTCGGCCTATGTTGACGTTATGTCAAGTCCTGTGTCGGCTTTTTCCAACGCAAGGGGGGGGGGGCCTTAGCGTCCATTTTCAACGCAAGAGGGGGGCCCTTAGCGTCCATTTTCAGCTTTCCGGGATGTCCATATGCTTCTATGGACGCTCATGGAAGCACGGCATTCGTTTGTGTCGGCTGCCCTTAAAGGCAATGTGAGCGTCCATTCTCATTGGATAACGGAGAATTGTACACCCGGAAGTAAGTATTCCCCTTACTGTCGATTGATTTTACAGTGATATCTGCACTACTCATCGACTAAAAAACACCAGATTATCCTTGTTAATTACACAACATTGATTGGTTTAAATTGTGTGCAATGCTTTTGTATTTTTCCCCTTCGATTCGGAGAAACAAATATTTTTTCGGAGTAAAGGATGGCAGAAGACACTACACTACCCAGAATCCCCAGCTATCGTTTGGACTACACCATGTGCTCTGTTTGACGTCACGTGATCTTCAAATGTCTCCCTGCAGAAAAAAAAACATGGCCGAACTTCGTTTTATTCTCGGTGGAAAATGCCTATTTTAAAGTTAGTTTGGCCATTAAAATACGTTTTGATGTCATTTGATGCGAGAAATATGAGTTGTTATTTCAGATTATGTGTGCAGTGGATGTACATGATCTTTAGTTTGCTAGTTATTACGAAGATTACTTCAGGAAATTGCGTCCATAACGTTTTCATTGTTACCAAGGTGGTTGGTAGGGACGCTGCTATCGATATTATTTCTGTTATGTTGTGTAACTGTTTAATGGTGTTATCTTTATTGCTACCCCCTTCCCCGTCAATGTATAGTGTTGGTCCACAGCGAAAACATATTAGTTTAACAAAATCCGCATCTAAAGATACGTTATTTTCCCCTGTGCAATTCCAGTCTCACATCTCAGAGCACATCGTCATTAACAAATACCGGAAACAGACCAAAAACATTAAAAAAAAAAAAATAATACTTTATTCCGAGTGTGCTTGATTTTCTCTTTGAAAGTCATCACATAACGGCATTGTAATACACGGTTCGGCTGCATTAAATATTACATATCTGCCGTAGTTCTGTATTTATAGAGCCCTGATGAGAAGACTTCTAGACAAACATGAGGAACTGAAAACGTGACGTGGATCATAAATATATCAGCCATTAAACAACATCTTACATTTCTTTTCACACAATACGTCTCCTTGCAGTATCAACACTAATTCGGCTGACTTTTATATTTGATCCAATTGGTAGATAGGCTGTATTTACACCATAACGGTGCACAGCTGATATAAAGGGACACCTAGTGGTTAAAGCATGTTATTGAATTTCATTATTTTTATTATTAGATATTAATAGGATCCCTATAAAGTATATTCATTACTCGTTATTCTCTACTAATACGTAATTAAAGACTGTATATAATGACTATTTTGCACATCCCTTTCAAGATTTCAAGATTTTCTAAGGTTTATTGACATATCATATAGGCCCACACAACTATGGTGTAGTTATGCATTGAATGAAAAACTTGGGTCGCAGGTTCCTCAATAGTGCATTACAAGACATCTATCAATATTTGTGCATACCTCCAGCAATGTTAACTATGTTGAAGCACTTATTTTTAACTGATATTATACATAATGTATTATACTCTTATAAGATGTATGTAGATATTTAATCTCCGGCCTTGTCAGGTATTGAACAATCAATAAATAAAGAACACAGAATTGTTGAATATAAAACACAGAATTTGTGTGATTATACTAAATGATTTACAAATAAACACCACTGCATATTTAACTGTTACACATGCTGATGTAACGCAAATGTTCCAACTTGGGATCAATAAAGTATATCTTATCTTAAGCTGATCGATGGCTACTGCCATATTTGCAAAATGTGCCTCTGAACCTTGACAAGTGCATGTTTCAGGCTTATCAATTAATGTAATGTAATGTTATCAATTAACAACAGGGGTCACAAACATAAGACCAGCTGTTAAATAAAGCTCTTCTGACCTTAGCTGCAGGGGCGGATCTAGACAAATATTCATGGGGTGGCAAGAGGGTGGCAGGAGATTTTGAGGGGTGGCATCCCCTGACAGAAGTATATGCTGATTTGAATCGCAATCATATCAATCAATTAGGGGTGTAACGGTACACGTACCCGTACTGAAATTATTCGGTACGGGCCCTTCGGTTCGGTACACGTGTGTACCGAACGAATATAGCGTTAAACAATTTAGAACATGAACAACTTTCTGGAAGTAATCTCAGGTATATATCATAGAGCGACCAAGTAATTTCATTGGACGAGAGGCATACTATGAGAGCTGGTCACAGGGATGCATTCAAATGTAGTCAGTAATTTGAGGAACTGTCGAAATGGCGAACGCAGATAAAGTTGAGCTGAAAATCCTACAGCATCATTGAAGTCTCCGGTTTGGGAACATTTTGGTTTCGCAGTTACGTACAAGGATGACGGACAAAGACAGGTGGACCGAACCAAAGCTGTTTGTCGGTATTGTTCAACTAACATTGGTTACGCGGCTGGCAATACATCACACTCATTTGAAAAGGCATCACCCGAACGTGAATATCACCGGTACCAAAAGAAAAAAGACTGAAGTGCAAACCCAACTCCCACTAGCATTTAAGCCTCCACCACTCGCAGAAAGTTCAGACCGAGCCAAAGCTATTACAAACGCCAAATATCCTTATGTTGCCATGTTAGCAAAGCGCTACCTGGCTGTGCTACCTCTGTCCCTAGAGAGGGTGTTCTCCACAGCAGGAGACATTGTTAGTGCCAGCAGATCTGCCATTTCAGCAAGCAATGTGGACAAGTTCATCTTTCTTTAAACAACATGAAAATACAATGACAAGCAAGTCCTAATGTCAAGCTGGCTGCTTAGGTACTAGTACAGTTCAAATACAGATTATTTCAGTTCATCGAAATGCTGCACCTTAATGTTTATTTTACTATATTTTGTATTTATTTGAATACATTAGTCACAGTTTAATAATAATAAAAAAAATGTTTTTAATGTTTTGTGATAATTTTTTCTGCTGTACCGAAAACGTACCGAACCGAACCGTGACCTAAAAACGAGGTACGTACCGAACCGAAATGTTTGTGAACCGTTACACCCCTACAATCAATGTTAACTTGGAAAGCCACAATATTAATATTTTAACTCAATCACATAGGTGATATTATTGTGGCACATCAGTAAAGCCTTACATATAACATGGCAGACGTAATTTAATGAATTTTAACTGAACAATAACTGAATGAGTTTGTCTCACTCTTAGACCAGCAGGGGAACCACATCTATGCAGACTGCTGCAATAAGTACATTAATTAACTGCCTCATCGATGTTTGTCTGAATGAATATGATACTATTAACAATCATATTATTCCTATCAGCTGTATAAATAAATAATAATAATAATAGATTTAATTTGTTAGCGTTTTTACAGGTGCTCAAAGACGCTTTACAGATATAGTGAAGAACTGTTATGATTCACATATTCATTTATTATTGAATAAACTATATTTATTTTTTGGAGGAGTTAATGATGAATGTTCATCAAGATGCTTGCTCACCCTCCTTCAAATTTGAAAAACAAGTAATTATATCATTATTGATATACAGTTACAACCTTGACTTTACATCAGAAAGAACAAACATTAAAGAAGTGACTAACTGCATCAGTTAGGGTTAAAAAACGTGTATTCAGCTAAAACATCGCTGCAGTTATTATCCAGTGGAAGGTCCTTACCTACTGGCCTAGTTAAATCAAAGTGGTTACTTTCTGTTGGCTGGGCAGTGTAGTTTTACACACCGTCTTATTTTACTTTTTCAGGACTTAAAATTGAAGAAAAAAAGATATACACGCATACAAGGTCATCATCTTAACAGTTTGTTATTCTCATCGAGTCATCCGTGAGCAGTGCATCAAGTTGGCATGTCTATTACAGCTGAATGCGGCGATTCCTATCTTGTTCAGCAAAACGCCTCACAAATGTATTAAGATCAACAGCTGTAGTGCGTTTTGATTCAATGCTGAGTGCAGCCAAACTTGACATTCTCTTCTCTGTCATTGTAGACCGCAAATACCTCATTCCTTCAGTGCTTGGGTCCGAAAGGCTTCTCGTTTTGCGCCGTCCCGTTCAAATGAATTCGCCACCAATCATATTTCCACTCTCGCGCCAGCACCGGGGGAGGGGTTACATGACGTGCATCTTGTGCTGCATTCACTTGCACTCGGACATTAGAGACTTTCTCTCATAAATGTCCGATGAGCAACAACTTTTCTTTCAAAACAAAGATGCCAACTGGGGTGGCAGCTGGGGTGGCAAGGCTATTGTTTAGGGTGGCAGTTGCCACCCCATGCCACCCCGGTAGATCCGCCCCTGCTTAGCTGGCATGTGTGTGTATATATTAATGCTGCCCATTATGGGCACAAGCAATTTTCACCCATTTATTAATTATATGTTTTAAATGTGAGTGTTTCCTATCCCCTAAACCTCCAGGGATGTACACAGTTTAATACTGGCAACTTCTTATTATGGGAAAACGTCTTTTAAAACTACAACTCCCAGTAGAGACGTGCCATAGATAGAGAACATGTTGCGAAACAGAATAGCCAGCATGTGTAGTTCTGGGGACGGGGTGGGGGAGGGGGGGACGCGGTGGTCCCGTTCAAATCCAGTTTTGGACAGTCTGCGTGGTTCCATCCCATTTCAAGTGCTGTTCGAGGCTCGGCGTAACCCTCGGAGAACACTCTCCAATCACAGAGCTTGAGGACTATCACGGGGTTTGTCAAACAGAGCACATCGTGTAGTCCAAACGATAGCTGGGGATTCTGGGTAGTGTAGTGTCTTCTGCCATCCTTTACTCCGAAAAAATATTTGTTTCTACGAATCGAAGGGGAAAAATACAAAAGCATTGCACACAATTTAAACCAATCAATGTTGTGTAATTAACAAGGATAATCTGGTGTTTTTTAGTCGATGAGTAGTGCAGATATCACTGTAAAATCAATCGACAGTAAGGGGAATACTTACTTCCGGGTGTACAATTCTCCGTTATCCAATGAGAATGGACGCTCACATTGCCTTTAAGGGCAGTCGACACAAACGAATGCCGTGCTTCCATGAGCGTCCATAGAAGCGTATGGACATCCCGGAAAGCTGAAAATTGACGCTAAGGCCCCCCCCCCCTTGCGTTGGAAAAAGCCGACACAGGACTTGACATAACGTCAACATAGGCCGACCTGGGAGTGAGGATGTGTTGAAGTGGCAGATTTTTTCCGCCTGTGTATTTTCAAATTATAGCGCACTCAAGCTGGTTTCTCCAAAATGACCTACCCCACCTTTAAAGTGGAATTTAATACATATTTGGCTTACGTTAAAATAGTTTCACTCTAAAACAACAAGGAACAAGTTAACAGTGGTATATTATGTTTAAGTGTAAAAACATCTACAATGCTAAAAACTCAGTCTGATATTTGGAAAATTGTTCAAACCATAGAAGGTCGAGGGGGGCTTTGGCATCAAACCGAGAGCTTGATGACTCTCTTCATATCTGCCCCATTTTCCAGCTGAACTAAATGCAACGTTTTCAAATTCCTTTAACATTGAACGCTGTGAATCAACAAGCTCACACTCCACACTGCAGACCAGTCGGACTTGTTCCCCAACATGTTTTTATAGGGCGGTACATTTAAATGCTCGCTGCCATCGCCATTTTTGACCACTTTTTGGTGCCATCTTTCAACAAACTCCTCCTACAGTTTTTATCTGATCTTCTTACAATTTGGTCAGGGTGTTTATTGTATTTGTCATTAGCATTATTACAGCGTTCAATGGCTTGTTCACAAAGTTCTAATATGTTTCATGATGTTAGGATGTGTTTATATTACATGAATGCATTTAGGAATGGGTTGTTTAATTTATTTTAGATGAACTGATGATTTAACCGATTTTCTTTGAACATTATTACTGGTGAAAACTGCAGATTTACTTTGGGGTTAGACAAATAGCAAATGCTCACTAAATGTGGTTCAGCCTTTAAGAAATGGTAGTAAGCAGCATGCAATTGTTAATAATTACAGTACATTATTGTTTTATCTCTTTTCCTTAAATGCTATCAAATTAACCAACTTACTAAAAGAATGCAACCTCGAAAACATTTAGGAGTATAGGCATACGTTGAGATAGGAAAATCAACTCAACAATGTTTAAAAAGGTAAATTAAGGATTCATTCATACAATTATTTGACATCAACGTTTAACATAGAAAAATCCTGATCATAATTAATATGAGGTTCAGTAGTTTTACATTAAAGGAGAAAACAAAGTTGTTTCTCATCCATATTTTGTGATATATTTTCACATTTTCAACGACAGACTGTTTTTATAGTGTGAACAAAGTGAAGAAATAAAGAGAGAAGAGCTGAGAACCCCTGAACTCTGTAGCTAAGATGATGCTAACAGGCTAATGCTGTGTTCAGGTCACATGGGATGGATTGTAGACAAAGAAGGATAATATATTTATGAACCTAAAGTTGGTCATGTGAGGATTAACCTGGGAATCAAAAACTCTGCTACTTATGATTGATCAAAACACACATGCACAAAAAGAACATATTTTCATATCAGGAGATTTTTATTCACAAACTTTCATTGTTACTGCTTGATTTTCCGACACTGAACTTAAACTTTGTATATTATATGCCATTTGAAGGCAGAACTTTTAATCTTAATTGAGTATTTTTCTTTGGTGGAATTAACGTAACTACATTTCTGAAGTGCTGTACTTACTAATTTGAGTTACTTGTACTTATTTATATGTTTATACAACTTTTAATTATACTCTATTTGACTGACAGCTTTAGGTACTTTTCAGATTTTAAAGGTAGAGCATTGACAGAACATTAACTGCAAGATAATCACTTTAGATTAGATAAAGTGCATTTTGCTGATCATACTGTATTTAACTGATGAAACATACATACTTTTACTGCAGGACGGCTTTGAATGCTTTTACTTACTACTAAAGTATCTTTCACAGTGTTAGTATTAGTTATTTTACTTCACCAAATCATTTGAATATTTCCTCCACTCCCTCTTGGCGACGGGCCAGTGAGAGGTGGAGCAACACTGATAGGAGAGCTTCAACTGCACTGAATTAAAAAGTAAAGCATTTTAAGTGACAGCAGAGCTGCAGTCGTGACAAGTCTCTCTGTTTCTCTCTAAGAAACATTCAACTGAATCCAGCAGCTTTTTCTCAACAACACAGAAGAATCTCTGCAAAACACTGGTGAGTAAACTACAGACACAACATTACTAACTTAATATTCGGTCAGATTTTAGAATCTGAATTCTTAACATCTATCTACCTTATGAACAATATTATGTCATACATTTGGCTCACTGTACATTTTGGAATAAAAATAAAACTGAATTCCGGCTAGTGAAGATTAGACAGCATTCTTTCACACACACATACGGGTTTTGGGCCGAGGGCGACACCGTACTTCCGGTATCAACCATTTCACACGAGGTGCACAGAATATCATAGTCTATTCCTTAATCAATATAGTCAACTCTAAAATACCACATATATGCATTGGCATGATAATATTATTGTGACAAGTGGGGTATTCACCTGGTGTTTCCAGAAGATAGACGTAGATGCTGCTAAAATCGACCGAAGGCCACTTTTGAGGGTCGTAATTCCATACATTGTACATCCAACAACCCACACAGCTCTAGTTTACGCTGGTAACGACCTAGAGCACACCCCTCAAGTCCAGAGATGTAATCCGAAGACATGCAGCGATTTCTTCGGTCGTTAATTCAGAAAAAAAACCTAGTGCGCTCTGCCTGGCTACGTTAGCTAGCTGTTTATATTAGCATCGCCAGGATTTTTGCACCTCCAGAAAAATGGAGTCTTTATAAAAAAATATATGGCGCGCGTTGCATTGTGGGTAGCTGTGACGTCACTGTGTGTGAAAGAATACAGCAGCTAGCATTAGCTTAAGCTAACATACCTGTTTCCTGTATGAACTCAAAGCTTCAACTCAGCTCAGACAGGAAGTGCCGCAGCCAGGGAAAATGTTTTACTAAAATCCTTTGGTGGTCGGGGGTCTGTGAAGAGAAATGATATTACATATAATGTTCTGCAATCCAGAGCCTCCTCTTCATCATCTTTGTCCAGGCTGACTGACGCTTTTTTTTGTTGCTCTTCTACCTAAGATGCTGCGATAAAACTAAATGACTGAATCTGACTGTAAACTGCAATACATGGTTTGAGGGAAATATTAGGGTGATATTTAAAAATATAAAGTGCACTTCAAACATGTTTAAACTCTGAAAACTATATGGGAAGGTGAGTAAATATATATGATGTCTAATGTTACAGTAATAGAGGGATTAGATTATTTTATTTTTAGAAGCACATTTATTTTTAAAATCAAGAACCAGAGGGCTTGGGTTGTTATTACTTAAATGCTTAAGATGTGTGATTACGTTATCATTGTTTTAATACATTTGATTTTTAGGTGCCTTTCATGACATTTTAGAATAGTATTAGGTTATATTTATTTTACTATTCTACAAATAAGAAGCTAAATCTTACTGTTATATAATATAAGTTACTGGCAGCAGGCAGAGATCAGTGAGAGGCAGCCATACGAAATTATGTTTGTTAAACCCCCCCCCAAAAGCAGAGTGAACCAATCCCACATGTTTAGTCTTAAAAATGCACCAAAATATAAAACTCAGTCTGATATTTGAATATAAACTTTAACAGTGAACGCTATTTTTATCCGTGAAACAACCAGCTCACACTCTACACTGCAGACCATGCAGTCAGACCTGTTCCCCCACATGTTTTCAAACCGTGATACATGTCAATGCTTGTTACCATCGCTACAACGAATGAAAAAGGTACATTGAGGTGTGGAAGTTGGAATCAGTGGTGCATGAGTGTGCATCACTGCAGTGGCTAATCCAAGCTGCATGTTGTCAGTGGAAAACAAAAGACATTGAGTTAAAGAAACTATCTTTGGCAAAAAGGAAAAACATATTGGCGGTTAGGCATCCATTACATCAGGGGTGTCCAAACTTTTTTCCCCGAGGGCCACATATAGAAAAACATACAAAGGGCTGGGCCACTTACTAGAGGAGAGGTATACTGCCTCATAAGTTGAGTTATAAGTTAGCAAAATTAATCAAATGTAGGCAAATCATGCTTTATACTTGAATGTGCTTTAAGAAAAAACAGCCTATATCACAGCTCTCCAGAGAGTTTAATTTATTTTGTTGGCAGCTCATTCCTTGAAACAGAAGCTTCAGATTGATTATAATAAGAGGAAATATGAAGGGTGAATTTCAAGGTTGTTATGGAAATAAGTTATTAGGCTTTTTTTATCAACTTAGATTTGTTAGAAAATGTATTCAACTTTAATTGATGGAATTATTTTGAAAGTGGGCCTATTAGCACATGAATACTAATGTGTAATATATGTTAAGTAGTACACTAAAGAAGTACAATACAAGACAAGCAAAAGTTTCATTTATGGGACATATTCCATTATACTTTTGGAATTAGCTGAGGGACAATTCAAAATGGCTTGCGGGCCGCATTTGGCCCCGGGGCCGTAGTTTGGACACCCCTGCATTAAATGAATGCCTGATGTGCCTCACTCATATTGATGTTATCTCTGTCACTACCCGATCTGCCGCCCTGCCCTATCTGCAGTGCGCATGTGCGTGATGGTCCGCCATATTGGACAACTACGTACGGCAACTCTAATAGCAAGCACAAAAGGAAAACTCGAGAGAGATGAGTTATTGTTATTACAACGTGACTTCACTATTATTTAACAACTCTTTTTATTGGGTTCTTTTATTTGGGGTTAAGTACATTGTCAGAATAAGTGAGAAATGGATTTAACTTCTGTTAGACAGCTATCATTCTGAATACATATTTACTGTGAATGTATGCAAACATGTATGGCATATGGCTGTCTAACAGAAGTTAAATCCATTTCTCACTTATTCTGACAATGTACTTAACCCCAAATAAAAGAACCCAATAAAAAGAGTTGTTAAATAATAGTGAAGTCACGTTGTAATAACAATAACTCATCTCTCTCGAGTTTTCTTTTTGTGCTTTGCCAAAAGCCACTGTGTCAAGTGTCCTACTTGAGTTGCCGTATGGAGTTGTCCAATATGGCGGACCATCTCGCACATGCGCACTGCAGATCAGGTAGTGACAATCTGTTCCAACCTAGTCACTGTTAGCATCCCAGGCAGGTGTGCAGACCAGCTGTAAACATAGTGAAGTATATATTAGAATAAAATGAGAATACTCGAGTAAAATACCTCTTAGCTCAAAACAGTATTTAGATCCAGTGCTTTAAAAGTCTCCTATTATACAAAATACACGTTTTGATGTCTTTTATACATAAATATGTGTCCCCGGTGTCAGGAGACTCACAAAGTGTCAGCAAATAAAACCCTCTCTTTTTTCCTCCGTACCCACATTTCTAAAAACGGGGGAATTTGCTGCGGTCATGACGTAATATCGGAAATGTGGGCTGGCTTAACACCCACAGCCCTATCAGAAACAATGCGACGTGTTTGGATGTAATTTGGTATTTGTTTACATTAGCATCGCTAACACTCAGAGCTAACCTGTACTGGAGAGAGTATGTGTAAAGAAGCAGGATATAAAAACGTACTCACCTTGTGGTAAACCGGCAAGACAAAAAAGCATTTGAGCTCCATTTTGGTTCAACAATATAATATGAGGGGCTATACAGGCCGTAATTCATACTGGTCCTCTCACACACACACATTCTCCTTTTACATACATTTTCACTCTCACACATATATTTACACTCACACCTTCATACATTTTGCTCTCATATTATCATATTTCAAGGCACACATTCATACATTGTAACGCTCATATTTATACATTTTGCTCTCATGCACATTCATTCAGTGTTTACATTTAATATTATAAATAATATATGCATGTATGAAGACAATATATGTATGCAGAGAAGAATGCATGTATGTGTGAGAGAAAGTATAGTGGAAACCAGTGACGTGCGGTGAGGTTCATGGCTGCTGAGGCCACTATACTTTCTCTGATTCTCTGATTAGAGTAATCCTCTGTCAATGTCCCCTCCTGAGTACAAGAATGCGTGTTTCTCTGCTATTTTGAAAAAGCGTTAAAACACCGTTCTTCATGAAAATTATATTGTTGGACAGAGTATTTTAAGAGCATATGGTAGACATGATATCAGCACTACTTCCAATCAGTACTCCGGCAGCAGCATTTTACACCTTGGAAAGTCTTTAAAGACTGCCCTGGATAGCTGGTCACAACTATCCTTCAGCAAAGTGACACACTTTGTCACTCTGGTCGGTCTCTATTGATGCTGCTGGCTTTTAATATATGATTATTTCTCTGCTCCTAGTTCAACATTCATCTCCCTCCATCATGTTGATTTGAATCCAAAGTTCTGAACTTGAGCCCGCCCCGCTCTACCTTCTGAGCCAATCACAACGCGATAATGACCTGCCTTCCGTTTCAACTAAACTCCTTCCGTTTCCACGATATTTTCTCTGATATATACATACATATATTGTCCTCAGACATGCATATATTATTTATAATATTAAATGTAAACACTGAATGAATGTGCATGAGAGCAAATTAGATAAATATGAGCGTTAACATATATGAATATGAGAGCAAAATGTATATGTGTGAGTGAAAAATGTATAAATATGTGAGTGACAATGTATGAATGTGTGCATTGAAATATGATAATATGAGAGCAAAATGTATGAAGGTGTGAGTGTAAATATATATGTGTGTGAGGGTGAAAATGTATGTATGTAAAAGGAAAATGTATGTGTGTGAGAGGACCAGTATGAATTACGGCCTGTACGGCCGCTCATAATATAATAGTATTTGGAATGAAATGTATTGCGATGAAGATCTCCATGTTATCACTTTATTTTCTTGGTTTGGTGATCTCAGGGAAATAACAACACTGAAATTAAAATCAGAGCTCTCTTTCACTCAGTTATTCATAACATTTCAACATCATTCAGGATGACTCACAGTTTGATGTTTTTGTACAGATAATCAAAAGTGATTGAATTGTTGATTTTTGTACACGTTTTGTCCCCAGAGAGACATGTCTGCTGCCAGCTGTCTGCTGACTGAAGATCAGTTTCTGTGCTCCATCTGTCTGGATGTGTTCACTGATCCAGTCACCATACCATGTGGACACAACTTCTGTAAAGCCTGCATCTCTGAACACTGGGATAGCAATGTCCCATTAAAGTGTCCTAACTGTAATAAGCACTTTTTCCCAAGGCCTGAAATGCTGGTCAACACTTTCATCTCTGAGATGGCTGCTCAGTTCAGACAGTCAGCTCAACAGAAAGCCAGCAGCAGCAGCTCAGAGCAACAAGTTGTCAAACCAGGAGAAGTTCCCTGTGACGCCTGCACTGGAACCAGACTGAAGGCCCTGAAGTCCTGCCTGGTGTGTCTGGAGTCCTACTGTGAGACTCACCTGGAGCGTCACCTGACAAGAGCAGGCCTGAAGAAACATCAGCTGATCGACCCTGAGGAGAACCTGGAAGGCAGGATGTGTGTGAAGCACGATAAACTGCTGGAGCTGTTCTGTAAGACCGACCAGGTGTGTGTCTGCATGCTCTGCACTCTTTTAGACCACAAGACACATGATGTTGTTCCTCTGAAAGAAGGATATGAAGGAAAGAAGGCTGAGCTGGGGAAGACAGAGGCTGAAATTCAGCAGATGATCCAGAAGAGACGACTGAAGATTCAGGAGATGAATCGCTCAGTGGAGCTCAGTAAGGAAGGAGCAGACAGAGAGATAGCAGATGGTGTTCAGGTCTTCACCGCTCTGAAGGAGTCTGTTGAGAGAAGCCAGGCCGAGCTCATCGACACCATCAAAGAGAAGCAGAGAGAGACAGAGGAACAGGCTGAAGGCTTCATCAAAGAGCTGGAACAGGAAATCTCTGAGCTGAAGAAGAGAAGCTTTGAGGTGGAGCAGCTCTCACGCTCTGAAGACCAGCTCCACCTCCTCCAAAGCTTCACGTCCCTGAATGCTGCTCCACCCACCAAGAACTGGACAGAAGTCAGGGTCCGTCCACCTTCATATGAGGGGACTGTGAGGAGAGCTGTGACTCAGCTGGAGGAGACGCTCAGTAAACAGATGAAGAAGCTGCTCGAGCTGAAGAGGGTCCAGCAGTATGAGGTGGAGGTGACTCTTGATTCTGATACAGCACATCCTGAACTCATCCTGTCTGATGATGGAAAACAAGTGAAAGATGGGGATGTGAGGAAGAATCTCCCAAACAATCCAGAGATTTGATACTTGTGCTTTTGTTTTAGCAAAGCAGAGTTTCTCTTCAGGAAGATTTTACTACGAGGTTCAGGTTGAAGGGAAGACTGAGTGGGCTCTAGGAGTGGCCAGAGAGTCGATCAACAGGAAGGGAATCATCACATTGACTCCTCAGAAAGGTTACTGGACAATATGGTTGAGGAATGAAAATGAGTACAAAGCTCTTGCTGATCCTCCAGTCCGTCTCTCTCTGAAGTCTCAGCCTGAGAAGGTGGGGGTGTTTGTGGATTATGAGGAGGGTCTGGTCTCCTTTTATGATGTTAATGCTGCAGCTCTGATCTACTCCTTCACTGGCTGCTGCTTCAAAGAGAAACTCTACCCATACTTTTGTCCTTGTAACAACGATGGTGGTGAAAACTCTGCCTCTCTGATCATCTCTCCTGTCAATCACACTGAGTAGAACAAACATTTGATTTTCAACAGAAAGATTCACTCTCACCAAATGTAATATACTGCATGTATAGCATTGGGGAAGTGCATTGTATATATTTGTTGATGTTTTAGCTTCTGATTCTGTACTTTTGAATAAGAAGAATTAACTTAGTCCCTGAATGTATGGGTGTTAATCTCCAAACTTTGTATTAGCTCCTGCTCATATATTATATTTTAAATATTGTAATTTAGGGGAACCTGTAAGAGATTGTTATCTGGTTTATTTCAGGGCACATTTAAGGATTATTTTTTGATTTATTTTGTTACACTTTTTTTGGAACATTCTGATTGTATAATATTCAGCTGCAGTGGTTTTACAAAGCGAAGAAGAAAAAGTGGTGTTTCAATCTGTTATTTTCATTTCATATTGTCCAACTCTCTACAGACTATTTGTATAGTTTAAACATATTCTCAATTAAATAAAAAGCTAAATAAATGTCCCCTGGATTTCTGTCTTCATTGTTTTGTTTCCCTCTCAAGTAATTTACAAATACCTCAAATCAATAAAGAAAGGTGAAAACGTGAAGGAACTTTAGTAAATTTTAAATATGGGTAAAGCTAATAACATTCAAAGCTGGAAAAACTTGTAAAGAAGTCTTCAGTACAGGCAGTTTAACCCTTTAATTGCTTTTTCTAAAGTTTCTAGGTTGAAATGACCAATACATTGCCCATTTATATATTATCAAACCGATATTTCATCTATACCACCCCCATATAACACTGTTATTACACCATTAGTTCACCCACATTACATACATATAACATCAATATTACACAGCCTGTCGAATGACTGTATCCCACAAGATACAGGAACCAACCAAGAGGCCTTATTATGCTTTTTGGACTTTTCCCTTTCCTGTAGTGTGTTATATCGTTTTTTGTGCATGTAAATGGTCTGCGGTAGAGAAACACAGGGATTTAAGACTTTGCAAACTCCACCCCCCCCCCCCCCACCTCCATCTGAAACACCTAAATTGGACTCCTTTGTTTACTTTCAGAACATAGTTACATCACTATGAAATCAGGAATTTTTCAAATAAAGGTCTTGCCATGATTTATCTCTGAACCCCAGATTCAAAACTGTGTTGTGCTCGGTCAAAGACCAAAAAAGAGTTGGGGTTTTCTCACCTCAGACACGCTCTGTCTTGTCCTTCTTCTAGATGAATCACTGGTCCAAACTTTTGATGTCGCATCCATCTTCCTCCGGCCAGTGGACGCTGTGGTCGATCTCTGCTGATAACGCAGAATCACAGAAGGTCTTAATAAGCGCAGGCGGTGATGGAGACAGCTGCTGAGTCTTCTATAGATGGACAAGACGGCAGAGAATGAGGGCTGGACACAGTTAGTTATCTTTAATACAGCATTAACAGTTTGTCATTATTCCAGATAATGAAAGTTGCTGTGACAAATGAAGGATGTCCTGTAACACCTGAACCACCTCCACAACCAATCAGTTGTTTGCAGAGGTGGAAAGTTAGGGTTAGTACAATGTTTGAGGTTCCTGTAGTTTACTTCAGATAATACAACATGTAATCAACAAATAGTTTGTCATGTATTATTTTAAGTTAAGACAACATTTTATTGATATTTTTGTGAAATTCACAAGATACATGATGGTATATTTAACAAAACAATATACCATTGGGCTGCTGGTGGTAAATATGGATATCCTGTAACTCCTGAACAGGGGCGGATCTAGAAAAATATTCATGAAGTGGAAGAGGGTGGCAGGAGAATTTGAGGGATGGCATCCCCTGGCAGAAGTATATGCTGATTTAATCGCAGTCATATCAACAATGTTAACTTGGAAAGCCACAATATTGATATTTTAACTCAATATCATTAGGTGACATTGTGGCACATCAGTAAAGCCTTTAATAGAAATATATAAGGTGGCACACATCATTTAATGAATTTTAACTGAACAATAACTGAATGAGTTGGTTTCACTCTTACGGCCCGTCTACACTACAGGCATCGAAAAATGCTTTCAACGCTTCGCCCATTCATTTGAATGGGGTGACGTAGAAGATTTTTAATCTTCGCCGAACTGCATTGTGGGGAGCATGGTATGGCTTTGCAAACATCGTGAGCATCAAAAGTTGAGCAATGTTCAACTTTTGATGCTCCCGATGCTTTCGAAGCTGGCATCAGCCAATCAAATCCTGTTTATGCAAATCCCGCCAGTACAAGCGCTAGCCAATCAAACCACGTGCAAGCTGGGAGAGCCAGACCGCAGTTCATTTCCTCATATTCCAAACGAGAAATTACGGTAGCAAATCACCCGGTTCTTTACGACCAGAAGTTATTTACCGGGATACAAACCGGAGGAACCAGGCATGGAGGGAGGTGGCAGAGACAGTGGGTGAAACTGGTAGGTTTTCGCCTGTTTGGGGATTTTATATCCAGTTTACTTCATTTTAACATTGCTATTGCTTTGTATGTCGGGGGCGGGAGATTCATGTGATTGGTTGTTGGTCAAAAAATCGCCAAGCTTCAGACACGCCCAGCATCAATATTTTTGTATGCCTGTAGTGTAGACGGGCCGTTAGACCAGCAGGGGTACCAAATATATGCAGACTGCTGCAATAAGTACATTAATTAACTGTCTCGTCGATGTATGTCTGAATTAATATGATACTATTAACAATCATATTATTCCCATCAGCTGTCAATCACTGTTATGATTCACATATTCAGTGTTATTATTAAATAAACTATATTTTTTGGAGGAGTTAATGATGAACGTTCCTCAAGATGCTTGCTCACCCTCCTTCAAATTTGAAAGACAAGTAATTACTATCATATATTAAAAGAATCAAAGGAACAGTTCAGCGCCCCTCAACTTTACTGCAAACAGTTACAACCTTGACTTTACATCAGAAAGAACAAACATTAAAGAAGTGACTAACTGCATCAATTAGGGTTAAAAAACGTGTATTCAGCTAAAACATAAACATCGCTGCAGTTATTATCCAGTGGAAAGCCCTTACCTAATGGCCTAGTTAAATGAAAGAGGTTACTTCTTTTTGGCTGGGCAGTGAAGTTTTACACACCGTCTTATTTGACTTTCTCAGGACTTGAAACTGTTTTTTGGGGGCAGACCCCCACAAAGAAGAAACATATTATACACACGTAAGGTCATCATCTTAACAGTTGTTTATGCTCATTGAGTCATCCGTGAGCAGAGCATCAAGTTGGCATGCCTATAACAGCTGAATGCGGCGATTACCATCTTGTTCAGCAAAACGCCTCACAAACTTATTAAGATTTAAAGCTATGGTGCAATTCAATGCTGAGTACAGCCAAACTTGAAAGGCTCTTCTCTGTCATTGTAGACCGCAAATACCTAATTCCTTCCGTCTACTTGGATCCGAAATGCTTCTCGTTTTGCGCTGTCCCCCGTTCAAATGAAATCACCGCCAATCATATTTCCACGCTCGTGCCAGGGCCGGGGGAGGGGTTACAAGGCTCGGGTCTTGTGTTGCATTCACTTGCAATCGGACATTAGAGATTTTCTCTCATAAATGTCTGATGAGCCACAACTTCCCTTTCAAAACAAAGCTGCCAAATGGGGTGGCAACTAGGGTGGCAAGGCATTTTTCTGAGGTGGCAGCTGCCACCCCGTAGAACCGCCACTGCTCATGAACCACCTCCATAACCAATCTGTTGTTTGCAGAGGTGGAAAGTTAGGGTTAGGGTTAGTACAATGTTTGAGGTTCCTGTAGTTTACTTCAGATAATACCAAATGTCCTCAACAAATAGTTTGTCATGTATTATTTTAGGTTAAGGCGAGACACGGCAGGCAAAAACATCGTTTTTCAAGTACAGGTCAATTTTGAGATTTTGTGCTATTTTGATTCCATAACATGTTTTCTTTCAGGGTTTTGGAAGGAAAACGTACAAAATACACATTTAAGTGTTTATTTTACTATAGTTTGTCTATTTGCGTCTGTAGATTTCTCCTAAATTCACCAAAAGTTAGCATTCTAACGTAACATAAAGTACCGCGACCGCTGTGTGCACCATGTCAACAGAGGTATCGCTGGAAAGCTGTGTCTCTCCTGCACAATCTCATCGGATCCAAATATGGTCATTTCCTTTGTATCAGCAACCAATCGTGAAAGCACAAAGGGGTCTTAAACCAAGAAACGAAATCTCATTGGCTGGTGTCAATTTCTGACAACGTGATTCGTTCAGATGCGTCACGTGGTGTGCTAAAACACTTCCTGGTTAGCTTTCAGCTAGAAATTGAAATCTCAAAATGCAAAAAGAACGGCGAAAAAAACGTTCACAGAGAAGACGACAACAATTGTCACTTGCACGAAGCAAGGTTATAAAAAAAAAAATGACCCTGAACATGACATACCTTCACGGAGTGCGTCGATGCGCAAGCTGTCATCCAAAGAACAGGAGGGTTTAGCTAGCGCCTCACTGCAATCTTTAAAGGTCGTTTTCTCAAAATGAGTTTTTTCTCCTACTCTGAGTTCGAAATTTCAACTTCAGTAGCACGTACATTCACCAAACCTTCCAGTTATATTCCTATCAATATTATGAAGGCTTTTACAGAAGGGTTTGTCCATATATCATTCATAGCCTGAATTATACAACATTATATACCTAAAAACATGGCGAAAATTGATATTTTAGGGCTGTTGACAGTATTTTCTGATTTATGGAGTGATAAAAAGAGATATCCAATATCCCTTCTGTAAAAGCCTTAGATACTAATATGACTACAAAATGAAACAATAATTTTGAATCTGGCTATATCCAAAGTTCAGATTTCGATTCCTGAAATGTGTTAAAATATGTGCATATTTAATGAGATAATGGATAATTTGCATATTTAAACATGCTATTTCAGAAAACTTGTAATACAAAAGACAATTGCCTTATTGTAAGTAATTAACTGGAGAAATTTCTAGCTGATACCTTTAAGTTAAAAAAAAGTACCCTATTCACGTGTCTCGCCTTAAGACAACTTTTTATTGATATTTTTGTGAAATTCACAAGATACATGATGGTATATTTAACAAAACAATATACCATTGGGCTGCTGTTGGTAAGAGCTGCCAGGTAAGCGGGTTTGAATCCCGAGCACAAAAACATTTTAGGCAATGCCATCCCTTCTTTCTCCTCTTTTCAACCCTGCATCTCTAATGAAGTCGCTCTCTGGTCCAAAACATATATTTAAAAATAAATAAATCAGCACTACCTTTACCTGCTGCAATTTTTAAATAACTTAAAATATGAATCAATAATTATAATCCAACATTATTTTCAAATGGTTAATTGTGCAGAAAGAGTACTTTTACTTTAAATTAAAAAGAAGAAAGACCTAGAAATACCCGATGTTTGAGCCTATAGCAGCAAAACTGAGGGCTGATTCAAGGCAGCCCTAACTTTGAGATTTATCAAAAAGCAAAGTCTTAATCCCAATCTTAAAAATGGATAAGGTGTCTGCCGCCCGAACACACACTGAGAACACAGATGAGAATAAACCCAAGTCCAACATGCCTTCTCTTTAACTGAAAAACAATAGTTTAGTATGTAAACATAATTTACGAGAAAGAAAAGGATATCTTCCCTTTATAAGCATTAGTCAACTGTTAAGTGCATCTGTAAATAAAAGGATGTCACAAGAGCTGGTGACCTGGTGATACCCTTTATGTAAAATATGATTGTCGATATATAAAAACTAGGGCTGTCAGTCGATTAATATATTTAATCGCGATTAATCGCATGATTGTCCATAGTTAATTGCGATTAATCGCAAATTAATCGCACATTTTTTATCTGTTCTAAATGTACCTTAGAGGAATATTTTTCAAGTTTTTAATACTCTTATCAACATATGAGTGGACAAATATGCTTTATGCTAATGTTTATTATCATTTGAACAATGACAAAAATTCTCATGAATATTAAACACAACAACCTGGAACCTCTCATACAATAATACAATACAAATGGTGTGTGTGTGTGTGTGTGTGTGTGTGTGTGTGTGTGTGTGTGTGTGTGTGTGTGTGTGTGTGTGTGTGTGTGTGTGTGTGATGGATCGTTGGAGATATGTGCAACTCAAGGCATATGCTCGAACGGGAGCTGCCTGGACGCTGCAATCATGTTGCGCACTATCCGTGCTGAGTGTGCTGACTTTTCGTACAATGTCCCACTGTCTGGCTTCCTGCATAAAGTCAAGTGCTCGGCGCAGTTGTCGGCGAAATGTCGCTCCTCTGTTTTCATTTAAACAGCTCCTTATATCCGTTAGCGCAGCTAGCTAGCACCAGATGCTAACAACAACAATGCAAGTAAGGTCTCTCTCTCGCTCGCTCGGGCCACACATACACACACCCTCCCGGTCCTCCCAATAGCCAGTCGGTGCCTGCCGGTGAGCGTGGAAGTGTGGTCTGCAGCAAGCGGGCGGCAGGAGCGGGGCTGTCAGCATCAGCTTGTAGATGGTATTTTAAACTCGATGCGCTCTGAAACTACGGGGCGGCCGAGGAAAAAAAAATACACATGCGTTAATCGCGTTAAAATAATTAGTGGCGTTAATTTTTTTTTGCGTTAACGCGTTATTAACGCGTTAACTTGACAGCCCTAATAAAAACCTTGATATGTGGAGGGATGAGTAGAAGGGATTCATTGCAAAATGATAAAATGTGGACAATTATTAAAAAAATGGTCACATAAAAAAAAACAATATTATTGTTACTACTTGTCTGGGATAAAAAAGCATGTTGCCGTTTTCTGTATGTCACCGATTTCTTTATCTGGTTCTCCTTAATTGTATGAACTAAACTGCATTGTCAATTACGATTTGAGGTAAAATATTTTATTTGTTTTTGATATATCAGAAATATATTTCTGGTCAGTCTGTGGAAACCAAAAGCTTTGTTGTCTTTTCCATACAGCCATCATTTATTATATATTGTGATTATTAAAATCCAAACCATATTGTTTCTAAACATTAAGTAGTGTTTCAGTGTTTTCAACAGTTACCTTGTGTTTAAAACTGGAACTCTAACACGGGAGAACATAATTTACTTTAAAAAGGAATTGCAGTTTAGTTTAATAGGAAACATAATTGTATGGAAGAGAAAGGAAGCTAAAGTGAAGGAAGTAGAATATAAAATGTTTGCCCCTAAAATATCTTAAATCAAAATCAAAATCAAGTTAATAATGTTTGCTTTTCTCTTTTTCTGTCAACTGTAGTATTTCAGCTCCAAAACACAAAACCACTAAGTCATTTAAACCCTCTGAGATTGATGGTATTTGTAGTGTTTGCAGCAGAAAGGATTATGGGAGTTGAAGAGTTGGTGGTGTCTCAACCGTTGGAGAAAGAAAGGCCTTGTTGCTCTTGTAGTTCCTCCTCCACTCCCTCTTGGTGACGGGCCACTGAGAGGCGGAGCTACACTGAAATAGGAGAGCTTCAACTTCCCAGAAATGAAAGTGAAAGTTTGTCTGAGCGACACAACAGCTGCACGTGTCTCTGCTTCTCTCTAAAGAAACACTCGACTGAATCCAGCAGCTTTTCTCAACAACACAGCAGAATCTCTGCCAAACACTGGTGAGTAAACTCCAGACACAATCACTAACTAAATATTTGAACAAGATTTAGCTTAATCAGAATCTGAGGCTGGTACGTCTGTTCAGACATATAGTGAATATTAGGCCATATACATGTGTCTTTTAAGATAACAACGTTTATATTTAGACTTGAGTACAAAGCAGGTTTAAAACCAAATCCAGTGACTGAACTCTGGCTGGTGAAGTTTAGACAGGGGTTGCGTTCCGATAATCCAAAAATCAGCTCCTAAATTCTAACCCTATCTCCTATTCCTTGACCTCTGAGTGAAACGTCACGGGGTTAAGGGATAGTGGATAGGAGAATTCAAAAGGACTTAGGAGAAGAGACTGCGGTACTTTAGAGAATCGACTGCACTTTCACTATCTGACGTGTTTATGATGCGCCAGCGGACGACATTTTGTGCGTCTGCTGCTGTGGGGTAACCATGGAAACTACAGTTTTCTATACAGCGGACTACAACATGGATGTTTAATAAGAACGAGGGACTACTGTAAACTCATCTAGAGACTCTGCACCATGCTCTGACGCTGTTGCTTTATGCTTTATGAACGTGGACAACAGAGAAATATATTCTTCATGACCAAAGTTGGAGTTGAAATAAAAAAGGAAAGTGAAACTTATGCTCGTCACCCTCTCCCTCCGGTCCACATTAATACAGATGATCCCAATACGTATGATTGTATGATTGATGAAAAGATCTTCAAATCAATACAGATGTATTTATTATAAACGTTAATCCTTAACATCTATCACTGTGTACATCACCATTCAAACATCTTTTAAAAGTCGAACAAACCACACAGCTCAGTAAAGACTGTGAGATGTTGACTTTATTTGATCATTTCAGTAAAAACTAACGTTCATATTTCTCTCTTTGATTATAATACTGACGAACGTTCAGAACAAAGCACTTTGGCAACTTACCACATACGTTTTTAAAAAGCTTAATAAGCACCGTAACTTTCATGATATAATTTCTCGGTCATAATCGGTTGTTTCCGTGAACGGCCTACTGTTGAGATGGCAAATGCTGCGGCTGCAATGCATTGTGGGGCAGCATTTTCTCCTCTCCTTTCGGTTAGGGAGGTCCAGTGGTTCCTAAGCTAAAGGAGGTTATAAAGGAAGTTTGAAACCTCCTTTCCTTTCATTTGGAGAATTGGAACGGCACTTATCATGGCTGCCAGTGACGTACTTCCGGGTCATTTCACTCCGTTAGGAAGGTTCCTAAGCTAAATGGACTATTGGAATGCAACCAGGGTAACGGCACAGCTAGCATTAGCTTAGGCTCATTTCCAGGCCTGTTTCCTGTATGAACTCAAAGCCTCAGCTCTACTCAGACAGGAAGTGCCACTCAGCGCCGCAGCCAGGGAAAATGTTTAACTTAAATATTACATACATTTTTTATGCAATCCTGATTCTCCTCTTTATCCTCTTTTTCCAAGCTGACTCTCTGACACTTACGGCCCGTCCACACAGCGGCGTGCGTTGACGCGTGTCTGACACTCGACCAACAACCAATCACATGAATCTCCCGCCCCTGACACACAAGCAGTGGTTTGATTGGCTAGAGCTTGTACTGGCATATGATTCGATTGGCTGACGCTTCTGCCGAGGCGTCAAAAGTTGAACATTGCTCAACTTTTGCAGCGAGCCACGCCAGCAACGCTCCGTGTCGCTTCCCACGATGCAGTTCGGCTAAAAGTGACGTCACCCCATTCAAAGTGAATGGGCCGAAGCGTTGGAAGCTTCAACGCACGCCGCTGTGTGGACGGGCCGTTACTCTCACTCAGACGCTTTAATACAACAAGTAATATATAGAAATCATACCAAAATACATTAATTATATAATAACCATCACGGCAAGACGTGAACATGTGACGATTTACCATGCTGGGAGACGTGAAGATGTCACGATTTCGTCCCTTCAAACGTGACAGTTACACGGTATTGTTAACCCATGTTAACCAGTGGAGAAATACCCGGAAATGCCAAGCAAATGCTACCCCGACGGTCGGTTGTTATTGTCAATATTAATATAATAATGATTGTATAGTAGAGTCAAACTCGATGACGCCGATTTTCTTGTTGCCCCAGCTGGTCGACACCTCTTTTAGCAGAAACAAAGGCTACATTAATGTATTAAATTGATGTTAATCCATGCGTGTGGAATTAACGGACGTGACGTTGTGCGATTGCGTTGCCAGGCAACAGCTTCGGTTCATGTTAATTTACAAACTCTTCAACTAGAACCGTAGTTATATTTAAAAACATTTTAGAAGGCCTCACGAAATTCTTTAATGTAAATTAAAATTAAAATGTGAAGGAATGTGTGTATAACAAAATACATCCGTCATAAACGAAACCGGAAACAGACGTAGGCAAGATCCTCAGCTCGATGATTGGATGGTTTATTCGCAATGCATGCTGGGATTTGGTGTTTATGTGATGTGAAATCTGAAAAAGTTTTTTTAAAATAAAATAATACGTTATTCCGAGTGTGCTTGCTTTTCTCTTTGAAAGTCATCACATAACGGCATTGTAATACACGGTTCGGCTGCATTAAATACCGTTTTCCCTCTAATAACAATATAAGCAGCTATGTCATATGAGCAGGGTAGCCGTATTATAATATTGATTAATGTGTAATGTGACGGTCATGGAGGGATCATTGGGTTGTAATGGTTTTCCATTTTACTTTATTATGATTTTCCATATTAAAGTGCTGATATAAACAAGGAACACAGGGCTTTAGATTGAATCACTGCAACAATATAAAATATTAGTTTATCGTTGTTTTCATGTATTATTAGGAAATGTTTGTACTTTTATTCCAATAACTAACAAGCAGCTAAATGCTACAGCTATAAAAGTGACTGGCAGCAGGCAGTGAGAGGCAGCCTCAAGAAATTATGTAAATTAAATAAAACCCTTTGCAAAAATAATCTAAAGTAAAATGAGCTTACTCCTTGACTCTCTGTATCCGCCCGTCTCCAGCTGAGCTAAATGAAACGTTTTCAGACCTTAACACGCTACACTGCAGACCAGTCGGACTTGTTCCCCAACATGTTTTTATAGGGCGATGCAGTTAAATGCTGGTTACCATAGTGACAAACGCTCGTTGGCTCCAACAAAAGAGACGCACACCAAACTGATGATAAACTGAATTTGATTGAAGTTAGTTACAAATTAAAAGTACAATGATGTATAGAGGATGGAAATAGTGAAAACTATGAGGATACATTCACATCAATACCTCAGACATCAGTATTTACTAGCAGGGTAAGAAGTACTCTGATCATTTATTGAAGTAAAATACCACAATGTGGACATTTACAAGAAAAAGTTAAACAATGTAAAGAATATCCTTTTTAAAAAGTAAAATGTATTATACAATTGGATTATAATTATTTATGGCTCAATGTGTAGAACATTTTATTGTACTGCTTGGTAAATTACCCTGAGGTTTATTAAATCATAATTTAGTTGATATTTTTGGTGGAGAGGTATAAATACAAAATATAAAAGAAACTCAAGTACAGTACCTGAATACACCTTTTTACTCTCCCTCTGTCATCTGTTATGCTGAATTAATGTGTGTAAGTTAATCATTGTTAATTAATTAATAATCACATTTAGGCTCAACAATATAATATATTGTTTTCATTTATTATTGTTGTGAAAAAGATCTCTAAGTTGTCGCCTATTTTCTTGGCTTGGTGATTTCCAATAAATAACACTGAACTGCACATCGGGTTCTTCTTCACTCAGTTTCTATTTGTATGTTATTCAGGACGATTCATAGTTTGATTATTTTTTAACAAATAATTAAAACTTTATTTAAAGGTCCCCTATTATACTGTTTTTCATCAATATATTATAGGTCTCAGATATATACAAAACATGTCTCTGAAATGTTTGGCTCCAAATACCAAACAGATCATTAGGCGCATTCACACCGCAGTACTTTTCCCACAAAGGTTCATGAGAACTTTTTTGTCGCGTTCACACCAAGAAGAGCCGGAACTAAAATTAGTTCATGAGAACCTTTTTACCCCCTTTTCAGTCCCTGCTAGAGAGCAGGGACTTTCGTGGGAGAAAAAGGTTCCTATTTCTGATTGGCTGGGCGGATTGCAAACCACGCCCCGTAAAACTCCCAAAAGGTTTTGTGAAGCCGCCATTTTATTATTCTCGTATTAGCATTAGCATTAGCATTAGTCCAGCACAGAAACGCAGAGAGACTAACTTATGGCAACACAAAAGAAAACATGGGAGCGGTGGAGATGAGGAGGTGTTGGCGTTCTGGCGATTTACTCGGAAGGCTTCAGTAGAAGCTGCTGGGAGTCCCAGCAGCTTCTACTGAAGCCAGTCCCCAACTCCGGGGACTTTGGGCGGCAGTATACGCAGTGGTTTGCGGCCTGCCAGTAAACCCAAAGCAGAAGAAGAAGAAGTGACGTCAGCGGCTTCATTTGCCTAATCCACCCCCAGGGACTTATTCCGGTGTGAACGCGATCTGTACTTAGTTCATGAGAACTAAAGAGTTCTCATGAACTAAGTTCTGATGAACCTTTGTGGGAAAAGTACTGCAGTGTGAATGCGCCTATTGCAGCATCCCATAATCCCCTCTGTTTCAGCCCTGTTTCCAAAGTGCTGATTCTCTGTCTGTTACTTTAGATGAAAATAAGGAGCCCCTCCCCACGCCCCTCTGAGAGAGATTTGGTTAAAAAGAACACAATGGTGCTCTTGGAGGAGATTCAGGTGATATGGAGGGGGGGGGGGTTACCTTGGTTGGTGATTGGCTAATGGTTACACAAACCCAAAAATCATTATGACATCATAAAGTGGCCAAAATCTGATCAGCTCATTTTCAGACAGGTTTCTATAGAAATGGATCAGGACAAAAATAGAGAGAATCTTTTTTTCTGAAACTTTCAGAGCCTCTTTACACAGAGGGGACACATGTTGATGTAGAAGAGACATGAAGAAGAGGGGACACATGTTGATGAAGAAGAGACATGAGGAAGAGGGGACACATGTTGATGTAGAAGAGACATGAAGAAGAGGGGACACATGTTGATGTAGAAGAGACATGAAGAAGAGGGGACACATGTTGATGTAGAAGAGACATGAGGAAGAGGGGACACATGTTGATGTAGAAGAGACATGAGGAAGAGGGGACACATGTTGATGTAGAAGAGACATGAAGAAGAGGGGACACATGTTGATGTAGAAGAGACATGAAGAAGAGGATTTTGCATAATAGGTGACCTTTAATGTTTTTTCAAACTTTTGTCCCCAGAGAGACATGTCTGCTGCCAGCTGTCTGCTGACTGAAGATCAGTTTCTGTGCTCCATCTGTCTGGATGTGTTCACTGATCCAGTCAGCACACCATGTGGACACAACTTCTGTAAAGCCTGCATCACTCAACACTGGGATAGAAATGTCCTGAGTCAGTGTCCCAACTGCAAAGAGGTTTTCAACATAAAGCCTGAGCTGCTGGTCAACACTTTCATCTCTGAGATGGCTGCTCAGTTCAGACAGTCAGCTCAACAGAAAGCCAGCAGCAGCAGCTCAGAGCAACAAGTTCTCAAACCAGGAGAAGTTCCCTGTGACGTCTGCACTGGAACCAGACTGAAGGCCTTGAAGTCCTGCCTGGTGTGTCTGGAGTCCTACTGTGAGACTCACCTGGAGCCTCACCTGACAAGAGCAGGCCTGAAGAAACATCAGCTGATCGACCCTGTGGAGAACCTGGAAAGCAGGATGTGTGTGAAGCACGATAAACCGCTGGAGCTGTTCTGTAAGACCGACCAGGTGTGTGTCTGCATGCTCTGCACTGTTTCAGACCACAAGACACATGATGTTGTTCCTCTGAAAGAAGGATATGAAGGAAAGAAGGCTGAGCTGGGGAAGACAGAGGCTGAAATTCAGCAGATGATCCAGAAGAGACGACTGAAGATCCAGGAGATGAACCGCTCAGTGGAGCTCAGTAAGGAAGGAGCAGACAGAGAGATAGCAGATGGTGTTCAGGTCTTCACCGCTCTGAAGGAGTCTGTTGAGAGAAGGCAGGCCGAGCTCATCGACACCATCAAAGAGAAGCAGAGAGAGACAGAGGAACAGGCTGAAGGCTTCATCAAAGAGCTGGAACAGGAAGTCTCTGAGCTGAAGAAGAGAAGCTCTGAGGTGGAGCAGCTCTCATGCTCTGAAGACCAGCTCCACCTCCTCCAAAGCTTCACGTCCCTGAACCTGAACGCTGCTCCACCCACCAAGAACTGGACAGAAGTCAGGGTCCGTCCACCTTCATATGAGGGGACTGTGGTGAGAGCTGTGACTCAGCTGGAGGAGACGCTCAGGAAACAGATGAAGAAGCTGTTTGAGGTGGAGCTGAAGAGGGTCCAGCAGTATGAGGTGGAGGTGACTCTTGATCCTGATACAGCACATTCCAACCTCATTCTGTCTCATGATGGAAAACAAGTTAAACCAGGTGATGTGAGGAAGAATCTTCCAGACAATCGAGAGAGATTTGATCATTGTTCTTGTGTTTTAGCAAAGCAGAGTTTCTCTTCAGGAATATGTTATTACGAGGTTCAGGTTAAAGGGAAGACTGAGTGTGTTCTAGGAGTGGTCAGAGAGTCGATTAACAGGAAGGGAAGCATCACAGCGACTCCTCGGGATGGTTACTGGACGATATGGCTCAAGAAAAATGAGTGCAAAGCTTGTGCTGGTCCTTCAGTCCGTCTCTCTCTGAAGTCTCAGCCTGAGAAGGTGGGGGTGTTTGTGGATTATGAGGAGGGTCTGGTCTCCTTTTATGATGTTGATGCTGCAGCTCTGATCTACTCCTTCACTGGCTGCTGCTTCACTGAGAAACTCTACCCTCATTTCGGTCCAGGTCTTAATCATGGTGGTAAAAACTCTGCTCCGCTGATCATCTCTCCTGTCAATCACACTGAGTAGAACAACCATTTGATGTTTTTTTTTCTTTCTTTGATGCTATTTACTACAATTACAGGCAGATTTTTCAAAACAAAATGTATATCATGTAATATCTCATTTATTCTAATGACTGCATAATTTGCCTTCAAGAATGTTGATTTAACAAAGATAATGCACCAATGAACACGAAACAATTGCATGTCCATTAATGTCTTGAGCCAAGGAAATTAGTTTTCATTGTCCAATCATTGTATACATAATATATTGTTGGAGCTGCTGGCTCTATGGGAGAGCCCGGTCTGCTTAAAAAAACACTTTTCGTATAATACCTCTCACTGCCTAAACAATAGACACAGGCCATCGCTGCAAGTCTAACCATAGGGTGTTAAATAATAACTCCAATTAAAATGTCAAGAGCCACTAATTTGGTGATAGCTAACTAGAAGGCCAACCTGTCGTGTTAGACACTACCACACTGTATTAGGCATTCATAATCAATCTTATTCTCAATGCCACTGGTACATGTAGTGCAAAAGGTGCATCCACAAAATGCGGTTCGAGATATTTTTACTTTTATTTTTGTACAACTAAAGCCTTAAGAAAAGAGACGGTGTAGGAGCCAAAACGCTTAGTTAGCCTGTGTTTATTGTTTTTATTAGTATCATTATCATTATTGTTTACAAAGAACGCATTTGTTTTTGACCACTTCCAGTAGTTCTCCAGGGTGTGGTTTTATGGTATTCAGGTCACCTCTTGTATGTCGGGGTTGGTGGAAAGACAATGGGGTAGTTTTTCTTCCATAATGTTTTGTTGACCGTATAGTCCATCTTTAGTTATGGTGTGTTTTATTTCTTTATTAAACAGAGCAAAGAGCTGAACTGTGACTTCATTCATTAGGAGTTTGATTTCTACAAGAAGGAC
Source organism: Gymnodraco acuticeps (assembly GCF_902827175.1). Classification (NCBI taxonomy): domain Eukaryota; kingdom Metazoa; phylum Chordata; class Actinopteri; order Perciformes; family Bathydraconidae; genus Gymnodraco; species Gymnodraco acuticeps. The sequence goes on along the minus strand of NW_022991189.1, from coordinate 194,564 downwards.
ATTTAACTAAACATTTTAAATGCAGAACTTTTACTTGTAACTGAGTATTTTCAGTGGTGGTATAAATACAACCGAGTGTTTCTCAAATACAAATTGTAGTTGGACTTGTTTTTTTTATTGCAACCTTATACTTCTACTCGAACAACAGCTTTGGAAACGTTCCAGATTACATCAGTAGCGCACTGATACACACATTTACTGCACACAAGCATTTTAGATTGATAAAGTGCATTTTGATGATAAGACTTTTATTTTGAAAAAAGTTGGAAATCCAGGAATTCTACTCATGGAGTATTTTAACAATGTTGTATTCATACTTTTACTTTAGTAACTCATGGGAGTACTTCCTCCACTCCCTCTTATTTACGGGCCACTGAGAAGTGGAGCAAACATGTAAAAGAGGAGGGCTTTATCTTATCTTCACTGAATTGAAAGATAAAGTTTGTCTCGGCGACAGCAGAGCTTCAGTCGAGACACGTCTGTTTCTCTCCAAAGAAACACTCAACTGAATCCAGCAGCTTTTCTCAACAACATAGCATAATCTCTGCCAAACACTGGTGAGTAAACTACAAAGACAACATTACTATTAAATATTTGGTCAAATGTTTGAATCTGAATGCTTTACATACCTCATAAAGAATTGTAAACCAAAGATGTTGTCAATGAAAGATTTGCAATAAGTATTAAACTTTTGAAACAAAACCCAGTGACTGAATTCTGGCTCGTGAACATTGTACAGAAGACATTCACAGCTAGCACTAGCATAAGGCTAATTTACAGACCTGTTTCCTGTAGTAACTCAAAGCCTCAGCTCTGCTCAGACATGAAGTGCCACTCAGGAATCTGAAATGCAAAACTATATTAAATCTAATATACTGAATCCAGAGTAGCAGCTTCTGTCTTTTCTTCTGCATGTTTATTGAGTCTGATTCTGTATTATAATCCTCTCTCTGAAACTCCTCTTCCTCCTCCATGCTGACTCTCACCCATTGAAAGCCTTCAAACAAAAAAGGTGTTTTTTATTTGGTCTGGTCCCTCAGATACTCTAAATAAATGTAAAATAAAAAGTCAATATTAATAAATGAGTTAAGTTCAATATTAAAGTGGAATTTAATACATATTTAGCTTACGTTAAAGTAGTTTCACTCTAAAACAAGAAGGAACAAGTTAACAGTGGTATATTACGTTTAAGTGTAAAAACATCTACAATACTTAAAACTTAGCCTAATATCTGGACAATTGTTCAAACCATAGAAGGCTGAGGGGGGCTTTAGCTAGATGACTTCATATCTGCCCCATTATCCATTTGAACTAAATGAAACGTTTTTGAATTCCTTTAACAGTGAACGCTGTTTTTATCTGTGAATCAACAAGCTCACACGCCACACTGCAGACCAGTCGGACTTGTTCCCCAACATGTTTGTACAGGGCGATACATTTAAATGCTCGTTACCATGGTGACCAGCGGCTCGTTGGGCGGAACGAAGGATAAGAGTTGCATGAAAAATGTACCAATGATAAAATGATTATGATTTAAGTTAGTTAAAAATTAAAAGGTACATTCAGGTACTGAAGTTGGAAACAGTGGTGTCAATACAGTGGTTTATATGTACCGCATGTTGTCAATGCAACAAAAAAAATACTATCTTTGTGAAAAGAGTTTGACACATTGGATTTTGGCATCCATTACATGAATGCCTAATATGACTCACTCATACTGATGTTATCTCTTCAAAACTTCCTGCGTCACTGACTGCATCCCTGCCTGGTAGACAGTGCGGATGGGATTTACAGGAGCCACAATAACCCATTGTTTGACTTTGAACAAATAATACAAAACATACTAAATAAAAAATCTTGTTTTGCACACTATTTCAGAGTGAAGATATGTCTACTGTCATCTTTCTGCCAACTGAAGATCAGTTTCTATGCTCCATCTGTCTGGATGTGTTCACTGATCCAGTCACCATACCATGTGGACACAACTTCTGTAAAGCCTGCATCTCTGAACACTGGGACAGAAATGTCTCATTTAAGTGTCCCAACTGTAATAAGCTCTTCTTCCCAAGACCTGAGCTTCTGGTCAACACTTTCATCTCTGAGATGGCTGCTCAGTTCAGACAGTAAGCTCAACAGAAAGCCAGCAGTAGCAGCTCAGAGCAACAAGTTGTCAAACCAGTAGAAGTACCCTGTGACGTCTGCACTGGAACCAGACTGAAGGCCCTGAAGTCCTGCCTGGTGTGTCTGACCTCCTACTGTGAGACTCACCTGGAGCCTCACCTGACAAGAGCAGGCCTGAAGAAACATCAGCTGATCGACCCTGTGGAGAACCTGGAAGGCAGGATGTGTGTGAAGCACGATAAACTGCTGGAGCTGTTCTGTAAGACCGACCAGGTGTGTGTCTGCATGCTCTGCACTGTTTTAGACCACAAGACACATGATGTTGTTCCTCTGAAAGAAGAATATGAAGGAAAGAAGGCTGAGCTGGGGAAGACAGAGGCTGAAATTCAGCAGATGATCCAGAAGAGACGACTGAAGATTCAGGAGATGAATTGCTCAGTGGAGCTCAGTAAGGAAGGAGCAGACAGAGAGATAGCAGATGGTGTTCAGGTCTTCACCGCTCTGAAGGAGTCTGTTGAGAGAAGCCAGGCCGAGCTCATCGACACCATCAAAGAGAAGCAGAGAGAGACAGAGGAACAGGCTGAAGGCTTCATCAAAGAGCTGGAACAGGAAATCTCTGAGCTGAAGAAGAGAAGCTCTGAGGTGGAGCAGCTCTCACGCTCTGAAGACCAGCTCCACCTCCTCCAAAGCTTCACGTTCTTGAACACTGCTCCACCCACCAAGAACTGGACAGAAGTCAGGGTCCGTCCACCTTCATATGAGGGGACTGTGTTGAGAGCTGTGACTCAGCTGGAGGAGACGCTCAGTAAACAGATGAAGAAGCTGCTTGAGGTGGAGCTGAAGAGGGTCCAGCAGTATGAGGTGGAGGTGACTCTTGATCCTGATACAGCACATCCTGAACTCATCCTGTCTGATGATGGAAAACAAGTGAAAGATGGTAATGTGACGAAAAATCTCCCAGACAATCCAGAGAGATTTGATTTGTGTCCTTGTGTCCTTGTGTCTTAGCAAAGCAGAGTTTCTCTTCAGGAATATTTTATTACGAGGTTCAGGTCAAAGGGAAGACTGAGTGGGATGTAGGAGTGGTCAGAGAGTCGATCAACAGGAAGGGAGAGATCGCACTGACTCCTCAGGATGGTTGTTGGGTGATATGGTTGAGGAACAAGAATGAGTACAAAGCTTGTGCTGGTCCTTCAGTTCGTCTCTCTCTGAAGTCTCAGCCTGAGAAGGTGGGGGTGTTTGTGGATTATGAGGAGGGTCTGGTCTCCTTTTATGATGTTGATGCAACTCTGATCTACTCCTTCACTGGCTGCTGCTTCACTGAGAAACTCTACCCTTACTTTTGTCCCGGTCTTAATCATGGTGGCAAAAACTCTGCCTCTCTGATCATCTCTCCTGTCAACCACACCGAGTAGAACATCCATTTGATATTTTTTGTTTTTCTCTAATACTTACTTCTATTATTTACAGATTTTACGATTTACAGAATATCATCCAATGTCCAGTTAATTTTAATGGCTGCATTTCCTGCCTTAAAGCTCTCCTAGTATACTATTTTTAGGCATATATTATAGGTTTGAAAGATATGTCTGTGTTTTGCTCAAAATACCAAACAGATCATGAATTTTAGACATCCCTCATATCCCTCTATTCCAGCCCTGTTACAGAAACGCTGATTCAGGGTCGTAGCTTTACATTTGAACTCGGCTGATGCTGGCCCCGCCCCCTTTTGAGCGTGGCAAGGCAAGCATTGAGGCCTCTGTAAAGATTCTCTGCCGGCAGATTGTCAGCTAAATGCTGCCATGATTAAATGCCATAATTTGTTCACATCAAGGATTATTTCTGAAACAGTATGGAGCTCAAATGCTTTTTCTCTTGTGGGTTTACCACTAGCTGAGTATTTTTATTTCATGCTTTTTTTTTGTTACACACCCTCTCCAGTACAGGTTAGCTTTGAGTGTTAGCGATGCTAATATAAACAGACCATATTACTTCCAAAACACATCATGCATTGTAGCAACTTTCTGATTGGGCCGTGGGTGTAAAGCCAGCACACATTTCCGATATTACGTCATATCGGATGCAAATCTGGATCAGCTCCGTTCCCCCGTTTTTTTAGAGATTTGGGTATGGAGGAAAAGAGAGATGGTTTTGTTTCCTGACACTTTGTGAGTTCCCTGACACATATCTATGCATACAAGACATGAAAAGGTGCATTTTGCATGATAGGAGACCTTTGAACAATGTTAAACAATGACTAATCAGCATTTGTTTGTTCTGTGAATGTGTCGAATTAAATATTCATAGCATTTGATTATTTTATATACAAGTGTTATTCTGCAGCAATATCTCGGAAAAGTGATTTTCAAATGAATGTTTCATCGGCTTACTTTTTAGATATTTTAGTGTACTGATCTGTAAAATACCTGCACAAAAAAATGTCAATGATGGCAATTGAAAGAAACAGTTTACAGATCCATTGTATAGTTCATGGATGTTCATACAACATGTGATGCATCAATGTGGTGTTTATTTACCTATAATAAGGGTAGTAGCCGTGGGTTTCATAACAATGTTCCCAAACATTATTATGGTGTTTAATTGATATTTGCTAGAGTTGGGATCATAAGTTTGAAGTTTAATTTACATCAATGCATTTAAGAAATGTATTTGTTCTTGGTTTACCATTGCTTAGAGCTATCCAATCTATTTGAACAACCATGTGTCACTGCTGACTCATCTTGATTTCTTCCAATGAGCATAGGTTTCAAAAATAAATAAAGATCTTTAACAGCATTAAATTCATTTTAAAGTTTTTATTTTGCACTTTCACCACAGAGGTCTCTCCTTCACTGTGATTGGTCCAACAGCTGTTTCCTGTTCCCACTGAGCCTCTGCAACACAGAAACCCTTAATGATTAGTAAACATCACAGCCTCCCATTTGTACCTCAAAAAAACATTTAGTAAAAAAGGTATCCCATAATGTATTGATTATCTAAGTAAATAAGTTGAGGGACCTTCAGCATAGTTTTTAAATACAAACATCCCCCTACATTTTCACTTGAAAAGCTAAAAGTCTACTACCAAAGTAGGTAGCTTATTTTTTTTAAGTACAGTATGTCGAATTTACATTGTTAACTTTCTTTTAAAAACACCCATAAATATTGCTTTGGACAAAAAAAATTGTTGGGTTGTATTATTGAAAGTAGATACAAATTCCCACAGCTTAACATAGAAAATAAATTAGTTTCCAAATGAAAGGCCATGTCTAATTATTTTAACTTGATATTTTTGCACAAACTTGTTATAATGGATAATATTGGTTAAGGATAATTCAGTTGAGGGTTGTCAAATGTTATAATAGAACAATAAGGTAATCATTTATAAAGGAGCTTAGAAAGTCAGTAATATATCAAAGTTATCCATCCTCACCGGATCCAGTCATGTGACTTCCTGTCCTACAGTCTGTGTCACAGCAGGAACATGCTCGATGGTTGCCGCTGGCCTCCCTCCACCTGTCAATGAAAAGCTCTGCCCCTTACTACTGATCCAGTTTCTAAAATGTGGTAAATAAGAATCTAAAGCAATGTGATCAATTTCGCTTTGACTTTTAGAACTTCAACAGGCAAACATGTCACATCGAAGTCCCCTCTCTTCGCAGACCAAAGGATGCTGGGAGTTGTAGTGTTGATAGAGTCTTACCCGTTGGAGAAGGAACAGGCCTTATTGGTGCCATCAACAGCGGCAGAAGCTGGAGCAGCTCTCACATTGCAGGTGATGTAGATCTAATGCACAGGAGGTGTTCATTCAAGTGTCTTCTTAGAAAACAGACATCGTCTTATATAAAACAGGAAGTTTGCGATATTTAAATCTCACCACGCCATGCTCGTCCTGTTGAAACTTGAATGCCTCGACCTGAAACTGCAGTCTGTCTTCATACGCCCGTGGGAGGAATTGAGAGCTGGAGTCGGTTAGCTGACTGTCAAATAGGCACCTGAACACAACACAGGACAGACAAGACATCTGAATGCAAAACAGAAGACATACAAGACACCTGAATAGCTAGAAGGGCTTTAAGACTGACACCTGAAAGAAATACAGAGGGCTGTAAGATGGACAAGACACAGGTAACTGTCACTCAGTCTAAACATGTAAACCAAAGAGTTAAAAAGATGCAGTCATAAATAATATCCCTTTCTCCCCAATTGAAAACAAATGTTGCCACTTCAAAACACAAAATGTCTCCTATATCACTAAAGGACATTTCTAAGTATTTGTGCCTTTATAACTTTACATATCAAATTTAGTTTGTAATGCATTGAACAAGATTTGTATTTGTCGTGATGGTCTTACTTTTTTTAACCCTTATGTTGTGTTCGGGTCTCCCATGACAAGTAAAATGATATAATAACTATGCTCTAGTTGTTTTGTTTTTTTTAAATCAGAGCAAGGCTTCAGGATATCCTCCACCACAGCTATATAAACACTACAAAACTGATTTTGACAATTTTAGCCAAGTCTGAGAGTCTCTATAAAAAAAAAGGGTGTATAATTTGGCCCAATCAAGATTCATCTTTGACTTTAGACAACGGTAAAAGCTTTCGAACACAACACAAGGGTTCAACTAAGATTTTAAAAGAGTGTATTTATACTGACCCGTTATTTCCCATGAAGGCGTATCGGGGGACGGTGTCGATGTTCGGGATCACGGTGGCCACACAGCTGTCCACCATCACTCTGAGGGGGACGTGATGAAACTGTTTGACTGAAACTTCAAACTTCATCATGTCTCCCAACAGGAACTGAGCGGACGAACGGGTCGACTGCCAATCATCTGAGGCAAAGAATAAACCTTTATTTTACTGGTAATCTAACAAAATACTCAACAATGTTTCCTATTATAAGAAACCAACTGTTTAATAAAACAGTACTACTTTTATTTATTTAAATGCGACTTCACACATTAACATAATTTACCACTTGCAAAAGGACTGCAATGTGTCATTTTACTTTACCGTTTACAGATTGTTGCTTACTGGACTTATGAGCCATCTCAAATGAAAAACTTGTAATAAAGTATTGGCTTGCTACTTTTATGTATTTTAATATACTTCTCATGAATGTCAATTTGTACACTAAAGGAAATAAAATAAAATCACTGGTCATAGAAATGTTTGAGTAGCATGGAAATGTACCAACAGGACATAGCAGAAAAGTTACTTAATATAATTAATGAAGCTGGAAAAGGAAACACCCACCAGTCATGAGTCTTAAAGAGAAGGAGAGATTTTCCTCTGAAGATTTGGTGGCACTGAACGGACTCGATGTTGGATTCAACTGCACGCTGCTTACATCATGCTTCCTTAAAACAAGAGACATTTACACCTTTATTCGGAAACACATTTTCAAAAAGTCCAGAAATCAAGAACATTTTTACTGCAATTCATGGTACAATATTTGGATAATTGTATGAGAGTAGTAAAAGGGTAATACCAAAGTCAAGAAAATCCACTCTACTACAATTCAGTGGCAATGATTGAAAATTCTAGACTACATTTGATCAAGTAACTCCCAGGTTTCTTATCCAAAATATAAATATCAGAAAACAAAATGATGGTTAAAGCTACGCCTTTCAAATAAGCTCCACTTTTACCAGCTGCAACCATTAAACGAACAGACGGCAACAATTATGAGCCAATAGATTTTAGGTTTATACTTATGTGAAGGCTTTAATGTCCAAAAATAAACTGCATTTCTCATACTGTCCCGTCTGAATATCCCTGACGTCACCCTCTGTCTTTAAAGCTTCATGTTAACGTCTTTCTCTTAAAGCTACCTTCCCTAAAAAGTCCAGTTTGCTCAGATTGCAAAAAGGTACGCCATATTTTTTCCCCCCACACGCAAAGCAACAGTCTGCTCAGTCTACTCAATGGTTTGGCTTATTTTAAATCTAATGTACTTGGAGGACTCTGGCTGTTCTAGTATTGTATATTCATGGGTGATTGCAAATATCGCATCAGCCAAATTATATGTCATATAATGACTTCCTGCACAGGCCGTGGGATGGCACTGACAGTCTTTAACTAAAATGTTTGCAATTTTCTTCCATTATTGACAAAAGGAAAATCTTTCTGGTTCACTATTGTGTAACATCTGACCTCTGGTATTGGCACTGGATGCTGACGCTGACCTCTCTGGTCCGAAGGATCTGACTGTCCCCAAGAGGAGCGGGTATGTAGTGCAGCATGAAGGCGTAGATGAACCAGGCCTCCGACATCTGAAACACAGGTTACTGCAGGGTAAAGGCTGAGAAAACATTCCATTAATCTTTGTTTTTGACATCAACATGGTACAGTCAGTTTCCACAGCCCCACACACAAAAAAGAAAACTCAGCAAAAGCAAGAAGAGAAATATGCATTATGATCTTGGTGTGAACTGCCTCTTTCAACCCTCACCACAAGCTCGCTGCCACATCCGTGCAGTTCCGACTCAAAGACAAGGACCTGAGCGTCTTCCCCGGTGGCCGGACATCCTCCCAGCGTGACTTCTGCTGCGCTGACAGGTTTCCCGATCCCCAGCAGGTCTTTCTTGGCCTCGACCCGGACGGAGTTCTCTCCGCAGACGGCGCTGACGCTGTCAAATGCCACCGGGGCCTTCAGCTCAAAATCTTGAGGGTAATTTGGCTCTTCCTCAGCAGGCAGCTCCGGATACTTCCAAGACATCGGTTCACGGAAAGACCGCTTCTCCTGATTGAGAGCTAGGAAGCAGGGGGAATATTACCCATCAGTTTCATTAAAGGTCCCCTATTATACCATTTATCAATATATTATACGTCTCAGATATATACAAACATGTCTCTGAAGTGTTTGGCTCCAAACAGATCATTGCATCATTACCCATAATCCCCTCTGTTTCAGCCCTGTTTCCAAAGTGATGATTCTCTGTCTGTTACTTTAGATGAAAATAAGGAGCCCCTCCCCACGCCCCTCTGAGAGACATTTGGTTACAAAGAACTCAATGGTGCTCTAGGAGGAGATTCAGGTGATAAAGGGGGGGGGGGGTTACCTTGGTTGCTGATTGGCTAATGGTTACATGAGACAAAAAAAATGACATCATAAAGTGGCCAAAATCTGATCAGCTCATTTTCAGACAGGTTTTTATAGAAATGGATCAAAAAGAGAGAGAATCTTTGTTCCTGAAACTTTCAGAGTCTCTTTCCACAAAGGGAACACATGTTGATGTAGAAGAGACATGAAGAAGAGGGGACACATGTTGATATAGAAGAGACATGAAGAAGAGGGGACACATGTGGATGTAGAAGAGGGGACACATGTTGATGTAGAAGAGACATGAAGAAGAGGGGACACATGTTGATATAGAAGAGACATGAAGAAGAGGGGACACATGTGGATGTAGAAGAGGGGACACATGTTGATGTAGAAGAGACATGAAGAAGAGGGGACACATGTTGATGTAGAAGAGACATGAAGAAGAGGGGACACATGTTGATGTAGAAGAGACATGAAGAAGAGGGGACACATGTTGATGTAGAAGAGACATGTAGAAGAGGGGACACATGTTGATGTAGAAGAGACATGTAGAAGAGGGGACACATGTTGATGTAGAAGAGACATGGAGAAGTGGATTTTGCATAATCAGTTACTTTTAATTTAGCTTATACGTAAAACACAAGAGTGTAGCTACTTGGAGAGTTGATTCTCACTTTGTCAACCAATTAGTTGTTTGACCTATCCATTCAGCTTTAATCAATACCATGCAGGGGCGGATCTACGGGGGGGCAGCTGCCCCCCTAACTTTTGTTTCCTTAAAACTGTACTAAAACAAGCCTACACTATTTCCACAAGCAACAAAACAAGCATTACATTAGTTAAAATTGTAAATATAATTTTAGGCCCGTTAAAAACGCAGCTACGGCCCTGCATTAAACTGCGGAGCGGCATTCACACAGACCGCGGCTCACACCGCTGCAGAGAGGGAGCGAGCTGTCCCAGCACCTATGGATCAGCTTCCCCTGGGAGCATTTCCCTTTCCACTAGTTTTGTTTTACTAAGGACGAGAGCTTGAAACTAAATATTAATAAAACGCTGCCGTTTGAATCAATAGCGTTTAACAGACGGGCGCTGTTACCTTACAAAATACTACGCAGACAGCGTTAGCTGGGAGATCGATCACTTTGCTAAACTACGCGGTAGCCTACTATTAACACATCACAGCCATGAGGCCAGATCAATGAAACCAGGATACATCCTTTACCGTAAAAACTGGATCCAAACACAGCTGCCTGTGTGCGCTTGATCAATACTTTGATGTTATATTTATGATATGCTACATATTAGCTAGGCTACATGGCCCTAACGTGTAAAGTTATACAAGCATATGTACCAGTGCTTTTCACAAGTAGACTCTTGCAGGCCAGAGTATAGGAGTGATTCAACAACAAAAAGACATAAGTGATCAGGATGAACAGAAAGAGGAAAAGGAAAAGAGAGTTCACTGAAGAGACCAGGAGGGTCAGAGCAGGAGGAAGAGGAGGAGATGAAGACATTAGTGAAGAAGAAATATGTGAGGAACAGAGTTCCCGTTAGCCGGTAATTACCGGACTACGACCGGTAAAATATGCTGAAGACCGGCAAATCTAAATCTCTCCGGTCAAAGTGTCCGTTCAAAAATAATTTCCGCTTAGCGCAATACCGCATCAGTTGCGCAACTTGCACCATTTATGTGACAGACAAAAGAGTATGTGACAGACAAGAATGGTCAATTCTAATGTCTAACACGTAATGTGGAGAAAGAGATGTCCTGTATGGGTTGATTGTGCATTGATCTGTTGGTAATGCCTCTGGGTTCCGGTGGGCATGTAAACAAATGCATAATGCTGTGCTATACTTTGTGGCCTCACCCGGTTGCATAGCGACACTTATTGTTTAGGTGTCTTTTAATAAGCAGGTAGTCATATCATTAGCTAGAACTAGCTGGATCTGATCGATATGGACATAAACGCGAGTGAAGCCTAATCTGACGGGAGAGAGAGATCAGCTGCTGCTGACGAGTCGACACGCATCTCTGCATGATCACCTGCAGCGGTGAGCGGAGCAACACACACTTCAGGTTAGAATATCACACGTAGCTATTTTAATTACCTCTCAAACTACCGTAACTAGTTATAGATATGTTTAGTTTTACTGTCGGGTCACTCATTACTGATCCGCGAGCTGCATGATACTGACGGGCTGTCAGGAGAGGGAGAGAGTGCTCCGTTTATTATTCCCGTGTTATTGTAAATTACTGTTCACTTTTGAATAATGTCGTTAATCTACTATAATTAGTTTAATATCGAATCATATCAATTAGTTTTAAAGCTCAATAAATAACAAAGAAGACCTTTGACCGGCACTTTTCTCATTTTGTCCGGAAGATTTAAACTTTAACGGACATGTTGACCGGTGAAGAAATATTCTAACGGGAGCTCTGGTGAGGAATAAAGATGAAGTATCAGAAAGAGGGCCAGAGGCAGGAATCAGGAGGCAGATGAAACTCCAGCTGGACCACATGGTATGTTCTTATTCTCCTTACATATTCCATTACAGCAGCTCAATCTAGCAGCTTTTAGTATTGACAAATATGTATTGAAATGTGTTGCTGCACAGGTCACCTGTAGCTCTCTGAAGAGATGGGTGATGTCATTTGTGTACTTAATTATAATTAAGTACTTACAGTATGCAGAATTCTGAGTATTCTCTGAATCGGGTGCCTTTTGGGACTTTATATCTTTGAAAAATGAAACCAAAATGTTTGGTCATAACATCTGGTAGTGGACTACTTACATTTTCCCACCTCAGGCACAACATATAAATAATTACTAGGAATTTCCTTGAAAAAAATGTAACATGGTTGAAGTTTTTGACAAAAAGTAGGCATGAGCCCTTGTTTAGCTAAGATATGGCACCACATGGAAGTCAAGGACATTACACAATTATAATATTTTGCAAAACAATAGTTTATTTTTGTAATAAACAATTATTTACTATTATTAATTCATACAACATAGTTGAAATGTTGAATTTGTCAATCTTAATCTGAAAATACAAAAACTGAAATATAGGTGAGAAGAAACGGACACTTTTGTGATGTAATTCCCTCAATGCAGATCACACATGGACTGATCCATTATTTTCATAGGAGGGTAAATTATATGGCGTGACGGGGTTGAAACAAACTGAGGGACAATATTGCAATTTCATAGATAATTCAAGTATTTTTTCAGAATTGATTTTTGATCAGTTAAAGTTGACAAGCATATGATTATATTAGCAACATTTTGCGATAATTGGCCATTTTGATTTGTTTAATATTAAATTATGTAATAATGCTTAGTGAGCACATGCAAATATGTCTGTCTAAGTAGACAACCAATTTTTTTTAAAACAAAATATATATTTAATTTTACATTGTAATGCAAAACAACCTGTTCCATTAATTAATTGCTTTAAAATACATTTTGTAGTTTCCTTTCATTTAAAATGGTTGAGGTTGGGGGAATCAAAGGGCACCCGATTGTTTGTCTGAACACCTTGTTTCTCTTGTGCATTAAGAACACTTGTGTTCGGGCATGAATTAACAATAAATAGGTTATAGTATAAAATACCACGTACTGTCCGCCCTCCGATGCCACCCTGGCATGACCTCTTGCCTCCCCTTTGCCCCCCCCCCCCCCCCCCCATGTAAAATGTTCTAGAACCGCCACTGATACCATGACAAAGATGTCTGATGTTTTTTACCCCTCTTGTACTACCAACATTGTGGAAACTTGTATTGTCTGCACTGGTGCATACATAAACACAGCAAGAGGAATTAAGAAGTATTAGAATATAAATATTTTTCAAAAATCTTGAATGTAAGAATTGTTTACAAGAAATATAAATTAAACAAGGTAGGGTATGTCAAATGTTGTGCAGTGTAGCAGAAACACAAGTTAGTCTTCATTAGTGAGGGGTCAATGAACTTCAGTTAACAGGTTACACAAACATGCGATTTATTTACTTTATCCATGAAGTACGAATAGAAATGTTGCAACTATTACGCAAAATAAGATATTGAATAAATCATTGACAGTTAAAGTAACAGCGTTGTTAAATCCATCGCTTGTTCACCTAGAACATATTAGCAGAGTGTTTGAGTTACTTTGTGGTCAGTTCTGAATCTACATCTAAAAAACCATGTGAAAAGACACATGACGAGAGAAATGTTCTCCACAGATATAAACATCATTTCTAATATATGACTCATGTAAAATATCCTCCCGCCCAAAAGAAACAAAACATTATAAGCAAATATTCAAAAAATCTGATTGTTGTCAGACACAGTTTTTGAAGTATGCAAAAAAAAATTCAGTCGAATACCATACCATTGAAGCACAGAGATATTGGGGATTATTTGCACCCAACACTTCAACACTTGCCTGGTCTTTGAGCAACATTTCAGTAACAATTACTCTACCTTCTTGCATCTGGACTTCATGCTGCTCTCGGTTCTGTTCTCCATATCTGCCGACTGCCGGCCGAACGCCCCAGTCAAAGTTCTGAGGGGCCGACAGAGCTCCACACACCACATAGAAGACGATTAGCACGGATACCTTCATGCTGAACAGTTTACTCTGCATTTCCTCTGTCTCACTCTCCAGTGCAGCAGCTTGATTTTATAGAGCAGCTGTCAGAGTGACCTGATTGCTCTCCAGCTGTGCCTCGTTCACCTGCAGCAGCCTGATGAGACTCAGCTGCGTTCAAACACACACAACTGTTCCTTCATTCAAACAATTAAGAGATCATTCAAAGCGACCACAGATGTCAAATCTGTCAGGCTGCATTTTAGAGAAATGACTCTACTGCAGCAGCCCTGTAGAATCATTTTATTCCATGTAAATGATATATATCATGAGTCCAGCCAAGGTCACACTAACACTTAAGTTATGTCTTTCATAAGCAATAAAACAATAAAGTATCACTCACAAACATACATACATATTATGTGTTCATCAGTCCCGTATATTACACATTTAAATGATTTGAAGACACATTTTTATATTGTATATTCACATGATTTATAATATACTGTATGAATTATGTAAAATATCCAGAGTCCAAATATATATATATTCCAAAATATCAGAATATTTTTGAATGATTTTATAAAGTTATAAGAGACATTTCAGAACAGATTTGTGACAAGATAATTGGTTTGTATAGAAAAATAAAATATTAATAATCTGAAAAAAATATATACGATACAACTATTGGGAACAAGTATGAAAACCCTGAAATTAAATTGTGAGAGGGACTATTTTTTTGTTATGTATTGGGTTTCTTTTTTTTGTTGACCTTTTGATTATTAGTGTAGATGTGCGTGTGTGGTGTGTGTGGTGTGTGTGTGTGTGTGTGTGTGTGTGTGTGTGTGTGTGTGTGTGTGTGTGTGTGTGTGTGTGTGTGTGTGGTAAGTGTATGTGTGTGTGTGTGTGTGGTAAGTGTATGTGTGTGTGTGTGTGTGGTAAGTGTATGTGTGTGTGTGTGTGTGTGTGTGTGTGTGGTAAGTGTATGTGTGTGTGTGTGGTAAGTGTATGTGTGTGTGTGTTTGTGTTTGTGTGTGTGTGTGTGGTAAGTGTATGTGTGTGTGTGTGTGTGTGTGTGGTAAGTGTATGTGTGTGTGTTTGTTTGTGTGTGTGTGTGTGTGTTAAAGGTTCAGTAGTTTAACGTTGACGTGGATTTTTTTCGTGTTTCTTTTTATTTCTGGAAGGCGAAGCAGTTTGTTAATGATGATGATGATGATGATGATGATGATGATGATGATGATGATGGCAGCAAGTTTTTGGGACGACCTTGATGAAGAAGCAGTGAGTTTTTAGATGACAAAACTGCTGTGATGGGACTGGCAAAAGGCAAAGGAACCAAAAATAAGAAGAAGAAATGAAATGAAAATGTTCTAATGTTCTATTCTCTGGGACTTGTTGAAGGATTATGAAGTTGACCAAATTCGTTATTGTTGGAAACTTATCTAAAATGTAAGTTTTATCGACTTATTTGAACAATCTGATCGCATGATTCCTTCAGATATTACTGGGTTAGCTACGTGTCTGTTTCTGTTGTGTTTTGAGCTTCTTGGAGGGTTTTGTTTATGCAGCGCTTAAATGCTGTTGTAGTAGATGTTTCTTCATTGGCACACTTGTGTATTTATATCTGAATACATTTTGAAGCTGCAGCGCATTCCTCCTAATAAGTGTTTTGTGCCGTTGTAGCGTGTTGGCACCTGTCGGCCACCGTGGATTCTGCCTCTCAGTGAATCAATTTATTCAGTATGGCTCGCCCTTCACGGATTGTCCTGGTTTTGTATGTTATTTTTTGTTGTTTTTTTCATGCTTTTATCAGAATTTCCCAGTTTTTTTATCCATTTCTTCTGTCCAATGTTCTCTTTCCTTTTAGCCCTGGTTGTGTTATATTTTTGTTGAATAATAATAATCCTTATATTTATTATAGCGCTTTATCAAAGGCTCTCAAAGCGCTTTACAAATACACATTACACACACAGATCATACATGTAATGGTCATCTACTGTGGACAATACCCACAGGAGCAAATTCGAGTGTCTTGCCCAAGAACACAACGGCCTGACGCAGTGGGGCGGGAGCGGGTTTCAAACTGGAGTTCCCCAACGCCCCCTTGATCTGATGATCAAACGCACAGACCACTGCGCCCCCCGTCTGAATATTCTCAGGTATTTTATATTGAATATTCTACCGTGATTTAACTCAAAGTTTTGTCCAATTTTCTTGGTTGTTTTAGCTCTTTTATGTCCAATGTTGTCTGTTCTTTAGCCTCAGTTCTGTCTTATATTCTCTGTTGTTTTAGCCCTGGTTTAGTTGAATATTTACTTTTCTTTATCGATGGATATACCTAATATTGTTTGCTCTGTTTTCATCCATTATTTCTGTTGATTTATCCTAACTTTTGTCCATTATTCTCTGATTTGGTCCAATCTGGTATTTTAATCTTAGGTTTATATAATATTAAATTAAATTCCTTCCTAAAAACACACCCACACTCCTTCTTCTGTCCACTGTCAATGTCTTCCCTCATCCTCCTCCTCTATCTGCACCTTCTTCATTTGCAGCACTTGACCTCTGACCTCTGTATGGATCCAGACCTCTTCAGTTCATTTTGGCCTCAGCGAGAGTCTGGATTTTTCTGGCTCCGGCAAACATCTACAGCTTCATCTCAGACACTCAGAGGTCAAAGGTTAACAGGATCAGGAGCTGATCAGTAGTATGAGTTTGTCCGATTAACTGTGGGGATATCGAATTCTGCTGATAGGAAACACAGCTGACTGTCTCTTGAAACAAATGAACCAGAAAAATGTCAATATGTGCTGACTGTTTCCTCTCCTAGTCTCTTTGATCAATATATAAAGATGGCCAGTATTATTTACAATTGTAGTCAATGGGAATAATTGTCTGTTTTTAGCAAATCTGCAAACAAATTGGTGCAAGAAATACCTAACCCTAATTTAATCAAGTAAAAGAAGACGTTACCTCAGTGTAGAAATACAAGTTCTGCGTACAAACTTTACGTTAAAGTGTGACAAATGTATTGCAATTAAAAATATTTACTCAAAGTATCAAAAATAAAAGCACTTATCCTTCGGAATAGCCCATTTCAGAAAAATACATACCATTATTAAATCATTGGATTATAATCTAGAATTATATTTAAAAAAATATAAATATATTTTATAGAAATATATTTTTAGTTGGAGCTGGTGTAGTTGGGGATAGTTTTGATTGCTTTACATACAGATGTGTATCTTAAAGGGGACCTATCATGCAAAATGCACGTTTGTACGTCTTTAATACATGAATATGTGTCCCCGGTGTGTCAGGGAACTCACCAAGTGTCAGAAAACACAACCCTCTCTCTTTTCCTCCATACCCAAATCTCTAAAAACGGGGCTGCAACGGAGCTCATTATTATTTGAATTTTTCTGATGTCAGAAAAGGGGTGCTCCGCCTATATGGGCAACTCTCCACCTATCAGGGGAATGAGAGACCGCTCGGAAGCACTGGAGACGCAGTAGTACATATGCCAGGCCTGTAAGTGGCGCTGTAGTCTGCCACAAAAGCAGAATCAGCCCTTGCAAAAACAGGGCTGGAAAAGAGCAAATAGAGCAAAATGAGGCATGGCTAAAATGCATGATCTGTTTGGTATTTTGAACAAAAAACTTCACAGACATGTTTTATATAGGTATGGCCCTACAATATATGTTTCAAATATGGCATGATAGGTCCACTTTAATGTATGGTAATAAAATATAATGTATAATTTGTTAATAATATTTGTTTTGATATCTGAATATGTAAAGTAACTTTTCAATTAAATTATTAAATACATTTAATGGAGTAAAAGGTTCCAATTTGACTCTTAGATGAGGTGGATTTCAATTAGTAAATGTACATGTACTCAGTACTCAACCAACGAGCCAACCAACCAACCAACCAACCAACCAACCAACCAACCAACCAACCATCTAGCCAACCAACCAACCAACCAACCAACCAACCATCTAACCAACCATCTATCCAACCATCTAGCCAACCAACCAACCAACTAACCAACCAACCAACCAACCAACCAACCAACCAACCAACCAACCAACCAACCAACCAACCAACTAACCAACCAACCAACGAGCCTCCCAACCCTGAATAGCACTGGTGGAACAAGGACTCAGATCAGTTTCTCAGGTAAAAACAGCAATTTGTAGAAATCTATGAAAACTAAAAGATGTACACACACTACTACCACACAAGATTGTACCACAGTTAGGTCGCTACTCTTGTAATACATCATAATATATTAAATATGTAACAGTATTGTTGTTAGCGCTGCACATGTTTGCTCACTATGTGTCATCAATCGAGCTCCCACAGGCAGTTATTATTGCTCAAAGCATGTGAAGCCCTAACTGCATCTGTATACTTTATCTCATGCTTTATTTATTTATTTCTTCATTTCTTTCTATCGAACTCTTTCCTCATTAGTGGTTCCTGCAGAAGTCCCGTTAGCAAGGTAAACCGTTTCCCCGGCAACGCTTTGCAGGCTGGATGATGGCGAGAATAATGACGAAGAGAAAACATCAACTGCATCAGGAGAAAATAGGAAGAAAAACACACTTTATCAAGAAGATTACAGCCTGAAGGAAAGAAAAGGTGTGCTCAGTGTCAGCAGTCTGAACTTTTTCTCAGCTGAAGGACTTTTAAAACCTTTAGGGGAGCAATTGGGTTTAAGAAGACGCAAATCAGGGACTTATTCCGGTGTGAACGCGATCTGTACTTAGTTCATGAGAACTAAAGAGTTCTCATGAACTAAGTTCTCATGAACCTTTGTGGGAAAAGTACTGCGGTGTGAATGCGCCTCTAGATGCTGGTAGTTTGTGGTCAAATTACATTAGGTTCAAGACAGTTTGTTCCCGGATAAGATCATTTAAAATGTTTGATTAAATGTCTCCTCGTCATTTCAATCCTTTTTTATTTGAACAAAATATCTCAGGAAAAGTTTTGACGTTGTTTTGTCATCGAGCGTCTCAGCATTTCTCAAAGCGAACTCTGAGCCGACAGCAGAAGTTTTCTCAGCGGATGGATCGATATTTATTATGAAATGAGATTCTGCTCGAGGTCTGTTGGTGAGTCTGTCAACTGAGATGAGTTCATTTCTTCTGCAGAGGTGAGACATCGAGCCACCGCCTGTCTGTCTGATTTGAGAACACTCTCCGTCAGCAGCAGGGTGAAGAACGCTGTGATCTTTGATATAAGTCCTTTCACAATGTTTCGACTGCCTGCTCGTCATCTGGATGTCCACTCTAAAGAGAGACACGTAGCTGATCTGAATATTAATCATCTCAATAATGACTCACCTGATTCTGTGGATTTTTTTCACTGTTTCATTGTAAAACACTGAGAACATAATAAGTTACAATTTGTAAAAACTTCCTAAAAATGTCTCATTATTAATAAACAAACACCACATTGATTGTTGCAGTGCATAATAAATATACACCTGGAAACTTGTGAGCTCGTTAGGAACACAGGACATTTCTTTCTTGGCTTTCTTGGGTTGCAGGAAAAGATCAAGTCATGTAAGAATCAGGATCTTGCCTGATGAAACGTTTCTAAATCAATACCCTTCCTAAAATAAGTATTTCTTACTTTTTTTTACACACAAACCAACGATATATAACTACTGATATTCAGCAATCCTGCTCACAAAAACCTCTAATTACAGACAAGCATCATTTTGGGATTTGTAGAAAAATTAGGATACTGCTTGTACGTTATTTTGTAAACAATTTTTGTTTTAATTGGCAGGTTTCTAAGAAATAAAAAGCCTAGCAACTTTAGTTATGACAGAGGCAGCATTTGTATTTGTTTGTAATAGCCATAATGTCAAACAAAAACCAATGGAGCTACAGTATGATTGCTTTAAAGGTTGTTTTCATCCTGTAGTACCACACTTCACATGTTAAGGAACTGAAAACACGGTTTCTGAGTTTCCTTCCTTCAGCTGTCAATCTCTAAAACGAGTGCAATACATTTTGAAGTGGGAAAGAAACTCATTGATCCAATAAATCTGAGTGTTTCCTGTGACGCCGCGGCCTTGAACAAACGATCGAAGGCCGTCTGAGTTTATTGGACTCGGCGTCTCCGGGTGTCTTTTTCTGATGGAAATGTCAATCTGGACACCAACGCCTCGCCTCGGCTTTCCATCACACCTGGCAGCGATATTATTGTCCTGACACAGGTGTGAGAGCCGCTGACGGATGAGGCGATTCCTCTCAAAAAGAAATGGAGAATCTCTGGAGAAATGAAAAAGTGAAGTGAGGCTGTCAGAGATGAACAGCTGTCTGCTGTCAGATAACATGAAACATCACCGACAACAGAGGAACTGTCTGGTTTTAAATCTGCAGGGAGTCTGGGCCCTTGAAATATTCTTTCTTTGCTGGGTTTAGGGGATAAAACGTAAACTCAATAGTTCAAAGAAGGGGGAAAGTCTATATTTTGTGGAGCATTAAAACTGATGAGTGAGAGTGTTTACAGCTCTCTGAATTGTTCTTGTTATTTAGTTATAATAGTAATATAACCTTAAAATGTCAATTTGTATATTTTGTTATCGTTAGGGTCCTGTTATGCTCACGTTCAGGTTCATGTTAGTGTCTCTACTTTAAAGAGTCCTCTCCTGCTGATGTTCAGGTGTATATCAGTATGTAGTGTCTCTACTTTAAAGAGTCCTCTCCTGCCGATGTTCAAGTGTATATCAGTATGTAGTGTCTCTACTTTAAAGAGTCCTCTCCTGCTGATGTTCAGGTGTATATCAGTATGTAGTGTCTCTACTTTAAAGAGTCCTCTCCTGCTGATGTTCAGGTGTATATCAGTATGTAGTATCTCTACTTTAAAGAGTCCTCTCCTGCTGATGTTCAGGTGTATATCAGTATGTAGTGTCTCTACTTTAAAGAGTCCTCTCCTGCTGATGTTCAGGTGTATATCAGTATGTAGTGTCTCTACTTTAAAGAGTCCTCTCCTGCTGATGTTCAGGTGTATATCAGTATGTAGTGTCTCTACTTTAAAGAGTCCTCTCCTGCCGATGTTCAGGTGTATATCAGTATGTAGTGTCTCTACTTTAAAGAGTCCTCTCCTGCTGATGTTCAGGTGTATATCAGTATGTAGTGTCTCTACTTTAAAGAGTCCTCTCCTGCTGATGATCAGGTGTATATCAGTATGTAGTGTCTCTACTTTAAAGAGTCCTCTCCTGCCGATGTTCAGGTGTATATCAGTATGTAGTGTCTCTACTTTAAAGAGTCCTCTCCTGCTGATGTTCAGGTGTATATCAGTATGTAGTGTCTCTACTTTAAAGAGTCCTCTCCTGCTGATGTTCAGGTGTATATCAGTATGTAGTGTCTCTACTTTAAAGAGTCCTCTCCTGCTGATGTTCAGGTGTATATCAGTATGTAGTGTCTCTACTTTAAAGAGTCCTCTCCTGCTGATGTTCAGGTGTATATCAGTATGTAGTGTCTCTACTTTAAAGAGTCCTCTCCTGCTGATGTTCAGGTGTATATCAGTATGGAGTGTCTCTACTTTAAAGAGTCCTCTCCTGCTGATGTTCAGGTGTATATCAGTATGTAGTGTCTCTACTTTAAAGAGTCCTCTCCTGCTGATGTTCAGGTGTATATCAGTATGTAGTGTCTCTACTTTAAAGAGTCCTCTCCTGCTGATGTTCAGGTGTATATCAGTATGTAGTGTCTCTACTTTAAAGAGTCCTCTCCTGCTGATGTTCAGGTGTATATCAGTATGTAGTGTCTCTACTTTAAAGAGTCCTCTCCTGCTGATGTTCAGGTGTATATCAGTATGTAGTGTCTCTACTGCTGATGTTCAGGTGTATATCAGTATGTAGTGTCTCTACTTTAAAGAGTCCTCTCCTGCTGATGTTCAGGTGTATATCAGTATGTAGTGTCTCTACATGTCTCCATGCTTTAATGTTCAAAAAGCTCTTTATTTTTCTCATACTGCCTGTGCTGCAGCACCTCTTTTCACCCTCTGTCTGAAACCAGAGCCCAGTCTGCTCTGATTGGTTAGCTGGCCTGCTCTGTTGTGATTGGTCAACCGCTTAGAGATGTCCCGCCCCTTAGGAAAGAGAAAACGCCCAAAATAACATTGCCCCTTTAAAGTAGCAAACAAAAACGGATAGAGTCAAAGTCAGAAAAGCTCCCTGTGAAGTTTTGTTTTCTTAAGAACTAAAACATTTGCATAAAAACAGGTGAATGAAAACACATCCATAAGTGTCCTTGAATTATTTTGGATTGCTACCATGTGTAGTTATGGGTGAATTAGAGTGAGAGGGTGTAACGAACAGGTGTCTCCGAGTGATTTTCAGATTGTTTCTCAGCAGTTTCGGGGCAGATAATGAGGGTTCATGCTCTTTAATAAGAGGCAGACTTCTAATCAATTAGCGCTAATAGCTCACTATTTATATCAGACGAACGTGGCATAATGAGACTCGCCCTCAATTACAGCATGTGTCATCATATAATTGATGTTCATCCTGGTTTTAACTCACAGAGAAGGAGGAGGCTGTATTAATGTCCTCGTGGTTCCCTATTAAAACAAAAAGCCTTACAAATGTGTGAAAAATGATTTAATGACGGACAGAAAAGCCATAATGCTCAAAATTCTCCAACAAAGTGAGAATTTATCCGACAGTTTTAAATTCAAATAAAGTTAGAAAACGTATTATAATTAATTACAATAATAAAATAATGTGCAAACATAAGATAAAAAACATAATAATTAAAACACTTGTCCAATAAAATAAAGAAATAAAGAAATACAACATAAAATATGTATTTAAACTTACAGTTGAATAGAACAATTTGCAATAATAGGATAAAGTAAATAAAAGAATATAAATATCTGCATAAACGTAATAGGTTCAAGGAAGGAACGAAGGTAGGAATGTAGAAAGCAAGGACAGAAGGAATGAAGGAAGGAAGAAGGGAAGGGAATTAGAGAAATAAAGAAAGGAAGCGAGGATGGAAGGAGGGAAGGAAAGAAAGAAAGAAGGAAGGAAGGTATGAAGGAAGAAAGGAAAAGAGAGAAAGAAAAGAAGAAAGAAAAGAAAGGAGGGAAGAATAAAAGGAAAGAAAGAGGAAGTAAGAAAGAAGGAAAGGGAGAGTTGTTAAAAGGAAGGAAAATACATTTGTATACATTTATACATCGTTTATACATTTATTTGTATAAACATAATGAGCAATAAAAAACTAATACAAATATGTATATAAACATGAGAAGTAAAAGTAAAAATGTGCAAAGGAAGATACAATTAAATACATTAACAATATTTTATAGACTTAAAGGTGGGGTAGGTAAGTTTGAGAAACCGGCTCGAGATACACTTTTGTTATATTCCATGGAATGCTCCGATAGCAATGAATATCTTAACCTGTTAGGCCCCGAGCCTGTTTTTCAGGTTTCAGGCTTGAAAATGACATTCCCAGAACAAATGACCATATCTTCCCTTCTAAAAGGGTTAAATTAATAATCTTTTTTCTCAAAGTAATGATAAACCTGTGAGTTGGATGTAGAAAGTCAGAATCAATATAGATATTTTTTATTTTAAAGAAAATTCAGATTGAACACAGTAAAAAACTGTAAATTATAGTGTCTGTCCAAAAAATATGTTGTACTTATAGTGAAAACTAACCTTGGATGATGGTAAGGTAGACTAAAAGCTTTAGGAATCCAAAGTACAACATATAATAAGTACCCTGTATCAAGATTGATGCAAAACAAGTGATATTTGACCTTTTTAGACAGATTTAGCAAAAAAAACCTCTTCTGGGGCCATTTGGCCCCCCTTGCTGGATTTTGACATGTGACATCTCTTTCTGAACGTTAGAGCCAATAGAATCCAAGGGAAATCGTCCCGCACACACTCATGTTAAAAAAAAAAGGTGGCCTCTTTGCGCATTCTAGCTTCCAGGAGAGGAGAGAAATATCGCTGCTCTGATATCAAGCAACGGAAAAGCTGTTTTATTGCTTATGGATTATCAGAACATTTCAAAGGGGACACAGTCACATTGGATTAACCTATGGATTAACTACACCATTGTTTTTTTTTATCGTTTTAATGCCATTGAAGACCAGTTTAGACCAGACAAAGACGAAGGTAAGCCATGTTAGCGTTGTGGGCTACCTAGCGCCACTTGTTTTGATGTACGTTTTTGTTGATAACGTCGCGACTTTGTATCTCTCAGTGTTGATGTGGGCACCGTTAGATTATGTGTCTCCTTGCGATCATCAACGATGTGTTGGATAGTGCACCTAGGATAAGTAATAAGGGAGCTAGGAGTGATTATCGGTGCAGTAATAGGTTAGCATATTTCGCTCAGGGGTCATTTAGATGCTTCTTATGAGACTTGTGTTTTATTTTGGTAAAAATGGTTTGTATCGTCAGTTAGCTGAGATTATTCCCGTTAATCTGGTATAACACATTAATAGGTTCTTAAATATTGAGATCCCCTGAGACACCGTGTCGTGAAAAAAAAAACAAGGGTACATTTGTTAAAATGTACAACAGCCGGAGGAACATCTGTGACACATCCTTGTCCTTGTGTCTCTCACAGAGGTCGGCAGCAGCAGGGTTAGTAAATGGATTTCTGTGTGTATCCAGTACCAGGTCGTGACCTCTGACCTCCATCTCTTTTTATTTGTGTTCCTCTCTTCCCTCGCCTGACCTTCATGACAGAAACAACGCAGATCTCTGGGTGCCTGGTAATTGGACGCCGGTCTCGCTCCTCTCTCTGCAGGAAGTCTTCAGCAGTGTCTTATAATAAGGCGAAGGCCACGAGCGCCTGCAGCGACTCATTACTCACAGAAATGACTCCGAACACGACGAGCAGTTTAAACACAATCGCTGTGAAGGGATGTGACTCACTACATGTTGCAAGAACTCGCACTTCAGTGTTTTCATTTAAAAAAAACGTTATTCTTCTACGTCTTCAGGTGTCTCACATTACATTTCCTTACTAGCTTCTTATATTTGTTTGTTTGATCCTTCCATTATTTATCCCCTTTTCTTCCTTCATTCCTCTCTTCCTTTATACCTTCCTTCCTTTCTTCTTTCCCTTCTTCCATTATGGCTTCCTTTCTAACTTCCTTCCCTCCTTCCTTCCCTTCTTCCATTATTTCTCTATTTTCCTGCAATCCTTCCTTCCTTCTGTCCTTCCTTCCTTCCTTTCTTCTTTCCTTCCATTATTTCGTTATTTTTCTTCCTTTTTCAAACCTTCTAACAAATCTACCTTTCCTTCTTTCTTCCTTCCTCTTTCCTTCTTTTTATCCTTCCTTCCTTTCATTATTTCTCTATTTTTCTTCCTTCCTTCTTACCCTCCTTCATTCCTTCCTTCTTTCCTTCCCTCCATCCATCCTCACTTTTGTCTTCCTTCCTTCCTCCCTTCCCTCCTTCCATTATTTCTCTAAGTTCCTTCCTTTCCTTCTACAAGTCTCCCTTCCCTTCTTCCTTCATTCATTCTGTGCTTGCTTCCTACCTACCTTCCTTTCTTCTTTGTTTCTGTCTTTCCTTCCTTTCTTCTACCAATGACGAAGGTGATCTGATGGCTAGAAGCTAACACATAACAATCGATTCCTCTCTTTAATACTTTAATTAAAAGATTTCAGATTTGCTTTAATGTAAAGTCTTCATTCTTCATTCAGAGACTCCTCTATGTTCAGCGTGTTATGTAACGGTGTCTGTTGGAGGAGTTATTAAGGACTGGAGCTATTTGAGTCTGTGCAGCAGATGTGCACTGATCATTATCTTCTCATTTCAGTCACTCCCATCCATCTTTGAAACAAAACATCTTTCATTCTTTTAAAACGTCCTCTGTAATCTGATCCAGTCAGAAAATAACCAATGTTTTACTTATCAAACACTTTTTATTTCTATTTCCTTTGGTCTTGCCTTCGATGATATTCAATCGTCAGCACATGGAAACACAATCAAACACCTTCGTAGAACCACAATGTTATAATGAACTTTCATTAATTATAAAAACTCTGCTTTATTTTCTATAAAAGACAAATAATCTAACACCCAAATATGTGAAGTTTAGACAAAGTTGATGAAATATCTTTAACCCTTAGATGCACAAGTGGGTGTTTTTTGACCCGGTGAGGTGGTTTTCTTGGAGTATCTTTGTAATTACATTTTTTTTATCATTTCATATTCAGGCTATTCCTCAAAAAATATGTTTTGGATATCAAGCCATTCACATTTTTAATTTTAAGAAATTGTAGTTTTTGTATTACTAACCCAAGCTTCCATAAGTGGGTCAAAAATGACCCGCATGCATTTTCTATGGGATCCTATGGAAAAACGTTTTTTTTCAAAATGTAAAAATTGTTTTCTTAAATTATAAATAGTGAAAAATAAATAAATATAAAATATTTCTAATGTGAACCAAAATATAATACTAAATATTATACAAGTGATTTTTCTAACCAAAATTACATAAATGGCCTAAAAACACACATTATTCTAATGCGGGTCCTTTTTGACCCACTTATGGAAGAGTGTAGGGTCCAGTCACTCGGGCATCTAAGGGTTAATCAGTTCAATCCTGTTGATCAACTAAAACGAGATTTGGTTGGACTAGTTGACCAGCTAAAATGCTAACATGCTAGTGCTAGCCAGCCACACAATCCAAAGCAAATCATATGTTTGCTTGGTTGCTCTAAAACAAAAACAAAGGTAAAAAGTTAGCAGAAAGACAAGACAATAAAGACTAGCTTACAAAGCATATCAGGTTTGTTTGGTTTCTCAAGAGTGAACAACGAAACAAACACAACATGAGACAAGAAAACATAAGGCTAGTTTACGAGCTTTTTTACTCACTCAGGTCTTTGTTGACTGTCAATGTGTCCTTTTTATTTGTAATTAATCTAAAAACTACATTTGTTCAACAATAAAACAACTAACTAATATTATTCCACCCTTTCCTACGGATTTCCATCTTTGTGCTATAATCAAATCAAATCAAGTTTTATTTATATTGCACATTTATAAACGATTTTTGGTGGAGCCAAAGTGCTGAACATATAATAAAAATAGCCTACAGTAGAGACACTTTACAGCAAATACAACAGCACAGACTGTTCAGAATATCAGTATGAGAAAAACGACACCCTCTGTCCTTAGACCCTCTGTCCTTAGACCCTCTGTCCTTAGACCCTCACATCGTACAAGGAAAAACTTCCAGAGAAAACCCACAGTTTAAGGGGAACATGGGAGAAACCTCAGGGAGAGCAACAGAGGAGGGATCCCTCTCCCAGGACGGACAGACGTGCAATAGATGCCGTGTGTAAATCGAAGAGATAATACATTTTACAGCATATAGACCGAATGTTAGGAAATGCATGTGTCTGTAATAAGAAGATGAATCCACGAGGATGTCAGCTACAATCCTGTGGAAGCCATCAGGGAAGCAGCACGACGAGACCCAAGGCAGGACCGCAGAGACAGGTTCAGCCACGACCCGAGGATAGAGGATCCAAGACACAGGACTACAGCAAGAGGATCAGCCTCGACTCCGGATCCCGGCGTAGATATAGACACAAAACAAGAACAAAAAGAATCATAATGTTCCTTTCTTAAAACACACATTACTTCACTCTGTAATTGTATTTCCGGCCTCGACAGACGATTACACCCGGAGGCCGGAAGACAAAAGAGCAATAAGAGCTTTTCTCCGATAAGACTTTGATTTATCCTGTCCTTTTATCCCCTGCTTCTCAGAGACACATGGAGGCATTATTCCCGCTGACACACACCAAACCTTCCCTCCTTATTATGCTCCAAATATCTGGAACAAACTCCCAGAAACCTGCAGGTCCGCTGCAACTCTGACTACTTTTAAATCCAGGCTAAAGACTTTTCTTTTTGTCGCTGCTTTTAATTGAACTATTCATATCTTAGACTGCACTGTAACTTTTATCACTGTATTTTTTCTTTTAATGTTTATTTTATTAGATTTTCTTTTTAATGACTGATTTTAAATGCCTTTTTCTTAATGTCTTTCATTTTTTGTAAAGCACTTTGAATTGCCTTGTCTTGAAAAGTGCTATATAAATAAACTTGCCTTGCCTTACCTCCATTTATCTGAGGAGTTAACATGCAAGGAGACAGAAACACGGAACCCTGTGTGCCACAGACGATGATATCGGAGAGAATTTGAACACAGACTTTGATATGAAATCACCCCCGCTGCATGCTATATGATTATGCATCGTCAAATAGCAGAAAACAGAGCAGTTATTCTGAGAAGTCACCAAAAGTTGACTTGAGAGACAAAGCTAAGAACATACGATGAGCTTAAAGAATTTGGTGCATTCTGAAAACTCACCATCAGTATACCTATGGAATCAGCTGTGTGCCAAAAAGATCAAGCAACACCTTCTCAGAATCAAGTAAAACTAAGAGTTTAAGAGGAAAAAAACTCGTCATCTCAAAAGTAAAACTATAAATTGCAAACAAATAATTTGTGTAATCATGTAAACTGTAAGTATTTTTTCTTTTTTACAACATATCTTTTTGTTTGCAGTTCTCTTTGCTTCTTTCTCAATGATCAGACTTTTTCTCTCTCTTTTGCGGTTTCGCTGTAGCTCTCTCGTTTGCGTTATGTCATTTTGTTTGCGATTCTGTCACAAACATCTCAGGTGGGCGGGACTTTCAAGGGTGCGTCCCCATTGGCTACTCAGATTTTGAGTGACAGCCCAGTACTCCGGCGATTGTACAGTGCAACTCATGCAGCAAACTCCGGAGTCCACTCGGCCACGTTCGTGCATAATGCTTTGCATAACAAAAAATGACAAGTAATGATATCTCATATATGATAAAGTCAGACACTGTTATTTCAAATCAAGCCTAACGAATAATTAGTAATAATTAGTTCAAACTAGCTTTACTTGAATTGCTCGTTAGGATGTAATTTTCCTCTGTGGTTTCCTATACAACACATTTTTGTGTTGTAATGCCACTCGTATTGTATTTATGTGTGTATTGTAGGTGCATGCTTTGAAAGGTGCCCTCAAATTAAATGTTTTATTGCTATTGTATCTGTGCCTCTCTCACACTGTTAATGTTCTTTTTTTAGGTTAATCCTGGTGTCAATGGGGAAGATCTGCACGGTTTCTCTACAGCCCATGTTCAGCAGAACAGATGGTGCTGCCTGGTGTGGCACCCCTACTATAACTTTCTCCATGATAGTTGTACTGTCACCAAAATCACACTGGTGTTTGCTGTCCCCCTCTAGTTCGTGCAAACAAAGGCATTTTACTCTGGGCTCAGCATGTGAAACACTAATGAGGGGCATGCATAACACAGCATAACACCGGAGCTTCGCTGCGGGGAAACTTTGGCGCTGTTCCGAGTTTGTTCTGATCTGTGAAAATGACAAACTGCTTTCAGATTTT
Organism: Gymnodraco acuticeps; assembly: GCF_902827175.1. NCBI lineage: Eukaryota > Metazoa > Chordata > Actinopteri > Perciformes > Bathydraconidae > Gymnodraco > Gymnodraco acuticeps. Next base: position 165,365 of record NW_022991189.1, on the reverse strand, counting down.
TCCATCTTTGTCAAAAGAAATCCGTCATAGACGGAAAATATTCGGTCAACGCGACCTCTGCCCCCACTATAACTTTGTCCAGGGTGGTCCTACTGTCACCAAAATCACACAGGTGTTTGCTGTCCCCCTCTAGTTTGTGCACACAAAAACATTTTACTCTGGGCTCAGCAGGTGAGAAACTAAAGAGGGGCTTCCACATGTAAAAACATTTACAAAGAATGTTCGAAAATGTTTTGAAATTTGTCTAAAAATGCCTGAAAACTTAACAAAATATATATGTATGAAAATTATATCTAAAATGTCTGAGAATGTTCAGAAAACATGTGAAAAATCTTCACAAAATGGTATGAAACATTTCCCAAGGAACATGCAAACAATATTTGAACAATTCCCAAAAGAAAACAAACATATCCTAATTTCACAGAACCTGATGCATTGCTGCAAATAAAACTAGCCAACAGAATACAAATGAGTTCAAATATAGTTATTCATATTAATCCATAAACCTGATTTTACGGCACAATCTATTCTATTACTTAAGTATTTGCTGATAATAATACTAGTTTTACTTAATTGAATTAAGAACTTTAACCTGTTAAACCCCGAGCCTGTTTTTCAGGTTTCAGGCTCGAAAATGACATTCCCAGAACAAATGACCATATCTTCCCTTCTAAAAGGGTTAAATTAATAATCTTTTTTCTCAAAGTAATGATAAACCTGTGAGTTGGATGTAGAAAAGTAAGAATCAATATAGATGTTTTTTTTTTTTAAAGAAAATTCAGATTGGACATGGTAAAAAACTGTAAATTATAGTGTCCGTCCAAAGAATATGTTGTACTTATAGTGAAAACTAACCTTGGATGATTGGTTAGTAGACTAAAAGCTTTAGGAATCCAAAGTACAACATATAATAAGTACCCTGTATCAAGATTGATGCAAAACAAGTGATATTTGACCTTTTTAGACAGATTTAGCAAAAAAAACCTCTTCTTATAAATTCAATCAGTTTTTTATACATGGACGTTAAGAACCTATGGATTAACCGATTCAGCCGCGTTTTTTCTCATTTTAATGCCATTGAACACGTACTTTGATCAGATTGACAGCTACTTGTGAGACGATCTCCCTAGAAGCTTCGTAAAGGTACGTGTTGTGATGACTGTATTTGCTTCCCCTGTCGCGAGTCCGGATCACTCAGTGATGATACTATATACCTACATAATCTATGGAGTCTCAGCTTTAATCGGATATATTGTATGTGCAGCTACGATAAGTAATAGGGGTACTTTTATCTTGAGTTCTGTGCCAATGTCCGTTAGCATTTTTCGCTCAGGGGTAATTTAGATGCTTCTTGTGAGACTTGTGTTTTGTTTTGGTAAACATGGTTTGTATCGGCAGTTAGCTGAGATTATTTCCGTTATTCTGGTATAACACATTAATAGGTTCTTAAATATTAAGATCCCCTGAGACACAGTATCGTGAAAAAAAGACCCAGGGTCCCCGCCGGCGGGGACCTTCGGGCTTAACAGGTTAACTAGTTTGGATTATTGTCACAGTACTAGTCTTACTTTCTCTATCAGTCTCATGAAATAAAGTTAGTAAAGTTGATGAAATACTGATGATAAATGAGGGTCAGTGATTGGTTTACACACTGCAGCTCGGAGTGGATCACAGAGTGTATGAACCGGCAGAGACTCATCACTTTCATTTAATCAGCCGCAGCTTCATATTTCTTCGGCGGAGAAACCTTAGCGGCGTCTCATTACACAAATTAATTCATGGGACGTTTATAAATGAGCTTTATTCCCTTATTTCTAAATGGAGACACGCACTTATAAAGAAAAAGAAACACTGGAAATTAAAACCCCGCCCAGACACTGATTGAAAATGTCACGATTCTTGTGTTGTGTTTACGTTTTTAGTTTGTGTGTCTGGTAGTGGGTGTTTTGCTTGTCTCCTTGTCATGTTTTCCTCCCTTGTCTGGTCTCTTTTCCCCGTGTTCTCCTGTCTGTCGTTAGTTTCCCTGGTGTGTCTAATTTCCTGATTGTTTTCACCTGTCACGCCGTCTGTGTCTCCTGTGCTCTTCAGCGTCAGCCCCGCCCCTGATTGTTCCCACCTGTGTCTTGTTACCCTGTGTTTAAATTCCCCAGTGTTCCTTGTCAGTTCGTCTTGTCTCTTGTCATGGTCAGGTCTATGTTATTTTGTGCTCAAAGAAAAGTTTTTGTTCCTCACCACGTGAGCGATTATCATTTTGTTCTCAGTTTTTTTTGTCATCTCAATCTGAGATTAGTTAGAGACCATTTTTTGTTCATCGTGTTTTTGGAAGAAATAAAGTCTTACCAATACTTTACCTCTGTCTCCCGGGTCCTGCAATTGGGTCCTACCTCCTAAGTGCCTGAATTCTTAACAGAAAACTAATTCTGTTTTTAAAGGAGGGTTAGGAGACAATAAAGATTTTTTATACAATGAATTTAAAGACACAGCCATACACGTGATATATTTTTATTCATTTTGTGTGAACTCACACTCTTCCGACTCCCAAAGAAATTAAAACGAAAATCACCTTTTAATTAATGCTTCTGAGGTGAGACAAAGCCAACATAACAAACAAAATGACCCTAACCTTACCTAAGAAAACAAGTACAATAAGATACAGGCTTCTTACCTAACTCCTACCAAACCAACAGGAGAAACCGGGATACAAACAAACAGGGCTTCCCACTCCTACTTTAGACTCAAAAGCATGTCACCAAAACAGAATATTTACAAAGGTACCAAGAGGTAACTACAATAATCAACTTCGCCACACAGGCCTACAGGGGTCTGAAAACACACACAATGACTCTGTTGGGGGCAGGAGAGGTGGAAGAGGGGGCCGAGGAACTCATAGTCTGGTGCCTTCAGGTAGACCAATCTGCTAATAGGCACCACCTGCTCACACACACACTCACACTCTGGGTGTTTCTCAATGTCGAGGAAGGATGCTCCAGAGCCACTATTTCAAGGATACTACGTCATCGAGTGCCGCCGAAGGACTTTTCCAATGTCCAGGATCCTTGGAATTCTACCGAGGCCGGCATATTTAGTTGAGGGAAATTTCGAGGCTGCACATGTGTAGACTCCGCGGTCTTCAAATCCCCACAATGCTTTGCGCACGGACCAATTTCCTAAATCTTTGGTGGAAAATGTAAGGCGGGGCCTCTCATATGACGCACACCTGCACACTTGCTAGTCTGTGCCATTCTTCGTTCTCCGAATGCCAGGAAGGATTCTTGCCTAGCCTCTGATGGACCTGGCTTGGAGGACAAGGAAGCGTCCTCGACATTGAGAAACACCCACACACTCTCACACACAGGGGAAGGGAGAATGGCTTAGCAACAAACACACATACAGTAAAGACCCAGGGTCATCACAGTTTATTCACAGTTTTCTGCCTACATAGCCGTTACAAACGTTTACTTTAATTAATTGTCAACAAAGGAATAATATCAAGTTGAACCTAATATTTTTTAATTAAACTTGATATTATTGCTTTCAATCATGACCGAAAGAACGAGATCGCGGATACAAGCGGCCGAGATGAGTTTTCTCCACAGGGTGGCTGGTGTCTCCCTTAGGGATAAGGTGAGAAGTTCAGTCATCAGGGAGGGACTCGGAGTTGAACCGCTCCTCCTTCGCGTCGAAAGGAGCCAGTTGAGGTGGTTCGGGCACCTAGTTAGGATGCCACCTGGGGCCTCCCTAGGGAGGTGTTCCAGGCACGTCCAGCTGGGAAGAGACCAAGGGGTAGACCTAGGACCAGGTGGAGGGATTATATATCTTGGCTGGCCTGGGAGTGCCTTGGGACCCCCCAGTCAGTGGTTGATGAGGGGAAAGGAACGTTTGGGGCTCTCTGCTGGAACTGCTACCCCCGCGACCCGACCACGGATAAGCGGGAGAAGATGGATGGATTATTGCTTTCAACTAACCTAATGCAGGAATGTGAAATGTGTTTGTAAAAGCTGTTGACATGATACATTTAATGAAAGTCAACGTTTTAGCTTTGTTGGTGTATCTTCCATATTTTGTGTGTTTTCCTGCAAATTCCTAGGAACACGTGCAGTCTTCGAGCCTCTTATTTTTACGATTTTAGTTATTACCAATAAAAACATCCATCATATACTTCAACAACATCTTAGGAAATGAACAGAACTTGCACGCTATCAATGCTAATATAATTCTGGCATTAACAATCCCGATGTGCAAAGTAAACCAAAGGAAAGATTTTGCGCAAATATACGAAATCGCGCCATATTCACATAAATAACTAACCATGACGTCACATCGTTGGATCAGAAATGGCGGCGCGAGTAGAGCGAGGTTATTTCCTCTTGGATGAGTTCGCCTGCAGCTGGAGGCAGTTTGAAGGTCAGCGCAGTGTGACGGAGGTGAAGATTAAACACCTCCACGCAGCAGAGAATAAAGTGTAAACTCTGCCTTCTGTCTTTAACCGAGTTAATCCCTCTGACCTTTATCCGGATATCTTATTACAGCGAGGGGAAAGTCTGGAGGAACTTTTTATATATTTAGTTAATCCACTTCCCTGAAAGCAAAGCACGTTTCAGCACACACAGCTTTCTGAATCAGATTTGCAGGCAACGTTTACTGAAATATCTTTAAATAATTAAATAATACACACGATATTTAGTTTAGTAGCTCAGGAAAAGTAGCATTTTCAACTTTTTCGTTAAATGCCTCAAATGATTGAATCAATGGTTTAGTGTGCAGACGGTAAAGGAGCACAACCAGAATTAAACTGCTGTGAAAATTATCCAGGGAATATTTTAATGATTATTCTGTATTATTCCACACCAGTGAAAAGTACAAAATACCTGAAAGAAATCAGTAAAACCTGTAAAATATTTTAAAAACAACAAAGAAAGAATGGTGTAAAAAATCTGATAATTACATAAAATTTTTCCCAATTGATGTGTTAAGAAATTGTAAACAGAAAGTCTGAAAAAAGACATGAAACATGCACATCCTGTCTCGTAGATTAGTCTCACTGTGTTTTAACTCCAGTGTGTGTGTTGTGTGTGTGTGTGTTGGTGTGTGTGTGTGTGTGTGTGTGTGTGTGTGTGGTGTGTGTGTGTGTGTGTGCGTGTGTGTGTGTGTGTGTGTGTGTGTGTGTGTGTGTGTGTGTGTGTGTGCCCTGTGATGTATCACTGCTGTGTTCCCTTTAATTAATCCTCCTCCTGTAAAGCAGTAAAGTGAGTGTAATAATTCCACCCAGGCCGCTCTGATCTGCCTAATGTGCTGCTCTGACTTAAAGCCAGACCATAAATCCAGAGACTTCAGAGACGCTGGCTGAATAATGCGGCCATTAGACGATAAGGAGGGACTCAGCAGGGGGGCGGAGTCTACATGGAGGGGAGGGGCTTAATATCCGCTAAAACTCGCCTGTGAACATCTGCAGATTATTAAAAGCAGTAAAATATCTCTAATCTCTGTACAATGACAATAAAGGAAATCAATTAAATTCAGAAAGATTTAATAGATTTAGCTTCTGTGAAGATATGCTGCTTTTTCTTTCATAACTGATTTATTTCTGCATTTTACTCTTAATACATACAAGTACATTTCCTCATAAAACTACATATTATACCGTTTAGTAATACTTCTACTTCAGCTAAGTATCTAAATACTTTCCCCACACCTGCTTGTCTTTGTGTTTTGCTGTGAATTGTTGAAGACTCATTCATTAGAATCTCTTCCACACACTTTCTGCTCATCACCAAACACAGAGAACATTTCCCTGCTGCTGAGTTAATAAAGCTGCTGGAGGAAGAAATAAAGCTCAAACACTAAAGACACAACGAAGAAAACCTAACCCTCTGCTCTGAATTAGGGAGGAGGTTTCTCCATCTAATAGGAATCAGGGGAATCGCTCCTCGTTTTAAATCCATCTGCTGTTGTTTGTGCATTTCTTTTGAGGATTTCCATTAGTTTCATGCTGACTGAAGAGTTTCCTCTGCGTGCTTCATGCCTGTAAAACATCACAGTAACAGTTTTAAACGCACATGGATCTGATTTCCATGAAATGACCCCAAACCCCCTCCGAAGGTTTTTAATGGGGCGTACAGTTTATTCTTCGTGAAAGAATGACGACATCTCTGTTCATACAAAATAAAAAGCCACCTCAGTGTTTGTCAGATCATTTAAGGGTGTTAACTTTGTTACTGTTAAGAGTGCATGTGCTTAAGTGAGTAACTTGAAGATCAAAACACAGTTCCCTTTCACACACAAACTCAATCAGGAATGCAGACACCTTCAAAAAACACCTCAAACACCATCTGTTCACTCTAATATACAGTACTCAGCAACCTGTTCCTGTTTTGTTTTCTTCAGCCTGTGTATCTGTATGATTATTATTACTTTTTGTTTTGTTACTTCCCATTGTAAAGCGTCCTTGGGTTTCGTGAAAGGCGCTATATAAATTGAAATTATTATTATTATTATAAAAACTCAGATAAAACAACATTTCATAAATCACAAAACCTAGTGCATTTTGAGGGTTTTCCCTTTCCTGTAGTGTGTATAGGTTTGTGTCCATGTAAATGGCTGCAAAGGCTAACATACCAAAGTTCGTTGACCAATCACAACAGAGCCAGCCAGCTAACCAATCAGAGCAGACTGGGCTCTGGTTTCAGACAGAGGGTGAAAAGAGGAGAAAAATAAAGAGCTTTTTGAACAATAATGCATGGAAAACTTGTCAAATAGTAGAGGCACTAAATACTCATATGAACGCGAAAATAAACATGATATGTCCTCTTTAAAAAAAACAGAAACAGAATGAATAGAACGGTGAAATAAAAGATGAATGACATAATGTGTTGCGATACTTCCAACTCGAGGCGTGAGCAGTAGGTACCGGAGAAAATTGGAGTGGGAGTTTCAAAACCTGCTCTGCACTCAATCACAAACCCTCTCCATCGCTCCACTCTCATGCTCTGACTGGGTCACAGGTTAGTGTCAGGTGTTCATTTCAGACCCTGTGAAACAGACAGATTTCATTTCCTGTTCCAGACACCACACGAGTCCTGACAGCGTTTGTGTTGAGCCCTCTGCTCAGACTCCTCTCCGATAGCTGACTGACGGCCCTGTGGAAAGCTAATCGATGGCGGGAAAACATCAGCAATAATCACCGTCGCCAGAGGCCCAGAGAGTGCGATCTGACGGAGACAGTTCCCCGTCAGAGTGTCTCTGACAGGTGAGAGCTGTGGGAGCTTTGATAAGAGTCTCAAAGCAACTGGTGTGATCAATCGGCTGGATGGATTCACTCAGAGAGGAGAGACTACGGCGTCAAAATCAAACGTCTCCATCGAATAACAACTTTTTCATCTCCAAACATCCAACAGGAGGACAACATGATACTGCATGTACAACTTGTCAGGTGATGGGTGAAATGAAAAGAGTGTATGCTATATGTTTCCTGATCGCTCCTGCTTTAATGTTCCTTATACTAAATAAATATTCAATACAATATATGAAACATTACAAGTGGAGGAAGTATTCCTTACCTTCGTAAAGTAACAAATACCACACTGCAAAATGTTCCTTAATCAAAACGCTCTATTATGCTATTTGTTGTAGTCCTTCCTGTAGTGTTTGTGTGCATGTAAATGGTCTGCAAAGAGTTTCCCTCCCACACACTATCTATTGGCTAGCGCTCCAACAAATGATAGGCTAAGTGGCAGGACATCTCTAAGCGGTTGACCAATCACAACAGAGCTGACCAGCTAACTAATCAGAGCGGACTGGGCTCTGGTTTCAGACAGAGGGCGAAAAGAGGTGCTGCAGCACAGGCAGTATGAGGAAAATAAAGAGCTTTTTGAACATTAAATCATGGAGACATGTAGAGACACTACATACTGATATACACCTGAACATCAGCAGGAGAGGACTCTTTAAAGTAGAGACACTACATACTGATATACACCTGAACATCAGCAGCGAGAGGACTCTTTAAAGTAGAGACACTACATACTGACATACACCTGAACATCAGCAGGAGAGGAACTCTTTAAAGTAGAGACACTACATACTGATATACACCTGAACATCAGCAGGAGAGGACTCTTTAAAGTAGAGACACTACATACTGATATACACCTGAACATCAGCAGGAGAGGACTCTTTAAAGTAGAGACATTACACACTGATACACACCTGAACATCAGCAGGAGAGGACTCTTTAAAGTAGAGACACTACATACTGATATACACCTGAACATCAGCAGGAGAGGACTCTTTAAAGTAGAGACACTACAACTGATATACACCTGAACATCAGCAGGAGAGGACTCTTTAAAGTAGAGACACTACATACTGATATACACCTGAACATCAGCAGGAGAGGACTCTTTAAAGTAGAGACACTACATACTGATATACACCTGAACATCAGCAGGAGAGGACTCTTTAAGTAGAGACACTACATACTGATATACACCCTGAACATCAGCAGGAGAGGACTCTTTAAAGTAAGTAACTAAACATACTGATATTACCTGAAACATCAGCGGAAGGACTCTTTAAATAAGTACTACATACTGATATCACCTGACACAGCAGGAGAGGACTCTTACAGTAGAGACCTACATACTGATATACACCTGACATCAGCAGAGAGGACTCTTTAAGTAGAGACACTACATACTGATATACACCTGAACATCAGCAGGAGAGGACCTCTTTTAAAGTAGAGACAATAACATACTGATATACAACCCTGAAACATCAGCAGGAGAGGACTCTTTAAAGTAGAGACACTACATACTGATATACACCTGAACATCAGCAGGAGAGGACTCTTAAAGTAGAGACACTACATACTGATATACACCTGAACATCAGCAGGAGAGGACTCTTTAAAGTAGAGACACTACATACTGATATACACCTGAACATCAGCAGGAGAGGACTCTTTAAAGTAGAGACACTACATACTGATATACACCTGAACATCAGCAGGAAGAGGACTCTTTTAAAGTAGAGACACTACAACTAATGATATACACCTGAACATCAGCAGGAGAGGACCTCTTTAAAGTAGAGACACTACATACTGATATACACCTGAACATCCAGCAGGAGAGGACTCTTTAAAGTAGAGACACTACATACTGATATACACCTGAACATATCAGTGGAGAGGACTCTTTAAAGTAGAGACACTACATACTGATATACACCTGAACATCAGCAGGAGAGGACTCTTTAAAGTAGAGACACTACATACTGATATACACCTGAGCATCAGCAGGAGAGGACTCTTTAAAAGTAGAGACACTACATACTGATATACACCTGAACATCAGCAGGAGAGGACTCTTAAAGTAGAGACACCTACCTATGATATACCTCCTGAACATCAGCAGGGAGAGGACTCTTTAAAGTAGAGACACTACACTACTGATATACACCTGAACATCAGCAGGAGAGGACTCTTTAAAGTAGAGACACTACATACTGATATACACCTGAACATCAGCAGGAGAGGACTCTTTAAAGTAGAGACACTACATACTGATATACACCTAAACATCAGCAGGAGAGGACTCTTTAAAGTAGAGACACTACACACTGATATACACCTGAACATCAGCAGGAGAGGACTCTTTAAAGTAGTGACACTACATACTGATATACACCTGAACATCAGCAGGAGAGGACTCTTTAAAGTAGAGACACTACATACTGATATACACCTGAACATCAGCAGGAGAGGACTCTTTAAAGTAGAGTTACTACATACTGATATACACCTGAACATCAGCAGGAGAGGACTCTTTAAAGTAGAGTTACTACATACTGATATACACCTGAACATCAGCAGGAGAGGACTCTTTAAAGTAGAGACACTACATACTGATATACACCTGAACATCAGCAGGAGAGGACTCTTTAAGTAGAGACACTACATACTGATATACACCTGAACATCAGCAGGAGAGGACTCTTTAAAGTAGAGACACTACATACTGATATACACCTGAACATCAGCAGGAGAGGACTCTTTAAAGTAGAGACACTACATACTGATATACACCTGAACATCAGCAGGAGAGGACTCTTTAAAGTAGAGATACTACATACTGATATACACCTGAACATCAGCAGGAAAGGACTCTTTAAAGTAGAGACACTACACACTGATATACACCTGAACATCAGCAGGAGAGGACTCTTTAAAGTAGAGACACTACATACTGATATACACCTGAACATCAGCTGGAGAGGACTCTTTAAAGTAGAGACACTACATACTGATATACACCTGAACATCAGCAGGAGAGGACTCTTTAAAGTAGAGACACTACATACTGA